>NC_052963.1:24930104-25258854 GCF_013358895.1 Oreochromis aureus | reverse complement strand
CTTCTACCAGAGTGCTGTAGACAAGGCCTTACAGAGTCCAAATGGACACCTGGACTTGTTTCTTCGTTTCCTCCTGGGTCTATCACTGCAGACCAATCAGACTCTTCTGCGAGGCCTGCTGACACAGACAGGAAGTAGCTCACAGACCAATCAGGACACAGTTCAGTACATCAAGAAGAAGCTCAATGAGAATCTGTCCACAGAGAAAAGCCTCAACCTGTTTCACTGTTTGAATGAACTGAATGATTGTTCTCTAGTGGTTGAGATCCAACAGGCCCTGAGATCAGGAAGCCTCTCTCCAGATAAATTATCTCCTGCTCAGTGGACAGCTCTGGTCTTCATCTTATTGTCATCAGAAAATTATCTGGATGTTTTTGACCTGAAGAAATACTCTGCTTCAGAGGAGGCTCTTCTGAGGCTGCTGCCAGTGGTCAAAGCCTCCAAAAAAGTCATGTAAGTGAGTGTGTGAGTCAGTGTTTTTTTTTTTTCCACTGGTGCATCACTGGTGTTGACATTATTTTCTATCTTTGGCACAATTTGTATTCAGAAGTTAAATAATTAAAGTTAATTTGTTAACTGTTCTATGACAGTAAACCGTAACACTGTAGTTAGGTTTCAGCATTTATTTGATACTATTGTGATAAACACACACACACACACACACACACACACACACACACACACAGAGAGAGAGAGAGATGGAAGAGAGAGAGAGAGAAAATAGAAAACAAAAAGAAAACTGTTAAACCAGAAATTCAAACTGTTTTGAGAGTTTTGGTGCAGTTAGGCAACATTCACTTCTTCGATGTAAACTGGAGCTTCCAGAGGAAGCAAGAACCAAAGAAACATGCCATCTCCATACAGAAGTGCCCCACCCACGCCTGAACATCCTTTGCAGCTGCCGTCAAACTGAATCATACTCCTTTGGTCATTCCATGTGAGATCTGAGTAACATCTCACTCAATGATTCATGACTGCCTCCAGCATCGCTGTTTCACTTTTTCCTCTATCTCTTCTTATCTGACAGGTTTTCTATTTTGTGAGAACTATAAATTTCACCGGCATGCTATATTTTTCTCAAGTCCATTCATCCCCTCCTTCCCTGATTATCCTGCAGTTACAGTTGAATCTCCTTTGAGTGTCTAGGCTGTAGACTCCCTGGAAAAAATTACTTACAAATCATGTCTCTTATTTGCCAAGTCATCTGCTAGCATCCTTCCTCCACTCATCTTCTTTCAGTCCTGCCCCATGTGCTCCCTGCACATGCTGATTGTTATACTAATTTTTAAGTTACCAAACATTTAAAATATAGCAAACTTTCAGCACAACATTTTCATTCAGCTAAATCACACGATGATTGCTAAACATTGCTCCTACCGTCACTTCTGCAAAAGCTACTAAATGAAGCTATCAGCTAAATGAATGGGTGCATTGTTGCTTGTCTGAGCTACTTAAGTGTACAATTACCTCCATACATCCTAAATACTAGAATTTGGAAAGTCACAAATGGCACTACATACCTGTCTAGTTGGATACTGGTCAACCTAGTATAACTAAATCTACCAGTTCCTCATTGGTTTTCATTAGTTTTTGCTAAGCAAATTTAAAGTGTTTCACATTTGTCCTCAGTATTTATTGTTTTGTTTTTCTATTTAATTGTGCAGATTCAACATTAAAGGTGATTTAATTTGATTTTTTTTTTTTTCAGACTGAATGACTGTCAGCTCTCAGAGAAAAGCTGTGAAGCTCTGTCTTTAGTTTTCAGCTCCCAGTCCAACAGTGTGAGAGAGCTGGACCTGAGCAACAATGACCTGAAGGATTCAGGAGTGAAGCTGCTGTCTGTTGGAGTGAAAAATCCACGCTGTAAACTAGAAACTCTCAGGTCAGGCTTTAGACTTTTTCACCCACAACAATTTAAAAGCTGAGTTTTATCAGTGGATAAACTGCAAACTCATTTAGAACTCCATTATAAAAAATCTTTGCCAAAATAAATATGTAGATTCATCTGCTGTGGTGACCACTTGAGAGAGCAGCCAAAAGAAGCATATTAAGATATGATTTGTTAAAGGACATTGTATCTAACCCTCAAGGTTCCTTAACATACCATTTTAGGACAAATTATTGTTAGTTACTTTCAGTCCAAAGTACCACATAGATTTTTTTTTTTGTACAATGCCTGTATATCTCTTGTTTGAAACTGCATTTCTAAAGGTCTGCTTCAAAGTATGTAGTTTGAAATTGGACAGCTGGCCCAGAGACACCAGCATGTTAAAAGAGCATTCCTTCTCCCCACCATCACCAAGAGCTTTTCTCTGGGGCTCATCCGATTGCTGGAATTAACTTTCTAATATTGTTAGGCCTTACTTGAGAACTGTTGTCATCTATGAGGATTGTCATGTTCTAAATCAAGCTAAATTGAATTGGAGATTGAAAGGATGTATGACATTGTATGTGAAAAACAGACGCAAACCAATGAAAGCAAATCTTGAGTGAAGTATTCACAGATAGATTGTTGTTTTGTGTCTATAGTCTGTCGGGCTGCCTGATCACAGAGCAAGGCTGTACTTATCTGGCCTCAGCTCTGAGCTCCAATCCCTCCCGTTTGAAAGAGCTGAACCTAAGCTACAATCATCCAGGTGACTCTGGCACGAGGATGCTATCAGCATTACAGAATGATCCACAGTGGAGACTGGAAGCTCTCAGGTATGGGGAAGAATGTCTAATAGACCAGAAAGTACTTCACTTATTTCCTGTTTCATGCATGTGTGTTATTACTATTCATTGAAACTTGTCAAGTTTAGCAATAACAACAAATGTAAATGTGAGTTTGATTTTGTTTCACATTTAAATGAATTTTAAATTAAGGTGCTTGCCATAGAATATAAAAAAAAGTATGACCTTTTAAACTGTAGTTTAGATACACACACTTATTAATTGTAAGCCTGTGAGAATAAAAAGGGTTTTGAGATATTTGTAATAGACCTCAAGCCATTGGGCAGCTTGTTCCAATGGACCACATGTGGGGGACCAAATCAGTCACCAGTGGGGAGAGTTGTCACCTCGGGCAAAATCTTGTAGACTCTTTTCTTCTCAACCTATTGGTGAAATACCCAGGACATTAACTGGTGAGACCCATAGCTGATGGTCTTCAGCTCACTTTGGCCTGGGTTCAAGCTTGGGTAATTGATCCTCCTCGTGAATGGAGGTAACCATAATTGACTCCCGATATGTGTTTGCTGGGGCACCAAGATATGGAAGCATAGGCTTGTCCAGATTTCAAGAGGCCTCTGCAGCCAGGGAGTCCAACAGAAGTTCATTCTCCTGGATTTGGTAAAGGTTGGAACCTTCCAGTCATACTGTTTTCTTGCTAAGTCGGTCCAGAAATCCTCTACAGGGATAATCTGGGAGCTAACAGGGACTAGTATGCATATTAGAACAATGTAATGTCCCTGTGTGTGTATGAACATACATTGTTCATACGCACATTAAATGCATGTTCAGCATGCACACAGACTGTGCTGGTCTGACCCCCCTCCTCCTTTCAGGGTGGAGCCTGCTGGAGTCCAGTGGTTGAGACCAGGTCTGAGGAAGTGTAAGTGTGTTTTTAATGTGATTAATGAACACAAAAAACACTGAAACATTTTCATCACTCATTCATTTTTCTGATGTTAGTAGTTATCCAAGTGTCAATCAATGAACAGATGATGGATCAATAACTGCAGCTGGATTGTGTTTGTTCTCTCCATCAGATTCCTGTCAACTCACAATCGACACAAACACAGTACACAAAAACCTGAAACTGTCTGATAACAACAGGAAGGTGACACATGTGGAGGAGGTTCATTCATATCCTGATCATCCAGACAGATTTTACTTCTATCATCAGCTGCTCTGTAGAAATGATCTGACTGGTCGTTGTTTCTGGGAGGTCGAGTGTAGAGGAACCGTTAATGTAGCAGTGATTTACAAAGCTGGAAGGATACAAGATGATTTTGAATATGTTTTTGGAGTTAATGACCAGTCCTGGAGTCTGTTCTTCTCTGATGATGCTCCTCGTTCTGTATGTCACAGTGAAAAAGAAATGTCCATCTCCTCCTCCTCCTCCTCCTCCTCTGTCTCTAACAGAGTAGGAGTGTATGTGGACTGTCCTGCTGGCACTCTGTCCTTCTACAGAGTCTCCTCTGACACTCTGATCCACCTCCACACCTTCAACACCACATTCACTGAACATCTTTATCCTGGATTTACAGTCTGGTCTCCTGGTTCATCAATCAGTCTGTGTGAAGTTTAGCACACCTGGATATTCATCTGATTGGTGTAGTATATCAATCAGAAGCATGTTTTCAGACGCATGGATTAATTCAGTTTTAAACAATGATCCTTTGTCAACTTCTTTGTCTTTAGTCCTTTTAAGATGGAAGCTGGAATTATTTCATGAAGCAGATTTTGTTTTGTCTTTTTTTCACTCAAACCTTCACAGTGAATATTATTATGTAGCATTTTTTGTGAATCTCAGTCAAGAACCAGCTCCTCTGCATCTTAGACAAGCCTGAGCTCATTCATTGTTGTTGTTGTTGTCGTTGTTTGCTATTTCTTTCATTTTTTTTTTTCATTTTCAACCTCTCCACATATTATTACTGTTATTGAAGCAGGACAGGAATTAAGGGAGATTTTCACAATAAGAGGACATTTTGGGTTTTGCTTTTATTTTCTCCCAAATAATGGTAACCAGCCTGTGTGGATGTTCCATGACTAAATAAATGGACATTCAACAATTCTAACTGAATTGAAGATATTCATCACTCATGATCACTCATGTCTCTGCCATTCTATAAAAATTACTGCTTTTAAAAATAATCTAATGAAAGAAACAATAACTAATTAATTAATATTAATCAGATAAATATGCAAAGGTCTGATATAACTAACATCTCATTTAACTCTTCATTGATGATCATTTCTTGCACTCTGTTAGTGGGAAGATGAATTACATGAAGTCAGTTTAATGAACGCAGATGACAGAACTGTTTTTCAATCTGCTTTTTGTAATTGTACTGATGACTGCTGTTAACCACAATGATACTAACAGTGATTCCTTGAAGTCACAATATTATCCTGCTAAAGTCTATATTAGTAGATATTAAACATTTCTCGAAGTTAAATTAAATTGTTATCAGCTACCTAAATATGTAAAGAAGTGAAGTAGTTTATGTTTGGAGCTGTGTGTTTCACTGCGTTCATTGTGTTTCATTGTGTAATTACTTAAAGTTAAAGGTTTCCTGGCTTTGGGAGAACTTGATTTTTAGTTTTTGACTTTAATAAAGACGTGTTTAATTCTAGCCCTGCCTCTACCCTTTGTGCCTGTTAAGTTTCTTTGCTACAAACACGCAGAAACCATTGAAATTGAGTGTAAAAATTGTCTGACAGGTATATAAATGATGAAAATCAGTCAGCATGAGCCTGGCAGGCAGCCGGATGATGGACTGATATGAGGTGGAGAGACAGTGGTATGACATTATATTTATGTCAAGACTCACATGCGTGAAGAAAAATGTCATGGGTGCAGATATTCATTGGCACTTATGTAATAAAATTTTTCATGCTCATTTTACCCTCATGGACTCTGTTTTTAACAGTTTGGTCAGAAACATGAACAGCCTGCTGGAGGTCATTTTGAAGGATCTCAGAGTGTAACTTCTGTTCCTCTTTGCACAAAGGTCCAAGTACCAATCCTGCAGCTGGGTTAATGCCCTTCTACCACCCTGTCAGCTCTCCTAGTGTGTCCGGTATGTCCTATAGGCATCATACAGGCATTTACACTAGGACAGCCTTAAGAGTGAATCCATCGCACTGGCTGAACAACTGGAGAGTTGGTAAAGTACGTCAGTGAGTCATCCCCCTCATCTCCAGATTCTGATTCCAGTACAGAGGGCATGTGAGTGGGCTTCGGATGTTGCTCATTTAGAACTTTACAGAAAGCATTTCCTTCCTTTTAAAAGTTTCACTTCACATTCCTGAACTTGGTGTCCCAGATGATTTTCTCCATGTGAAGCTCTGTGTTAAGGTAATGGAAGCCTGTAATGTTTTCCTGGCTAACATTATAGGTTTAAGAATCTTTTTGAAAATGAAAATAATCAGATATTATCAAAATTATCAGATATCAGATAAGTTAACCTTAAAAATGTGTGTGTGTGTGTGTATTAGCAGTACTGAGTCCAGTTTTAATGTAGCCTTCAGTATCTAATGTTCAAATTGCTTTGTGCATGGACTGAGACACGTTGTGAGTGCTTAAAATCACAAAAAAATCTGTGTATGAATTTTTGAATAGTTCAGGCTTGTAGATCATATGATACAAATTTGTGACCTCTATGAGGATTATTTCCCTCTATAGTTAATGTGCATCATCAAGCTATGTTCGCTGTATGTTTCTTTTTGATGAAATATCTCTGGAAACAAAAATAAAAACTCTTTAAGGTTCGCAAAACAAACTAAAACAACAGGTTGCTTTTCTTTTGTTAGTTGAGTTTTAGATTAACATGAGTGAAAAGTCATTTTACTTATTAAGAAGAGAATCTGAGGCAGAGATCTGAGGTCATGTGTTTGTTTGTTTCTGTTTTTAACTGAATATTAATTGAATAAAACTTCCAGTCACAGTGAATCAGTGTGTGTCAGTGGAAGCATCGTGTGTGCTTCATGGCGCCATCTAGTGGACTGATAGTAGAAGTAGAGCAGCTGATGGCAGCTTCCTCTGCCTCACACTGCTGTCTGACACTGCTGGTTTTCTGGTTCATCTCAGTGTTTGGACAACATACACTGCAGAGGGAGGATTTCAGTTGATGTGCACATGAATGATTTGTGTTTCCTCTGCAGGTGAAGCTAGAAAGTGTATGTGAGCTGATGTGGATGTGGATTCAGCAGCATGGATCAGTGTGAGGACAGAGAGGAGGGAGCCCCTCCCTCTAAAACCACTCTGTGTGGGGAACATGAGAGCCAGACCAAAGCTCAGAGGTGAGATGACCATCTCTAACTGTCCATGACTCTTCTCCATGTCACAGCTCAGCACTCACATCACTGCTCCATCATTATTCACAGGAACCAACCTGGAGCTGAACCCAGCTGTGTGTCCTTAAAGAGTGACTGGTCAAAGAGTATTGGTGCTGATTTTAAAGGACAATACTCTGATGTGGAAAGGTAATCTATATCTGTATATATGTTTATTTTTTCAGTAAACTTTCAAACAGGGTTAATGCCAGATCAGCTTTTCACGTGTCTATAATCAAATGTAGTATGAAGTCTTGAGTGAGGTTTTTTTTTCCAGAAACATGGCATGGGAAGCATGTGAAAGCTTTATGATGTATGAGGTATTTGTCAATAAACCAAACTGAGCTGAAGGCTCCAAACAGCTCTAGACTCTGTTGGTGGTTCTCAGTGGCATCAGCAGGACAACTAAACCTTTACTACCACAATGATATGACTCAGTGATCATTTCCACACATCACTTCATGGACCTTTAGCTCAAGTCTTTGTGTGGGCAGATTTAATGTGAGCTATGTGCTTATCACATTTTTTTTTAATACATAAAGTGCGTATTCTCTTACCTGGTTTCATCTTCTAAAAGTGTCAACACAAGAACCAGAGAAGAAATAGACATCAAGCCCCAAAGCAGCCTCACATTTTGACATGATAACAAGATAAACAGGATACTTATGTGTCATCAAGGCCTGAGCACTGACATTGCAAAGGTCACACTGCATCTGCTCCGTTTATTAGGAGTAGTAGTGGCAGTAGTAGTATTTACAAAAAAGAATGGCTTATTTTAGAGCTCAAGCATGCTTAAAAACTTCTCAAAGTTCTGGTGGAAATTTAAACTAGAGATGGACCGATCCGATATTATGTATCAGTATCGGCCCGATAGTGACCTAAATTACTGGATCGGATATCGGAGAGAAATAAAAAAATGTAATCCAATCCATTAAATATCACAAAAGCACCTCACAAAACTTGCAACATGGCGTAACTCAGCTCATAACCTTAGCACGTCGGAGCAGTGTGCGTCACGTGATAGAGCGGCTGTGGCTGTGCGAGACCTGTCGGTGGTCTGGTTGAGCTTTTGGAGCCTCGCTACGAAACCGGCATTTAATCTCAGAGAAAGGTATCCCAGAGAAGTAAAGCAAGTGTGTAAGTTCATCTCTGAATGTTTGTAAAGCATTTTTATGTTAAGCTTAACAACCGATATATGGAGCGACTGCCTCTTCTCTCTCCCTCCCTCTCCTGTTGCTACTTCAATCATGAAACTGATCAATGATCAGCTGATCGGCTTTTCTGTCGCAACTCCGTCTCTCTTGTTTGTTTATCGCCACTTTGCGCCAGAAAGAGGAAACCAGCAGATACACAACAGCAGCACATTTACACTTGTTGTTAGAATTTATTTAATATTACTTTCTACACCAGGATCCTTTTCTACGTAGCTGACAGCTGGTAACTGTGCAGGGGCGGATCTAGCAAAGTTTTGCCAGGGGGGCACAAAGACATACTTTTCTTTCTAATTGTCATGTCTAGCTTTTAATAAATAATTATCTGAATCTTACAACCAAAGTTTTCATCTGATGTAAAATGTACAGAAGTCCATTACTGTATATAGTAACTATTAAGTCAAATTTATAACTTAGTAAGCTATAGTACTTTTTCCTTTGGGAAGATACCATCTGTGCAGTCTGCAATTCTGTTGAAGAAAGATGTTGAATCTATTTAATTATTGTAGAAAAATAACCATTTCTGTGCATTTTTTTTAAACACGTGCATTAAATTAAAGTCGATTACGTCAATTAAGGGTTATGAGGCGGAGGGCAGGGGGTGGTTCTCTATTTTTTTTCTTTTTGCTGGGAGTTTGCAACCCTATTAGTTAGGTTGCTTAATATTTCTGCTAAGTACTCTTTAAAAAACCAGAATAGGAAGGATGGAGCAGGTTTAAGTTTATTAGATTGATCAGTTTTGCTGAACTATGAAATATTTTGGGTGCAGTGTATTTTTTTCATTACAAGTATAACAGAATAGCTTTAGTTTTGTTTTGTTTTTTTAAACTTGAGTATGAACTTATACAAAATGCAGCAAGATATTTTAAAAAAAAAACGTTTTATTGATTGTAAAATACGCTATATCGGATTTATATCAGTATCGGCAGATATCCAAATTTATGATATTGGTATCGGCATCGGACATAAAAAAAAAAGTGATATTGTGCCATCTCTAATTTAAACAGTTTATGGGTCTAGCACATGGTCGCAAGAAAATGACTCTGTGGTGCCCCCTTCAAAAAGATAAGCTCCACAGTTGTGCTTTTCATACATTTTTGAGATTTGGTACACATGTGTAACCAAGAAACACCAAGAATCCTCTTGGAGTCATGTTCTGAACCAGGGGTAGGCAACTCCAGGTCTCAAGTGCCGGTGTCCTGCAGGTTTTAAATGTGTCCTTGATCCAACACAGCTGATTCAAATTGCTAAAGTGCCTCCACAACATTTCTTGAGGTTCTCCAGAGGCCTGGTAATGAACTAATCATTTGATTCAGGTGTGTTGACCCAGGGTAATATCTAAAACCTGCAGGACACCGACACTCAAGGCCTGGAGTTGCCTACCCCTGCTTTAAACCCAACATAAAATCTGCCATCTTGAACTTAATGAAAAATTTTTGTGCTGTTTTTTGTGATTTTCAGGTATTACTTTCCTCATAGGGATTTTATCCAATCAATTTCATATTTATAAACTACACATCCTAATTGTGTTTTTGTTAAAGGGTGTGTCTGTGTGTATGGAAATATTTAAAGATTTTTTTTTAAAGACATGCTTTAAACTTTGAGATACCACATCCAACTAAAATCTATATTTTGGTCAGAAAACACTTGAGGAGTTGGCGTTACTTTATTTTGAAAACTGAGTTTTTGTCAAAGGGCATGACACTGGTGGCATGGCGAACTTTAAAGCCATGAAGCATGAAAATCTTGTAACTCTAATACACCTTGTCCTATCTGCCCTATATTTTACGTTTGATAAGAGTCTTGACCTGAACAGATCTATGTGCCAATACCAGTGTTGGGAAGGTTACTTTTAAAATGTATCCCACTACAGATTACAGAATATATGCCCCAAAATGTATTTTGTAACGTATTCCGTTACATTACTCAATGAGAGTAACGTATTCTGAATACTTTGGATTACTTAATATATTATCATGCTTTTTACAGCTACATGAATGTACTATTGCTGTGTGATTTATTACTTTTACTCAAGGTTACTGAAGCGATCTCGTATAGAAAACTATTTCGTGCGTATATAAAACAGGTCCGCAGCTCAGAACCGTTAAGGCGTAAAACTGTAGTAAAGGGACCTCTGGCTAATAAATCGGGTTCCGTGTCCAGCTCGTAGCCAAAAACTAGCTTTACTTTGTTGTCTGGGTCAACTTTCCTCGTGAGAGACAGAGAGATGCGTTGAAAGGCTGCTCCAAAGGAACTTATTGTTTCGGAGGAAAACACGAACACGGTGTACAGTCGAGTCTTAATAGTTTACTTACAACTGGGCTTGTCAGGCACTCTTTTTGGCTGCAGTGGTTATTATTATATTTATATGCTTCCATCTCCCGTTTCTGGTGGGTGACAACTCATACTTTTCGACTGTCCTATTTCTCCCTCTCTTGCTCTCACAGACACATAACGGGTAAGGCAGTCCTTTCTCCCTGCAGCACAGACTACACTGCCCATGAGGCTACATTCTTTAGGCCGATGCCTGTAACACTTTGTCTATTGCCTTCTTATTAAATAATTTTTCTGAATAATTTTTTTTTAATATTTCTTCACGTCACTATGCAGGCTGCAAGTAGAGGTAACATGGGCCGCGAGATTGGGACGCAGGCATTAGAGCCTCTTAATGCGCGTTTTCAGAATCAGAATCAGAATCGTGTTTATTGGCCAAGTATGTGTGCAGACAAATACAAGGAATTTGGTTCTGGTAGATGGTGGCTCTCAAGCACAGCAATGTAAATCACACACACACACACACACACACACACGTGTCTATATATACATTACACATGCATACACATACATACACAAAGCTGTGTAAACCAACTATAAATAACTAATCTAAACTTATATACATAAAATACAGAAATGAAAAGAGGTGGAATGAATACTACAGAATGTACATAAGGTGCAGTTGCAGTCTTGCAGTGGGAGCAGTGTGACAGGTCAACTGTTTAGAAGGGAGATGGCGAGGGGAAAGAAACTGTTCCTGTGTCGGGTGGTCCTGGTCTGCAGGCTTCTGTACCGTCTGCCAGAGGGCAGCAGATCAAAAAGTCTGTGTCCAGGGTGTGAGGGGTCTGTGATGATTTTCCCTGCCCTAAACCTTTTGTTTAGGTTTCCACCAGGGTGGAATTACCAAAAATAGAGAGAGCATAGCCTAATATATGAAACAGGAAACGACCACCGTGTAATCCATTTATTTCAACAAAGTAACTGTATTCTGAATACCACCCTTTTAAACGGTAACTGTAACAGAATACAATTACTCATATTTTGTATTTTAAATACGTAACGGCGGTACATGTACTCCATTACTCCCCAACACTGGCCAATACTGATCGATAGTTAGAGTGCTATCTATTAGGAATATTTGGGGGGGTTTTCACAAGTTGATCACAACCACCCCAATAGTGGTCTAAATAAATTGATGATGAAAATGAAAACTTTTCATTGCCCTGGTGGCATCATAATGACTCCCCAGGAGAAGTTGTTGTCAAGGAGTTAGGAAAGCTTTAAAAAATCATAACTTAAAACCTCTGACATGATGAAGCTTTTGTGTTAATTGGGCCTAATGGTGGAGATGCTAAATTGGGTTTACAGCACCACCTACAGGATCTCAATGAGGCATCCACGAAACTGTTTCATCTGCATATATGAAATTTGATAGCCTGATGTAATAGCTCAAGAAAAAAACCCTTTTGGATCAATACTCTAAACTAGTGCTGTCAAAATTAACACGTTAACGCAGATTAAGCCGTCATCACGATTAACGCGATAAAAAAATTTAATGCTATTAACACATCTGGAGTGCAGAATGCTTCAAAATCCCTCAAATGTTTCTGTCAACGCATTTCAGACAGTTTGCCCAAGTAGAGTTATCTTCGTACATGTGCAAATGGGCAGTTGATCTGGTAGTGACGGGCAGCTGAACCAATCAACTCAATATGGAAGATGATAAACACACATTGGCCCTCTCGATGGGAAATTTGAGTATTAAAAAATAACCAGATGGAAGAGTCGACCAACATAAAGTATTATGCACATTGTGCAAGAAGGAATTATCTTTTCACCGAAGCACTTCCAGCTTAAAATATCACATTGACGCGAAGCATACCTTAGCCGGGGATGTTGCTTTTTTTGCTCATGCAAAATGAAATGCAATTAATATAGATTAAAAATGAATGAGATTTAATTGTGATTAATCAAAATTAATCCACAGTAACCCTGTGATAAATCTGATTAAAAACTGTGATTGTTTGAGAGCACTAATATATATTATATATTAGTGTATACTGTTACTATATACGTTTTTTAAAAAGTTGTATTTCACAGGAGAGAAACTGTGCTAAAAGACAGAAGAAAACTATTTAAATTCTCTTTGAATTTAAGCATACATTCTTTGTGTTTATTCTCCATTTACTTCTTTATATTGCATAAATGTCAGTTACAAGCTTAAATATAAAGTTGAAAAAGTGTAATTGCAGCCAGGCTATTGATCAAGTAATTGCGATTAATCGCGATTAATTACAGAAAATTGTGAGATTAATTAGTTAATTTTTTTTTTTATCTATTGACAGCACTATTTTAAACATAACAGGAAGTCAGTCATTTTCAATCTAAGATGCAAGTTTTGGTTCCATTTTTGCCATTTTCTGGTCTTGTACTTATCAAACTTCTCCTAGAGATTGGAATGAATCAACATGCTTAATCTAAAGGCTTTGGTGATGCTAAATTGTAAAGCTTTTGAGTTTTCATAGAAGGGTATGTCCACGACGGATTGTCAAACTTTGATCATTTGCCAGAGGAGATTAAACTGTCATATTTTAAATGTACTTTGTCCAGCCTATCCCAAATTTAACATATAAGATGGTATTCTGAGTCCAGAGACATCTACAAGCCAATATTAGCTAATGCTTAATGTTACCTCCAGGCACCGGGAAATCAATATTAACTGATAAAATCACATATGAAATTTAAAATTTTGGATCCAGACAATATACAGCAAAATAAGATGTAGTTGGTTTTCTTATACACAATCTAATGGGCACAGTCAGTTTCATCGCTTCTTGCAGTTTTAATTTATTTCTGTTTTTTTTTGTGTGGAGAGGCATAACATGAGCCAAGTCTTCATGATTTCTCCACAGGGTGAACAAGGAGAGCTCAGAGGTTTCCAGTGATCAGTCTGGCCAGCAGCATCACCACATAAAACTTAACTCAATATTTATGGTCAGTACATGTGCAAAAACTACTTTTGCTATTTTCTATTTTGTTCTCAGTGATCTCTATGCTGCATCTTTTAGACTAGTGTAAGGACAGTGTGTCTAACATTGATCCAATTTTTGGCTCCGAGATTTCAGTATGATCATGTGAATCATATAGTATTCTGTTCCAGCTACTGGAGGAAAACATTATCACTTTTGTGAAGAATGAGCTGAAGACGATCCAAAGAGTTCTGGTTCCAGACTACATGGAACCATTTGAGAGTCAGAAGAAGGATGAGAAAGTGTTTGGGGTGAATGAACAGCAGAGAAGCAGAGAACCCTTCCTAAAGATCGCACTGCACTTCCTGAGGACAATGAAGCAGGAAGAGCTGGCTGACCGACTGCAGAGCAGTAAGAGTATTTCTCTAAAGATCTTATCTGCTGGAAAAATGAGAAATTTTCTAATAGTTCAAGAGAATAATCCCATAGTGTAGTGTTTTATACATTTACTTGGCAAGTGAAAGGTTGCAGGTTGGATTCTGGAAGCTGAAGACACAAATGAAGCTTGTGCATAAGTTCAGTAATCACACATCTGTCTACTACCCAGGTGTTTGATGGCTAGTGTATTCATCACTTCCTCTTTGCTGTACAATAACTTAAGTTGTTTCTTATGTGTTTTCAGAAATGTTTGCTCCAATTTGTACACATGATCTTAAAACTTTGCTGAAGAAGAAGTTCCAGTGTGTATTTGAGGGGATCGCTAAAGCAGGAAACCCAACCCTTCTAAATCAGATCTACACAGAGCTCTACATCACAGAGGGAGGGACTGCAGGGGTCAATGATGAACATGAGGTCAGACAGATTGAAACAGCATCCAGGAAACCAGACAGACCAGAAAGAACAATCAAACATGGAGAATTCTTTAATGCCTCAAGTGGAAGAGATCAAACAAACAGAATAGTGCTGACAAAGGGAGTGGCTGGCATTGGGAAAACAATCTTAACACAGAAATTCATTCTGGACTGGGCTGAAGACAAAGCGAACCAGGACATCCAGTTTATATTTCCATTCACTTTCAGAGAGCTGAATGTACTGAAAGATAAAAAGTTCAGCTTGGTGGAACTTGTTCATCACTTTATAACCACAACTAAAGAATCAGGAATCTGCAGATTTGAAGACTTCCAGGTTATGTTCATTCTTGATGGTCTGGATGAGTGTCGACTTCCTCTGGATTTCAACAACAATATGTTTCTGACTGATGTTGCAGTGTCCACATCAGTGGATGTCCTGCTCACAAATCTCATCAGAGGGAACCTGCTTCCCTCTGCTCATCTCTGGATAACCACACGACCTGCAGCAGCCAATCAGATCCCTCCTCAGTGTGTTGACATGGTGACAGAGATCAGAGGGTTCACTGACCCACAGAAGGAGGAGTACTTCAGGAAGAGATTCAGAGATGAGAAGCAGGGCAGCAGGGTCATCTCTCACATCAAGACATCACGAAGCCTCCACATCATGTGTCACATCCCAGTCTTCTGCTGGATCACTGCTACAGTTCTGGAGGAAATGTTGAGAACCACAGAGGTGAGAAAGCTGCCCAACACCCTGACTGAGATGTACATCCACTTCCTGGTGGTTCAGGCCAAAGTGAAGAAGGTCAAGTATGATGAAGGAGCTGAGACAGATCCACACTGGAGTCCAGAGAGCAGGAAGATGGTTGAGGCTCTGGGAAAACTGGCTTTTGAGCAGCTGCAGAAAGGAAACCTGATCTTCTATGAATCAGACCTGACAGAGTGTGGCATCAATATCAGAGAAGCCTCAGTGTACTCAGGAGTGTTCACACAGATCTTTAAAGAGGAGAGAGGACTGTACCAGGACAAGGTGTTCTGCTTTGTCCATCTGAGTGTTCAGGAGTTTCTGGCTGCTCTTCATGTCAGTCTGACCTTCATCAACTCTGATGTCAATTTGCTGGAAGAAGCACAAACAATCTCCAGTAGGTCTGAAAAAACACATTTCTACCAGAGTGCTGTGGATAAGGCCTTACAGAGTCCAAATGGACACCTGGACTTGTTCCTCCGATTCCTTGTGGGTCTTTCAATGCCAACCAATCAGACCCTCCTACGAGGCCTGCTGACAACAACCGAAAGAAGTTCACAGACCAATCAGACTCTACTAGCATCCCTGCTTACACGGTTGAGAAGTAGTTCACAGTTCAACCAGAAAACATATATCAAGAAAAAACTCAATGAGAATCTATCTACAGAGAAAAGCATCAACCTGTTCCACTGTCTTAATGAACTGAATGATCATTCTCTAGTGGAGGAAATCAAACAGTCCCTGAGCTCAGGAAGTATCTCCACTGATAAACTGTCTCCTGCTCAGTGGTCAGCTCTGGTTTTCATCTTACTGTCATCAGAAAAAGATCTGGATGTGTTTGACCTGAAGAAATACTCTGCTTCAGAGGAGACTCTTCTGCGGCTGCTGCCAGTGGTCAAAGCCTCCAAAAACGCTCTGTAAGTTATCATGAAATCATCAATTATTTTTAAACACATGCCTGTCTCTAACAGAACACAAAATTGTATGTGTTATTATCAGGTTTTCTTATAAACTCCCTGAAAAGCCTCCAGTTGATCCAAAATGCAGTAGGAGTACTAACAGGGACTAGAAAGAGAGAGCATGTTTCTCTGATATTGAGTCTCTTCATTGGCTCCCTGGTGAATCCAAAATCAAATTTAAAATCTTTATAATCACATACAAGGTCTTGTATAATTAAGGCCCATCTTCTCTTAATAGTACCATATCACCCCATTAGAGCTCTTTGCTCTCAGACTGCAGGCTTACTTGTGGTTCCCAGAGTGTTTAAAGGTAGAATGGGAGGCAGAGCCTTCAGATTTCAGGCCCCTCTTCTGTGGAACCAGCTAACAGTTTGGAAGTAGAGATAGTTCACTATCTCTACTTCTAAGATTAGGTTTAAGACTTTCCTTTTTGACAAAGGATATACAGTGGCTTGCAAAAGTATTCAGCCCCCTTGAACTTTTCCACATTTTGTCACATTACAGCCACAAACATGAATCAATTTTATTGGAATTCCACGTGAAAGACCAATACAAAGTGGTGTACACGTGAGAAGTGGAACGAAAATCATACATGATTCCAAACATTTTTTACAAATAAATAACTGAAAAGTGGGGTGTGTGTAATTATTCAGCCCCCTGAGTCAATACTTTGTAGAACCACCTTTTGCTGCAATTACAGCTGCCAGTCTTTTAGGGTATGTCTCTACCAGCTTTGCACATCTAGAGACTGAAATTCTTGCCCATTCTTCTTTGCAAAACAGCTCCAGCTCAGTCAGATTAGATGGACAGCGTTTGTGAACAGCAGTTTTCAGATCTTGCCACAGATTCTCGATTGGATTTAGCTCTGGACTTTGACTGGGCCATTCTAACACATGGATATGTTTTGTTTTAAACCATTCCATTGTTGCCCTGGCTTTATGTTTAGGGTCGTTGTCCTGCTGGAAGGTGAACCTCCGCCCCAGTCTCAAGTCTTTTGCAGACTCCAAGAGGTTTTTCTTCCAAGATTGCCCTGTATTTGGCTCCATCCATCTTCCCATCAACTCTGACCAGCTTCCCTGTCCCTGCTGAAGAGAAGCACCCCCACAGCATGATGCTGCCACCACCATATTTGACAGTGGGGATGGTGTGTTCAGAGTGATGTGCAGTGTTAGTTTTCCGCCACACATAGCGTTTTGCATTTTGGCCAAAAAGTTCCATTTTGGTCTCATCTGACCAGAGCACCTTCTTCCACATGTTTGCTGTGTCCCCACATGGCTTGTGGCAAACTGCAAACAGGACTTCTTATGGTTTTCTGTTAACAATGGCTTTCTTCTTGCCACTCTTCCATAAAGGCCAACTTTGTGCAGTGCACGACTAATAGTTGTCCTATGGACAGATTCCCCCACCTGAGCTATAGATCTCTGCAGCTCGTCCAGAGTCACCATGGGCCTCTTGGCTGCATTTCTGATCAGCGCTCTCCTTGTTCGGCCTGTGAGTTTAGGTGGACGGCCTTGTCTTGGTAGGTTTACAGTTGTGCCATACTCCTTCCATTTCTGAATGATCGCTTGAACAGTGCTCCTTGGGATGTTCAAGGCTTGGGAAATCTTTTTGTAGCCTAAGCCTGCTTTAAATTTCTCAATAACTTTATCCCTGACCTGTCTGGTGTGTTCTTTGGACTTCATGGTGTTGTTGCTCCCAATATTCTCTTAGACAACCTCTGAGGCCGTCACAGAGCAGCTGTATTTGTACTGACATTAGATTACACACAGGTGCACTCTATTTAGTCATTAGCACTCATCAGGCAATGTCTATGGGCAACTGACTGCACTCAGACCAAAGGGGACTGAATAATTACGCACACCCCACTTTTCAGTTATTTATTTGTAAAAAATGTTTGGAATCATGTATGATTTTTGTTCCACTTCTCACGTGTACACCACTTTGTATTGGTCTTTCACGTGGAATTCCAATAAAATTGATTCATGTTTGTGGCTGTAATGTGACAAAATGTGGAAAAGTTCAAGGGGGCCAAATACTTTTGCAAGCCACTGTAATTAGGGCTGGATCACGTGACCCTGAGTCCCCCCTTAGTTACACTGCAATAGGTCTAGGCTGGCAGGGGATTCCCATGATGCACTGAGTGTTTCTCCTTCTTTCAACCCTTTTCACGTATCATGTGTTTATACACCACTCTGCATTTAATAATTTGTTATTATCAATCTCTAGCTGGTTCTCCCTGAGGTTTCTTTCTGTTAAAAGGGAGTTTTTCCTTTTAAAAAAAAACACAGAAAAGAGGAAGTTTTTCCTTACCACTCTCGTCAAAATGCTTCCTTAAAGAGAGTCATATGATTGTTGGGGTTTTCTCTGTTTTATCTGTGTTATTGTAGGGTCTTCGCCTTATAATATAAAAGTGGCAATTGCTGTTGTGATTTGCTGTTATATAAATAAAGCTGAATTGAATTGCACTGAATTGGTCTATTTTATTATTGTTGTCTCTTCAGGCTCAGTAGCTGCAACCTGTCACATAGAAGCTGTGAAGCTCTATCCTCTTCTCTAAAATTAGAAGACTGTGAACTGAGATCTCTAGACTTGAGTAACAATAAACTGCAGGATTCAGGATTGAAGCTGCTGTTGGCTGGATTGGAAATTCCATACTGTAAACTGGAAACACTCAGGTCAGATCATATTTGTCAGATCTATGTGCCTATCAGCCAAATGTTTCAATTTCCCTTCCATAAATAATAATTTCGATTTTACAATGCCATATTTAGATTCACATATTTTGTTCTTTACATGTGCAAAGTCTGGAGTAGTTTGAACTTAACCATTCTATTTGCATTTGTACAGCACCGAGTATCATTTTTCATCATTAGCATTTTCTCAGTTATGTGAATTGAGAAGGACTTGGCATGCAAGAGGGATGATAATGTCCATAGATTATGCAGGGCTCTAGAATAACTTTTTGCCACGGGCGCACCGGCACAAAAGTTAGGCGCACTCAAATTTTTCAACCGCATCGCTTAACACCGCAATCATTTGCGACCAAATTGGTCGCACTCTAGAGCCCTGTTATGTATTTTCAAGAATTCAGGTAAGACGATTTATGTTTTTCTTTTTCATTACTCTCCAATCAGATTGAGCAACTGTAACCTCTCAAAGAGAAGCTGTGAAATTCTGTCCTCAGTTCTCAGCGCTTCATACTCTATTCTGAGAGAGCTGGACCTGAGTGACAATGACCTTACGGACTCTGGAATGAGCATATTGTCTTCTGGACTGGATAATCCACACTGTAAACTGGAAACACTCAGGTCAGCGATTTTAAAATGTACAACTTCTCATGGTTACCCTGTCCTCCAGGTATAGCCCCCTCCTCTCTTTCTCTTTCTTCCTTACTGCTCTAACTTTTCTCTACCCTGCTTGTGTGAGTGTGAATATGAGTGGTATCAACCAATGTTTTTCAGTGGCAGGCATGGTTCCTGGAGTCCTCTGGCAGACACACTTTTCTCCTCTACAAATAAGCTCCGTACTTAAACTGTTTAGACTACTCTGGATCAACTGGAACCAACTCTAAGCCAGCCCAACCCACTCTTACCAACTCCTGTTGGATTGTTCTCTGGATTCAATTCCCCTGAGTTCAGTCAGTCTACTTCTTGAGGATAGGAAGAGAGACTGAAGAGCTGTTCTGGTTTGTAGCTTGTCCCTTGCACACTGAGAAGTGTCCTAAATATTCTGGAAACTGCCTTCTCACCAAATCAAACTGACCTCTTTTGTCTAAGTACCATTTGCTTTCAGACCTACTAAATGAACTAGTTAATACTGATCAGTTCTCTGCTCGAGTACAGCAGAATCCAGGTCAGTTAAGTAGCAGAGGGGGTTGTTGTTTCAGCTGCTTTACTATAAATGAAATGAACAAATTGGAACCTACAAAGTGTGCATGAGAAGCCCGATTGGTATTTGTAGATTGGGCAAGTTCTCCCTATGCAAGTGTAAAATCCATGAAAGGGGTCTGTAGAAATGACAGAGAACATTATGCATGTAACATCATTCAGCATGATCATTTTGGTGCTGTGTCAGTGATATTCTTGGGGGGCATATCCACTGAGCGATGCAAGGACCTCTACAAGCAAGACAACGGCACCATGACTTGCAGCTCAGTGACACCCTGGTCCAGATCTGGGAGGAGATCCCCCTGAACAAATATCTAAAACCTGATATTGTCAGACATGCTCTCAAGCGCACACTACAGAGTACCATTTTGAGTTACTGCAATGAAATTTCAGCAAAATGGACTAGCATGTTGCTTTTTCTTTACTAGATTTTTTGGGTTTTCTTGGAATTCAATTCTCCTTAGATTCATCATTTTCGTGACCATCAAATGATCTGGCTCTTGGTGACGTTAGATTCTAGATCAAAGCGACTTTGTTTCTCCTAACAGTGCCATATAAAGAATACACTTTGTATTTAGCTGCCATGCTGTTTTCTAACAGTATCTGTCACATGTTGTTTTTTCAGGCTGACAGGGTGCCTGATCACAAAATATGGTTGTACCTCTCTGGTATCAGTTGTGAAGGCCAACCGCTCCCATCTGAGAGAGCTGGACTTGACTTACAATCATCCAGAAGAGGCAGGAGTAAAACTATTAGAGCAGCTGAGACTGGAAACTCTCAGGTAGGGAGAGGCTTCTTGATTCATTTAATCAGTAATAAAATATACCAAAATGTCAGGTTGAAAATCTGATTACTTATGCAATATCTAAACTTATTTGACTAGGTTATATTTAAGAAACATAATAAAAGCAAAAAAAACAACCACAGGAAGGGACTTTAGAGACATTTTCATGTGTCAAAATGTTTGACTGTTCCAATGGAGAAAATGAACCTCAGTTTGATTTAAATGAACTAAATAATGCAATTTAAAATTAAAAAATAAAAACTTAACAATATGTGTATGGGAGCAATGTAATGTCCATGTGTGCATGCTGAAAGAGACTGTGCTGGTCTAAACCCCTCCTCCTTTCAGGGTGGAGCCTACTGGAGTCCGATGGTTGAGACCAGGTCTGAGGAAGTGTAAGTGTGTTTTTAATGTGACTCATGAAAACAAAGCAGCTCACATTCAACCATCTTCAAACTGTCACATGACATCTCTGATGTCAGGAGTCATCATCAAAGTGTCAATCAATGAACACATGACGGATCAATAACTGCAGCTGGATTGTGTTTGTTCTCTCCATCAGATTCCTGTCAACTCGAAATCGACACAAACACAGTGCACACACACCTCAAACTGTCTGAAGACAACAGGAAGGTGACACGTCTGGTGGACGGTCAGCCATATCCTGATCATCCTGACAGATTTGATTATTGGCCTCAGCTGCTGTGCACAGATGGTCTGACTGGTCGTTGTTACTGGGAGGTCGAGTGTAGAGGAGGAGTTAACATATCAGTAAGTTACAGAGCAATCAACAGGAGAGGAGACAGAGAACACTGTGTGTTTGGAGAGAATGATCAGTCCTGGAGTTTGAGCTGTTCAGATGATGGTTGTTATTTTGTCTGGCACAATAATAAAAAAACATCCATCTCCTCCTCCTCCTCGTCCTCCTCTGTCTCTAACAGAGTAGCAGTGTATGTGGACTGTCCTGCTGGCACTCTGTCCTTCTACAGAGTCTCCTCTGACACTCTGATCCACCTCCACACCTTCAACACCACATTCACTGAACCTCTTTATCCTGGATTTACAGTCTTGTTTCCTACTTCCTCAGTGAATTTGTGTACAGTTTAGGATGAGGTAGGGGTATTCAATTCAAATTAAACATCCAGCAAGAGAAAATAAAGCAAGAAAAGTCCAGAATATCATAAAATTCCACATTCATTATCATTTAGTGCAATATATTTTAATGTAGCACAACAGTTAGATCAAAGTCTGTGTATAGTTAATAATTGGCTGTCAAGTGAAAGAAATACAGTACAATTCAACAGGATTTAATTTTCACAATGACCTGGAGGGTACTCCATCAATGAAAGATTAATAAACTGCTCTTTCCTTGTTTCAAGGAAAATAAAGTTTGCATTCAAAAATTTTAAAAGTGCTTTTGAAAAAAAAGGTACAATTTTTCAGCCTAAATTTGTGATTTAGTGTGTAAAGAGTGTCCTCCTGTTAGAGAAACACTCTGACTGTTGAACAGATAGTTCTGTCTGTCTCTTTCACTCGGAATTTCAGATTCATGGATTCAATCAGTTGATGTTTTAAACTGTTTTAAATGATTCCTTGTAAACGTCTTCCCCTTCAGTCCTTTAAAGATGGAAGCTACGATTATTCCAGGACCTATATGTTGTTGTTCTGTCTTTTTCCACTCAAAGCTTCACAGTAAATATCAATATGTTGTATTTCTCTGAAACAGAGGTGACCAACTGTGATATCAAGGAGGAATCACTGAGCTGCAGTGCCTTGAATGATGAATTAACAAACTGTTAAAAAACATTTTCACATTATTTTGTTTCTCTGGACTTCAGTTTTGTTTTATCATGAGCCTGTTCAGTGTCCAAATAAAAAAACGAGTCTTAAATGTTTCACAACAGTGAAACTTTTTTGTTTTATGAAGCTCCAACAAAACTAATATCTCATTTAACTTTGAAGGAGAACCCTAATGCTAAATATATTCATGCACCGTTAACCTTAGACTTATTTTGAGTAAATATCACATACAAACCTGTAAGTCGAACTGTTTCTGTCTGTGTTTGCACAACACTTCGAGTTGTTCATGTTTTACATGTTTTAGTTTTTTTATTTACTGATTTATGGATTTTCTTTCACTGATTAGATGTTTTTAATCTCTTTTTGTTCGCTTACTCGTGAAGACAACATTACATGATCATTTCCACCATCTCTGAAGGAACTTTGTTTATGTGTTCCCATTTTGTCAGGGAGCTTTTTTTGTGTTATTAAAACTAAACAAATAAATAAATGAACAAACTACATGATGTTACTTTAATCATTCTTTCATGGGTGTTTAAATTATCAAATTATTTTATATTAATATTGTGTTTTAATTGTACTGATGGCTCATCAACAACACTGATACCAACAGCCTCATATTTCTGAGGATGAAATGGACCATTCACTGCCCTCCACTGGTCATTGTCAGTAACTACAACTCAAATACAATATACTGTCTTTATGACACATTTACTGCAGTGTTTCAACACTAGTGTTCTTCAGTGGGGTAATGTTACAGTATGTAAACGCAGATATTAAACTGATAGAAATACTGACGTCAGCAGGGAGAAACTGTGTTTACTGCCTTCGTGTGGTCACAGAGAGGAACTACAGGTAAAAATATCACAGTCAGACACCAAAACATAAAGAATAAAAAAAAAACATGGCAAATTTTTTGTCAAATGACAAACATCATGTATCCTGTCACACCACAATATAAATAGAACATTTTTGGAGGATGTGTTCAGCAGAGGTGGGACCAAGTCATTGTTCAAGTAAGTCTCAAGTCTTTATCGTTAAGTCACAATTCAAGTCTCAAGTAATGTCAGGCAAGTCAGAGTCGAGTCACTGGTGTAAAAGTCCGAGTAAAGTCACAAGTCTGAAACTTTGAATTTCAAGTCCTTTCGAGTCTTTAAAAAAAAAAGAAAAAAAAAGAATGTTGCAGTTATATGCTAAATGTAAATATTAGACCATGCAATTTTTAAATCTGTTTTTCTCAACACATGATGAAATACTGAACTTAGAAAATATACACAAATTGTGAAATTGCACCTCTATAAAATGCAGCTCAATTAAACTTAGCTCCAAGAATAATTTTCACTGACAGTTCTGAGATAAGCTGCATGTTATTCTTGGATGCGCTTGTAGGACCGGCTTTAAAATCGCATGACAAAAATATCATACACAGTAAAAAAAACAGTATCACCAACGTAGCCTGGACAACATTTGCTAGTTAGATGAAGTCAGCTATCTCATCGTAGCAAAAGAGAAGCACCACCATTCATTATGCAACTTCAACTGTCGGACAAAGTTGGAAGTTGTTCCATCTCTGCCTGTGATTCTCTTCTTGCATGTTTTGCATATTGCATTTCAGTTTTTTGTTGACTACTTCATAGTTTATGTACCTGAAAAAAAATAACTACTCGCAGCATTTTTGAGCGTTTTTTTTTTGTTTGTTTGTTTGTTTTTAAAATCTGGTTAATTTGATTGGCTGTGCTACAGCTCACGCACACATACGTACGGAGTGTGGTTTGAATAAATGAATGAATGAACTGAATTAATGGTGCACACTTTCTATATAATATGCGTGTTAAATTTTAGATTTGGGGTGAAATATCAAGTCTTTTCAAGTAAACCGGTTCAAGTCCAATTCAAGTCCCAGGTCATTGGTGTAAAAGTCCAAGTCAAGTCACAAGTCTTAGAACATTTTTTCAAGTCAAGTCTAAAGTCATAAAATTAATGACTCGAGTCTGACTCGAGTCCAAGTCATGTGACTCGAGTCCACACCTCTGGTGTTCAGTACAAACAATAACAGTACAGAAATGCAGATTTCTGTAAAACCTCAAACATTTCAAACTGATCAGTTCCTGATTTTCCTCTTTCACAATTTCTCCCTAAGCTCCTCATTGTGTGTTTTCTTTCTTTGTAAAGTTTCACTTCACTTTCCTGGACTTGCTGTCAGATGATCCTCTTCATGTGAAGCTCCATGTGATGGTAATGGTTGTTTTTCTTGTTAACACCAGCTTTGTTCAGATTAATTCCAGCAGAAACAAAAGAAATCTGCCACTCCACACATCACGCTGACTGACTCACAGCTGGACCCGAGAAGGAGGCGACCTTTAAGCAGCTCGTCTGACATCTTGTGTGAGTTTGAAGAGAATGATTCACATTTCCATCAAAATGTTCGAGGCAGTTTGTGCTCTATTTAGAAATGTCTGGTCTGCTTCTATAACTTAACATCTACTCAATTCCTGTTCTTCACTGTTCTCTTGAAGTATTTATGCCTTTTTTGAATATTTCTCTTTTTGTGCTTTGACAATTTTTGCTTCAACCAGTTACAAAAGTACGACTTACTTATTTATGTGCTCCAATATTCTGAAATCTTGCTATTATGATGGCATTAGAAGTTCATAGTTTTTGGTCCAAAACAAAGCCAAAAAACTAAAAGTTAAAGCAGTTGCACAATAAAAAACATGTCAGAACAATGACGCTTTTACGGGGGGGAAACAAAAGTGGAAGACACTTTAACCCTTTCATACTGGTCGTGATAATTCGACCTGTTTTTGGCAGCAGAAAAATGTCTTTGTCCAAACCTGATTCAAAATAAACAAAATGAAAATATTCTAAAATTTTATGCTGTCACCACTATGGTGTGTTTAGGGGGTCTCTAAACTCTACATGCCATGTCTGTGTGCATTTTGTTCTTTTATGAGACAATGTTAACACTTTCACTCATATTGTTGATGTTTGCACCACTGCTGATCTTTGAAAGATCATGGGGAAATCTTCAAACAGTGGAATAGTAAAACAGAGTAGGAGTGATCACATGCGGTGCACATGAGGAGCAGAGTTCATGCAAAAGTCACACGGTGCCTTGAGAGTGTCTTGACACAGACATGAGATCTGAAACAGGATGACATGGTGGTGCTCTGTGGTAAAGCACTCAGTGTTTGTGGACTGATTACACTGATCACAGCAACGAGGTCTGTGGTTTAAATTCTGTCTGGGACCTTTCCGGGTTTAGTTTGCATGTTTGAACCTCTCCAGCATGCATGTCAGGTTAACTGGCGATTCTAAAATTGGTCCTTTAAGTAACAGAGATAAAGTGTTGCAAGAATGTCTGGATAAAGTGGGACTTGTACCTAATAGTGCTTTGAGTGTTCATTAAGACTAGAAAAGTGCTGTAGGTGCATTACATGCCTGTCTGTTGGTTCTTTTGCTTTGCTCCTCCAAGCACAAATAATGCAAGAAAGCAAACTTATGCTGCAGTTTTATTGAGTTTGCAATCAGCAAGTTTTGTGTTCTAAATTGTGTTAATGTTGAATTAATATTGACAGTAATGGATGTTAAATATGAGGATTTTTTGTGATAGAGAAGGAAGGACAGTATAATTAAATTACTGTGGCTGTTGTGTAAATGCTAAGAAAATGTCTTCCCTGCTCTCTGAAACATTACTTAAGAATAACTCATCAACTGATTAATCCCGGATGGGCTAATTATACATCCTAAATAGATCTGTACTTCAAAATTGTTTTGGGCACTTATTACCAGGAAATTCTTGGCAGAAGCCACTGAAGACATTAAATATGAGAAGGATTTAAGTGTTAAGTTGGTCTCACAAGTCATATAGACATCTTACAGTTGTACTGAGGATCCAGATCACATGACTAAAAACTGACTGAACTTCGAATACAGTGCATGTCTGTGCACGCTTGACCTGTATCTGTCTACAACTGAATCTGTGCTCTTATATATGCAACTTTAGTAGAATAATTAGCAATTTAAGCCACCGACACAAAGCAGTCAAACCCATGAAAATAAATACAATGCTCATCAGCTTCTCCCAACAGATAAGAAAATACTGTCCCTGTTGGAACTGCAGAAAAACATTCTAACAAAAACAGAAGGAAAGGGGATGTTTTCAACACCAACCAACTACCAATTGTCTTACACTTGAAAGTTTAGAAATGAAAATAAAAAATCTATCAAGCATCAAATTTACAGGTAAAAATGACCATTGAGCTGAGAAGAAAGAAGAGAATAACCTTTCTACTATGTGGGTCTACAAGTTTGGACCTGCTTAGTCTAAAGGTCCTGACATCCTGTACATGTTTAGATTTTTTTTTTTTAATCTTTTTCTAAGTACTTTCTATATTTAGCTTTAAAACTTTCTCAAAGGAGAAGAATTACTAACTGGAAATTAAATTCTAGTATATTGAATAAACAGACATGTGAACAGTTAACAAAAGACATTACCGAGTACCTGGAGTTCAGTGATAGAGATAAGATATCCCCACTGATATTGTGGGATGCTTGTAAAGCGGTGATGAGAGGAAGAGTTATTGCTATAACCTCTAATATTAAAAAATCCAAAGTTGCAAAACTTCAGATGCTGCAGTCGGAACTATCAGACTTAGAGGCTACACACAAAAATATTATTGATACTAAGACAAAATTAAAAATTGCAAAAAATAGAAATCAAATTGATTTCTATTTTTCCAAACAAAACTAATGTTGACCAAACAAAGATATTATGAGGGGGGAACTAAATATATGAAACAATTGGCATATAGACTAAGTAAGCAACAAGCAGATAGAACAGTGTACAGGATAAGAGACCCAGAAACCAAAATGGAAATGCAGTATACAGAGGAAATTAGGCACTACTTTAAGAAATATTACGAAAAACTATATTCAAACCACTCACGAATAATAATGGAAAAATGGAGAGTTTGTTTGACATGTTAGACCTCCCTCCCAAAACCTACGGAAGAAGAAAATAAATCTTTAGTGAAGCAAATTACAAGGGAAGAACTTCACTTGGTGATTGGTAAACTCAAGGCAAATAAGGCTCCAGGTATAGATGGCTTTACTGCAGAGTGATATAAGAAAGTGAGAGACGCTCTGACACTGGTGTTACTTAAAACATTTAATTGGGTCCTTACAAAGGGAGAAGCTTCCCTCTCATGGAAACAAGTTATAATTTCTATTATACCTAAAGATGGTAAAGACAAATTAGAGTCATCCAATTATAGACTAGTAAGTGTATTAAATGTAGATTAGAAATTATTTACATCAATCATAGCACGGAGACTTAAAGGGATCATGCCAAAAATAATACATTTGGATCAAACTGGTTTTGTTAGGTTGCGCCAAACCCACGATATTATTAGGAGAACTTAATTACTAGACACATTAATTTAAATAAAATACCGGCAATATTACTGAGTCTAGATGCTGGAAAAGCTTTTGACTCTGTGAGATGGGAATTTCTATTCAGAGTAATGCTTAAATTTGGGTTTAGTGGGTCGATTATTACAATATTGAGGGCTTTATATACCAGACCAACCGCAAAATTGAAGATCAGTGGTGAACTTTCAGATGCTTTCGAGCTTGAAAGGTCAACAAAATAGGGATGCCCATTGAGTCCACTTTTATTCGCTATTTTTATAGAGCCGTTGGCTCAGTGGATTAGGCAGAATGACACAATAAAAGGGATTAATATAGCTGGAAGTGAGCAGAAATTGGCGTTGTTTGCAGATGATGTTTTGGTTTACTTATTAAACCCTACCAAATCATTTACGGAGCTTATGTCAGTTCTAAGGGATTATGGGTCCTACTTGGGATATAGACTGAATGTCCAAAAAACACAAGTTCTCAATAGTCGTTATAGTCCCCCACAAAATTTGCACAGCAAATACGAATTAGGTTTGGACAAAAAAACTATTAAATATTTGGGCATTAATTTATCAATGGATCTAATTAGTTTGGAAGAAATTAACTACTCTCCACTTTATATAAAAGATATTATCATAGATATTAGTAAATGGACATTAATTCCTTATCTAAACATCTCTTCTAGAATGGATAGCACAAAAACGAATACGCTCCCAAAGATGTTACACTTGTTCCAGTGTGTTCCTATAGAAAACCCAGAAAGGAATAAAATCTTCTCCAGATTTATATGGGCGGGTAAAAAGCCAAGAGTTAAGTGTAAAACACTTCAACTTCCCAAAGATAAAAGAGAACTAGGCCTTCCTTGCCTGCATGACTATTATATGGCAACCCAAATAAAGCCAGTGGTGGGCTGGTGTAAGCCTGGGTATCGCTCAAGATGGAAGGAAATCGAGCACTCCTTGGGCGGTAACTTTCCTGTTAGGGCACTGATAGGAGACCTCTCAATGTCAAGTTGTTTGGGAGACCCAGGTAACCCTTGGATAATAAGCTTGATGAAGACATGGAATGGATTACTTTAAAAGTATCAATTTAAACAGGGGGCTGGACCCCCTAGGTGGGTCACATACAACTCAGAGTTTTTGCCTAGTAAGATTGACTTGACATTTAAAACATGGGCTAATAAACGTCTCGCCACATACAGTACCTTCTTAAAAGAGGGAAAAGTGATGAGTTTCCAGGACCTTAGGAATAATTTTGAGTTGCAAAATCAAGATTTTTTTTTAGATATTTGCAACTGAGGGATTTTCTGAATAAAAAAATTAAATCATCCCCAGTTACTGATGGGGAATGAAGAAATTATTCATATATTCGAGAATGCATATAAGGATGCACCCTATCAAAAACTCTCAAAATTATATTGATCACTGACCAATCTAAAGGGTCATGATAGAGAAAATGTAAAAACAAGATGGGAAACAGAGGGCAATCTAACCTTATCAAGAGAGGAATGGGATAAAATTTGTATGCAGCAGTTGTCAGTAACAAGCTCCCCCTCATAGAGGGAATTCTGCTGGAAGAATGTAACTCGTTACTTTTGTACCCCAGCACAGAAATCCAAAGATTCTCAACAGACAACCTTCTGGTGGCTGTGTGGGCACGCAGTAGCAAATCACTTCCATATTTTTTGGGATTGTCCTCGTGTGGCACCATTTTGGAAGGAAATAAATAAGGTCCTGGACACAGTCTTTAAAAAAAAACAATTTCATTTCACTGTACTGTACTTAGGAAACTTAGAGAGTCTTAACTTGTGTAAATCTGATAAATATCTGCTCAATGTGCTGTTGGTGGCTTCTAAAAACCCATCGTTGGTTTAGTAAAGATACTACTACAAATGAGTGGACTGATTTGATATACATTATATTTGTTATGGAAAGAATAACTTTTAGACTGAAGTCACAGGTGCACTTTTTTAAAGAATCTTGGTCAAAATGGTTGAACTACATACAAAATGGAAGGCCTGATTTTGTATAATCTTGTTGTTTGTTTTTGTTTTTCCCAATGTTGTTCTGTTATTAAATTGTACTGTTGTATTCCCTGTATAAAAAAGAAAACCAATAAAACATAAATGAAAAAAGTACCTTATACAACAAACAAACAATGCAGAAAAACAAATTAATTATTCCAAAATATATGTTTAATTCAAAAAGTATGACGCAAATAATAGTAATCTGACCCAAAAATTGCAATAACTGATGACTATGCAGTACTTAACATCCCAAAATCAGTCAAAACTCCTGTTAAAGCCGTTTGAAGAAGAAAACTAAACTCTGTCACATGATGTTCCCCCGTGTCTCCATCGGTTTCTGTGACTCGAGCCGTGTTTGAACAACTTTAATTGAATATTAATAGACTGAAAACAAATCACATCTGCGAATGTGTCAGTGAATGCATCGTGTGTGTTTCATGGCTCCATCTAGCGGACTGATAGTAGAAGTAGAGCCACTGATGGCAGCTTCCTCTGCCTCACACTGCTGTCTGACTGCATTCAGCTGACACTGAGATGAAGCAGAAAAGAAGCAGCTGATACTTGGACAGCACACATGATGGAAAGGATTTCAGTTGATGTGCACATGAATGATTTGTGTTTCCTCTGCAGGTGAAGGTAGAAAGTGTGTGTGAGCCGATGTGAATTCAGCAGCATGGATCAGTGTGAGGACAGAGAGGAGGGAGTCCCTCCCTCTAAAACCACTCTGTGTGGGGAACATGAGAGCCAGACCAAAGCTCAGAGGTGAGATGACCATCTCTAACTGTCCATGACTCTTCTCCATGTCACAGCTCAGCATTCACATCACTGCTCCATCATTATTCACAGGAACCAACCTGGACCTGAACCCAGCTGTCCATCCTTAAAGAGCGACCGGTCCAAGGGTATCATTACAAAATTTAAACAAAGACAGTCACATGATAAAATGTAATTAATATAACTATCAAAATTGTTTTATTTTTATCATCCATTTATGTGCGGTGACATTTTTAATGAAGAAGTTTTAATATTTTTTCAGAATCCATCAGAAAATCAAATGTGGACCTGAACCAACCTGTGCATCTTTAATGAGCAACAGCTCAAAGGATTTTGAGGTTCATTTTAATGGACAACGTTCTCCTGCAGAGAGGTAATCTGTCTGTCTAAATGTAACTTATGCATCCAGCACACTATTTTTCACGCTTACAGCACTGTGCAAAGGTTTGAACGCCACTCCTCATTTCTTAATATATGTTGTTTCTACGGACTCTTGTAATTATTTACAAGCGTGGTGCTGAACGATGGTTCTCCAGGCTTTTTGAGGCTCTTTCAAAGTTTTTCTTCAGATATTGGCTGTTTTTTCACTTATTCTCAGTCCAGTCTTTGTACAGGATTATTTTTCACCTAATTTTTTTCTTTTAGTTTGTTAATTTAGTTAAAACTGACCTATAAATGACTTAAGCATAAAAAGGCACCTAAGGGTGAACCAGTGTTTTGTCTACAAATAACAGACAGTTTAGTAAAAAAAAAACAAAAAAAACCATGTAATTTATTTCCATTTCTTTTGTCGAATCTGTAATAAATGCCACAGATAACACAGTTTGATAGACATAAATATTACTTTTGCACCAACAAGGTGATTCCCAAGAAAACTTTGAGCTGAAAACTCGTGGGCCCACCACCCACAGGAGGTGTCATAGAGGTCTGGTGCAATGTATATCGGGCAGCACTCAAGGGCAGAGGCCCTGGCAAAACCCATCGCCAGGATTGATAGCCGGTGGTTGTTATATCTTATTCAGTGCTGGGAAGGTTACTTTTAAAATGTATTCCACAGCAGATTACAGGCAGGCACTCTTTTTGGCTGCAGTGTTTATTATTATATGTACATGCCTCCATCTCCCATTTCTGGCCTGTGACAGCGCGTACTTTTCGATTCTCCTTTGTGTCCCTCCCTCACGCTCACAGACACATAACGGGTATGGCAGTCCATTCTCGCTGCAGCACGGACTACACTGCCCATGAGGCCACATTCTTTAGGGCTATGCCTGTAACACTCTGCCTATTGCCTTCATATTAAATAATTTTTGAATAATAATTTTACAAAAAAATATTTCTTCACCTCATTATGGGCCGCGAGATTGAGACACAGGCATTAGAGCCTGTTAATGTGTGTTTTGTTTGGGTTTCCACCGACGTGGAATTACCAAAAACTTAGAGAGGGAACAGCCAAACATATGAAACAGGAAAAGACGTGTAATCCATTTATTTCAACAAAGTAACTGTATTCTGAATATCACCATTTTAACCAGTAAATGTAACGGAATACAGTTACTCATATTTTGTATTTTAAATATGTAACGCCGGTGTTCTGAGAAACAGTCCTACTTTGGCAAATCGTCCTACCCGTATTATAATTTGCCGACGACTTCTGACTAATCCAACCCCTAATCCTAACCATAACCATAACCATAAGAAATATTCACAATGGGTTAAAAAAATGATGTAAATTAAGGGTTTGCGTTATCCCCATGCACAGCGTTTGCACAGAAACAACGGGTAGGATGGTTTGTGAGGTAGGATAGATTCCCAGAACACCGGTACATGTATTCCGTTTCTCCCCAACATTGATCTTATAGTAGCGAAAACAAAAACCATGTACCATTTGTAGAAAAAAAAAACAATCCCTCTATTGCCTAAAATAAGTTTCCTGGAGGCACAGAACCAAATGATGCACAGTGACTAACAAATTTAGTGGACCACCACCCAATGTAAGTGTTTTTGCCACAGCTGCCCTAAATTAATGATGTTTTTATGGTTCTATAAAGTTCTTTAATCAAAATATTTTTCATACTAAAATATAATTGTTCTTGTCAACCATGAATTTTGAAATTTACTGTTTAGCAAAAAAGCAAAAAGTTCCGTGTTGTGCTTGATTAATTTCTGACTTCACAAAAAAGTGTGCTAAAAAATATTTTTGAAAAAGTTAAAAATATGGAGAGATTATGTAAACAGATTGTTCATGATTTCTCCACAGTGCGGGCCAGGAGTTCCTGGAGGTTCCCCGTGGTCAGTCTGCCCAGCAGCATAAAATACAGCTGAAATCCATATTTGTGGTCTGTACATGTACAACAACTCCTTTTACATTTGTTCTATTCAAAATCATCTGCATGGTACACGTTGTAGACCAGTGAATTGTCTTAGTGTCCAACATGGACATGATGTTTGGCTCCATGAATTCAGTCCAACTGAGTCATTCATATAGTATTCTGTTCAATCACAATTGCTTAGGTAGAAGTACAGGTACTAAAATAGTGTTTGGTGAAAGTTGATGTTGGGTCTGCGCTTCCACAGGCCCCGCTGGTTTAGAAACTTATTCTCGTTAACGAAAGAAACAAGACAATCAGTAATCGATCGATTTTACTTGCTAGCAAGAGAGGCCCCTGTCGGTGTCTTAGAAAAGCGCTCTGAATCCAACCGCAGACTGACCCCACCTTAGGCCTCCGCTTGACGCCTTTTATTGAAAACAGTTACAGTACACACAAGCACCTCCCATTGTAAAACCCCCCAATGGTTACAAAAGATAAGGCACTATGTGTGTATGTGTGTGCACGTGTATGCACGTGTATGCGTGTGCGAGAATGTGTGTGTGTGTGTGTATGTTTGTGTGTGGGGGTGCGTTTGTGTGACCTCCTGCCCACAAAAGGATCATAAAAGCAGGAAGTTTACTAAGCAACAAACAGAACCCTCACATAGATGTCACTAATAAAACACTTCAGCCTCCTCCACCAACAAACTGGCTGGAGAGGTGGTCAGAGACAAAGGAATGTCTTTCATCATGCTGCTTGAACTAAGACTTACAAATTTAAGTAACACAATGACAACATTTAACAATATGACTCCAACAGTTGAAGTACTGATTCAGTTTCTTAGGAGTGAAATCAACAAAATGTAAAATGTACTTAAATAAATATAAAAGTAAAGTAGGTCTCAAGGGATTTTTTTTAACCAACCAAACTGGACTTCATGTCATACTGATGTCATAATAAAACAATACAAGCGAATATGATAGGATATAACATAGCTTCCCTCAAATGTCTTAAATCTAAAGCAAAGAGCCTGTAAGGAGTTGAAAGTTCAGATATTTGTCTTCAAATCTGAGAAGAAATATATAATATATATATTATAATATATATAACAAAACACATACTTCCCACCTCTGTTTTTGTTACAGTTGCTAGAAGACAACATTTTGACATTTGTGAAGAACGAGCTGAATAAGATCCTAGGGGTTCTTGGTGCACATGACCTTGAATGTTTAGAGGGTCAGAGGGACATTGTGGACATGTTGGAGGGTGATGATGAAGAGCAGAGGAAGAGCGTCACAGAGGCATTTGTAAAGATCACGCTGCACTTCTTGAAGAGAATGAAGCAGGATGAGCTGGCTGAGCATCTTCAAAGCAGTAAGACGATTTCTCTAAACTGCAGGATAATTAAATTATTTATTATCTCAGTGTATGGGACAGTGTGTACTCAAACATGTATTTTTTAAGGGGAATGAAATGAATGAAACTGACCAACAAATATCCACAATTTCACCATTTTGAGAGATAAAATGTGATTTTGATTGAACTAAATTCAGTTCAGTTTTATTTACACAGCACCAAATCACAACTAAAGTCACCTGAAGGCACTTTATATAGTAAGGTAAAAACCCTACAATAATACAGAGAAACCACCAACAGTCAGAAACCCCTCAATGAGCAAGCACTTGGTAACAAGGGAAGGAAAAAGATCAGTTCTAACAGGAAGAAACCTTTGGTAGAACTAGACTCAGAGAGGGAAAGCCATTTTCCACGACTGCTTAGGGGTGAGGGGAAGAAGACGGCACAAAAGACAAGCTGTGCAATGGGGCCAGGCATTAATAATAACTAATGATTAAATGCAAAGGGAGGTATAACAACATAGCGAATGAAAGAAGGTGAGTGAAGAAAAAACACCAGGGGGTTTATCGCAGCATAATTAAGGGAGGATTCAGGGTCACCTGATCCAGCCCTAACTATATGCTTTATAAACCTAATCTTAAAAGTAGAGAATTCAGTAGTGTCTGTCTCCCAAATCCAAACTGGGAGTTTATTCCACAGAAGAGGGGTCTGAAAGCCCAAGGCTCTGCCTCCTAAAAGATAAAAAGTTATAAGACGTTTTATCTAACATTTCAAATTAAATAATATTGATTTATGTAACTTATTTACTGTCTTTTCAGACATGTTTGCTCCAGTTTGTCAACATAATCTTAAATCTCAACTGAAGAAGAAGTTCCAGTGTGTATTTGAGGGGATCGCTAAAGCAGGAAACCCAACCCTTCTAAATCAGATCTACACAGAGCTCCACATCACAGAGGGAGGGACTGCAGAGGTCAATGATGAACATGAAGTCAGGCAGATTGAAACAGCATCCAGGAAACCAGACAGACCAGAAACAACAATCAGACAAGAAGACATCTTTAATGCCTCATCTGGAAGAGATGAACCAATCAGAACAGTGTTGACAAAGGGAGTGGCTGGCATTGGGAAAACAGTCTTAACACAGAAGTTTATTCTGGATTGGGCTGAAGACAAAGCCAACCAGAACATCCAGTTCATTTTTCCATTCAGTTTCAGAGAGCTGAATGTGTTGAAAGAGGAAAAGATGAGCTTGGTGGAACTCGTTCATCACTTCTTTACTGAAACCAAAGAAGCAGGAATCTGCAACTTTGAAGACTTCCAGGTTATGTTCATCTTTGATGGTCTGGATGAGTGTCGACTTCCTCTGGACTTCCACAAAACTAAAAACCTAACTGACCCTACAGAGTCCACCTCTGTGGATGTGTTACTGACGAATCTGATCAGAGGGAACCTGCTTCCCTCCTCTCGCCTCTGGATAACCACGCGACCTGCAGCAGCCAATCAGATTCTTCCTAGGTATGTTGACATGGTAACAGAGGTGAGGGGGTTCACTGACCCACAGAAGGAGGAATACTTTAGAAAGAGATTCAGAGATGAGGAGCAGGCCAGCAGGATCATCTCTCATATAAAGACATCACGAAGCCTCCACATCATGTGTCACATCCCAGTCTTCTGCTGGATCACTGCTACAGTTCTGGAGGATGTCCTGAAAACCATAGAGGGAGGAGAGCTGCCCAAGACCCTGACTGAGATGTACATCCACTTCTTGGTGGTTCAGGCCAAAGTGAAGAAGGTCAAGTATGATGGAGGAACTGAAACAGATCCACACTGGAATAAAAAGAGCAGGAAGATGGTTGAGTCTCTGGGAAGACTTTCTTTTGAGCAGCTGCAGAAAGGAAACCTGATCTTCTATGAATCAGACCTGACAGAATGTGGTATTGATATCAGAGCCGCCTCAGTGTATTCAGGAGTGTTTACACAGATCTTTAAAGAGGAGAGAGGACTGTACCAGGACAATGTGTTCTGCTTTGTCCATTTAAGTGTTCAGGAGTTTCTCGCTGCTCTTCATGTCCACCTGACATTTATTAACTCTGGAGTTAATCTGCTGGATGACCAAAATACAATCTCCAAGTGGTCTAAATTATTTAATAAACCTAAACTACAGTTTCTCCACCAGAGTGCTGTGGATAAGGCCTTGCAGAGTTCAAACGGACACCTGGACTTGTTTCTCCGTTTCCTCCTGGGTTTTTCTCTACAGACAAATCAGAGTCTCCTACGTGGTCTGCTGACACAGACAGGAAGCTGCTCACAGACAAATCAGGAAACAGTTCAGTACATCAAGACGAAGCTCAGTGAGAATCTGTCTGCAGAGAAAAGCATTAGCCTGTTCCACTGTCTGAATGAACTGAATGATCATTCTCTAGTGGAGGAGATCCAACAGTCTCTGAGTTCAGGAAGTCTCTCTACAGATAAACTGTCTCCTGCTCAATGGTCAGCTCTGGTCTTTATCTTACTGTCATCAGAAAAAGATCTGGATGTGTTTGACCTGAAGAAATACTCTGCTTCAGAAGAAGCTCTTCTGAGGCTGCTGCCAGTGGTCAAGGCTTCCAACAAAGTTCTGTATGTATACTGAAAGTTGTATATATCATTTATCATACACTGATATCTTCCAAGAAAAACATTAATCTCTTTCCACTTGGTTATTTGTCATTCTAGACTAAGTGACTGTAGTCTGTCAGAAAGAAGTTGTGAAGCTCTGTCCTCCATGCTCAATTCCCAGCCCTCTAGTCTGAGAGTGTTGGACCTGAGTAACAATAACCTGACTGATGTTGGAATAAAGCTTCTATCTGCTGCACTGGAGAGTTCACTCGGTACACTGGAAACTCTCAGGTCAGATAAAGTTATATTTTTTTAAAATAAAATAAGCCCATGGAGTCATGGCTAATGAGGAGACGTTCTTCCACATGCATTAATTTATATTAAATATTACTCTGAAACTGTTTAAAATATTAACATTAAAATTCCAACCAGTCCTGAAATGAGATTAAATATTGCTAAATCTAATCGTGACCCCAAATTGTTACCAGTATTACTTCTGTACTTGTTCTTTTTTTTTTCAGACTAAATGTCTGTAACCTCTCAGAGAAAAGCTGTGAAGTTCTCTCATCAGTCCTGACTTCCCAGTCTTCAAGTCTGAGAGAGCTAGACCTAAGTGACAATGATCTGAAAGACTCTGGAGTGAAGCTACTATTGACTGGACTGGAAAGTCCAGACTGTAAAATGGAAACACTCAGGTTGGATTATGTTCTTTGTAGTTTGATGTATGATCTATTTGCCTGAACTTGTGAACTTATGAACTAAAGCTATTCCATATAGAATTGTTTTTTCACAGTTTAGATTCACATAGTACCTTTTTGCAGTGAAAATAAATAGGGGTTTTTTGTGTTTTTATTTAGAAAAGACCAACAATAATTCACCATGTATAGATATTTTATATAGAAAATATTGGACGTCAAGAGTTCAGACCAGATATTTTAACATGTTATTTTTCTGTCCATTATTGTCTTCTCAGACTGAGTAGCTGTAACCTCTCAAAGAGAAGCTGTGAAACTCTGTCCTCAGTTCTCAGCTCCCAATCCTGTACTCTGAAAGAGCTGGATCTGAGTAACAACAACCTGGAGGACTCTGGTGTGAAGATGCTTAAGACTCCAAATTGTACAATTGTCAGGTCAGAAAAAGTGTTGTTAAGTCATTTTTGAAAATAACCAGTAACAATTGTAGCTAATAAAGAGAAGTTATTTTAAAAAAAAAAAAAAAAAAAAAAAAACTTACACTGAAAATTACCAAAAGAAAACCACAAATAGTGAAGGACTGTAGGTGACATTTCAGAAGAAAATAGCCTAGGCAGCCTGAGGCTAGAGAGAAGACAATGGCAGTTCATGAGGTGGATCAGTGCTGGGGGACTTTTCCAGAGACTGACTGTGGAACCAGCACTGGAGGAGAAACCCTGCTGTAGTCAAAGTAGGGAAGAAGGACCTCTTCAGAGGTCATCCAAAGAGTAGCAGAAGAAAAAAAGCAGAGAGGTCGAGAGAATTGCCAGCTAAGGTCTGCCACAGTGATGAATTTCCAGACCCATGTTTCCTCTTTGCAAGGAGGAGGGGAGTGCTAGTCAAAGAAAACAACTTTCAAAATAAAACAGGAAGTCAAATACTAGGAAAAGCTTGCATATAATAAAAATAACATAAAATAACATAAGCACTTATACTAAATAAGCTCTAACCACAATATAAATCGAATCAAGATACATGAATCAACTAAAACAATAATTAAGCCAAAAAAACATTAAATAAAAAATAATAATTGTCTTAAAACAAAAACCTCTAAAAACTCTTGATCAAAGCTCCAGGATCATGACAACAAGTCAAACACCACATAGTGTAGTATAGGGCATATCACCAGGGATGAACATAGGGGGTTACCTGAGGAAGCTGATCAGGATTCTTGAAACAGATTTATATATATATATTGCTGACATATATATATCAGCAATATCAGCATCACTAAATAAATTCATAACGCATGCAGGTAAAAATGACAAATGAAAAAATATAAATGTACCACAAACGTGATAGAGAACAAAGCAGTCAGGGGTCAACATAAACAATGAAAAAGTGTCTTATACAGGAACATTAAAACTGAAGCATATTGTCCCATTTTGAATGAGTCAAAATGTTTGACTGTTCCTTTATCAGTGTCTACCAGTATGTGTATGAGAGCGATGTAATGTCCATGTGTGCATGCTGAAAGAGACTGTGCTGGGCTGACCCCCCCTCCTCCTTTCAGGGTGGAGCCTGCTGGAGTCCGATGGTTGAGACCAGGTCTGAGGAAGTGTAAGTGTGTTTTTAATGTGATTCATGAAAACAAAGCAGCTCACATTCAACCATCTTCAAACTGTCACATCACTCATTCACATCTCTGATGTCAGGAGTCATCATCAAAGTGTCAATCAATGAACAGATGATGGATCAATAACTGCAGCTGGATTGTGTTTGTTCTCTCCATCAGATTCCTGTCAACTCACAATCGACGCAAACACAGTACACAGAGAACTTAAACTCTCTGATAACAACAAGAAGGTGACACATGTGGAAGAGGACCAGCCATATCCTGATCATCCTGACAGATTTGATCGCTGGCCTCAGCTGCTGTGTAGAGATGGTCTGACTGGTTGCTCTTACTGGGAGATTGAGTGGAGTGGAGAAGCTCATATATCAGTGAGTTACAGAGGAATCACAAGAAGAGGAAACATTAATGACTGTTTGTTTGGGAGGAATGAACAATCCTGGAGTCTGAGCTGCTTTGATGATGGTCCTCGTTATGTCTGGCACAATAACAGAAAACTCACTTTCTCGTCATCCATCTCCTCCTCCTCCATCTCTAATAGAGTAGCAGTGTATGTGGACTGTCCTGCTGGCACTCTGTCCTTCTACAGAGTCTCCTCTGATGACACTCTGATCCACCTCCACACCTTCAACACCACATTCACTGAACCTCTTTATCCTGGATTTAGACTTTTATTTTCTGGTTCCTCAGTAAGTCTGTGTACTTCAGCCTAAGGAGTGTCCTCCTGTTAGATTAACACTCTGTATATTTCTGTCTCTATCACATATTCAGATTCATCAGTTCAATCAGTTGAAGTTCATTATAACGATTATTCCAGATTTTTGTGCATATTTCTTATTAAAGCTTCACAGTGGATATCAATATGTTGTGTTTCACCAAAGCTCAGTTTTGAACCAGTTCAGCTGCATCTCGAACAAGTCTGAGCTCATTAAATGAATCCAAATGTTTTATTTCTGTTTATTTCAGTGGTTTGTTTTTGTTGGTTTGTTTGGGTTTTTTTATTTTTGGTTAAAAAAGGGTTTTAAAAAAAAGCTCATGTGTTTAATGTACTTTTTCCCTCCATATGGTGTTTCAGTCATTTTTGGCAGCTCTAATGGAAGCAAGACAGGAAGTTAGCTCCTAGCAAGAGTGGATTTACACAAGAAATGTGATTTAAATAATATTTCATATGTCTGTAATGTTTTATATGTATGACAACAGGACTGTAAGTAAAAGTAACAAGGTAGCACATCAGTATTAGTGTTTATTCAGAAACAGATGTTAGATGTGTTAAATAATTTTCTGTGAAAATCAAAAATAAATGTACTTCTATTGATAAAGGAAAAGTACTTTGAAGTTAATTTGTTTTATTTTGGAAATATGGATAACAGGGTTACATTAGTTAGAATGACACACTCAGTCTAGTCTGAAAAATATCTCAGTGTTAGCAAGTAAGTCACGTGCTATGGTTAACATGATGGTTAACCCATCATGTTAGTATGTGACTCGCTCACTCATTTCTGTTTTTCACTCACTTTTGTTTTAATTTTCCAGACTAATAGGTTTGAATAACAGGGATGTACATATCTTGTGGGGAATAACTTGCAGTGCATGCTTACTGTTCTCTAAAATATGTTGATGTTTAAAGACAAAAGCTATTTCACAATTACTAGAAGCTCATATTAATGAAATCAAAACAAAAAGTGGATTGATAGCTTATTTTTTCAAGAAGTAGGGACATGTGAAAATGCAGCTTTGAGTGCTTCCTGAGAGCTGAATTGTAGTTTAAAAAAAATATGGATGAGACAAAAAAATATCTTGTTATTGTAGAATGGCCCAAAAGTAGTTGAAGGTGAGCCTGATGTTGAAGATGAACTGATGATGAGAGGTGAAGATACCCTTCGATAACCAGAAACAGAGACAGGGATGGCTGGGTGTATTTGATGAAATTATGAAACTCAAACAGGCAGAAACAAAAGGGCAACAAGCAGGTGGAAATCCAAAATAATCAATTTCATGAGACAGAAAGATTTTCTGCATTTAGCTTAAAATGATTAAGTGCAGGAAAAGAATGACTTTCACTTGTTATTCATGGAAATGGTCATAGAGGGACCTGATGACACGTTGAAGGATAAGTGAATAGGGTGGAAAGAGACGTACCCTGGATAACGATGGACCTTTGTTGGAGTTTGTGGAAAATATTAGTTTTTAAAGAGAATTTTTAGAATGTCTGCCCGTGTCTGTGTCTGCCCGGCTGGCCCCACAGGGCTTCACTGGTTTGTTTTTGTTTTGTGCCTGTCTCTCTCTCCCTCTGTCGACACTCTGCCTGGGAGGAGCCTTCAGCAAGTCCCTGCCTTGTCTGCACAGCTGTTCTCAATTACTCAGCTGAGAATTCTCTGATATTTAAGGCTGGGAAGCAGAACGGGTCTTCGCTGGATGATTAAGTGAGACAAGTCAGCATTACTTCTCGTCTTACGAGCTAATTTCCAGTTTGAGAGTTTCGCGTTAGTGATTAATCCTTTTTGTGAACAGTTTCCCCGGACCAACTGCCTTTCCTGTGTGGAGTACAAGTGTGACAGCGTGTGGGAGAGCGTGAGAGGATTTCCCCTTCCCCAATTGGCTTTTTGGACCCTGACCCTGTGGTTTCCCTCTTCACTTGTATATAGCTTGCACTTTGGTGACCTGTAAATAAACCGCTTTATTGGATCTAATCCCGTCTGCGCCTGAGTCCTCCCTAACTCGTGACATAGAATATACCAGCACAGATCCAAATATGTTTTGATTATTTTAGTGCCACAATATTTAAAAGGCTGTGGTAAGAGGAACAACAAAGTAATGTTTGATGTTTCAGGCAAACGTGAAAATGCAGATAAATAATCACCTTTTGACAATCTTCCATTTATTTGCAAGGTGTGAATTTATTGCAGTCGCTTGTGTAAAAAGTTGTCTGATATTTTACTAACACTGTGAAAATAGTATAAAATTGTTTACAAGCAAAAGAAATCAGATTGCACTTAATTATGTCACTATTGTCTGTCAATAGCCACCATCCACCTCTGTAAGAAGAAATCTATATAGGTTTAATCTAATGTGAAGCTTCTGTTGTCAAAGTGAGTCAGATCCACCTGATATGAATGTGTGCATGATGTGTGCACCTCACATAGCTTGAGAAGCAATGACTGACTTGACTGTTATGTTAAAACAGGTGTAGTGTTGTTTTTTTAGGATTAAACGACCTACTAAAGTCTCTGCTTTCATTTAGTGGTTAAAAAATGCCCTAATATATCTGTAATGCTGGGTTACTTTAAATGAAAGCAGGTATTCTAAGTTCAAAATAACAAGCTAATACAATAAGAATTCTACAAAACCTGTTAGCTAAACTGTGGACGTGAGCTCTGTTATACCAGCTGTTTATGGTTGGTTATTAACATTATTAATTCATTATACAATGGCAGCTCATTGTAAATCCCATTTAATGAAAAGTGATAAGAACTCTGTTTATGATTAATGGTATTGTGAATGCTGTTAAATATAAAAATAAACATATTCTGTACTGTGTTTTTTTTCTTTTTGGGGTACCGATTGGAAGAAAACAAATTCTACATTACATATTATCTTGTTAATATATATTTTTATCTAGCTATTGCACACATATCAATCTTCTCTGTATTTCTTTAAACGTTTGGATGATTTAAAAAAAAATGTATATGCTTCAGGTGAAAGTTTAAAGGCTACAGTCTGTAAAATTAATTGTGAAATCTAAGGGAGACGTCATAGCACACCCACTCGGTTGGTTGCATCGGACAACGTGCGCGCTACCGGACTGGGCGCAGCTCTGCTCGAGTGTATGCACTAATGGCTTGCCATACAAGTGAATGGTTCGGGGTTTGCCCCCAAACGCCTCTTTGATTGGTTCTTTTCATTTCGCTGGAGCTCATTGAACAGAAATGTGTCTCCTGTAGGAGGTAAGGGATCAGTCTGTCGTGTTTTCCTCGATAGCTCACGTCAGTTGTGCGCAGTTGGCGTTAACGGACTCAGAGCTGCATCTGGGAAGACGGGAAGAAGCTGGCTGGCCGCTGGAGAACCTCGGACTGCTTTTATTAAAACTAAGGAAGCTTAAAACCTTTTCTGCGTTTGTAACTCGCAGTAGTTACGATAACGATTTACAAGACTTAATGTCTCTTTATTTATTTTATCCTAATGATCTGAACAGGAAGTACAGGGACAAGCCGAGGCTGACGCAGACAGATTTGATTAATAAATCCCTGCAGCTGCTCCGTAACATAACGACGTATCCGCGACTGTCTGTGAGCAAACAGGAGAAATGTCTGTGCTGTGTCTGTAGTTTTTCATCTGTATGGGGCATGTTTCGCATTTTGTGGGTCTCAGTGAAGTTGATCTGAAAAGGAGGGAGGGGACTCCCAGCAAGTCCCAGCCTGCCTTATCATGCGTTCAAGTCCTGTAGAAACTGAAGAGTGGCAAGTCCCTCCTCCCTGCAGTCACTGATAAATGTGGTAGGTGGCTGTTTAACTGTCAGAAGCAGTTTGGATCACGTTAAGGATTTAAATGTGACAGCCATTACTGTCCAATACGGTTATGTGCTTCTCTTCCTGGTAGTTTAATCGGATGAATTTGAGTTGGTGGATGTCAGGAGATAAGTATGTGAAACCAGCTGACATGGAACATCTGTCACTACCCTTAGGCCGCCCTAAATCGAGGAGGGGGCCTAAGGGTACATCTTTCACCATCTTACAATGCTGTGATTGCAGACATTCTCGAACTCTCTGTGAATGGTACTCATGGCCATTGATCAGTGGTCTTTGATCAATGGTCATGACAATTTGCATAATATGCATTACATATTAATGGTTAAGGAGCTGACCTCACAGCCGATTGTTCATTCAGTGGGCTAGTTTCAGTCCTTATGCAAATGTACTGTTTATAAGGTTGGGGAAACCTGCAGTCAGCTGAGACTGAAGAAGTCACTTGGATGAGTGACGAAATGTTTCTCCCACTGAAAACGCCACGTCCAGATGAACAGAATCAACTTTTTTAAAGTGTTCTTGAGCAATGGCTCTCCAGGCTTTTGAAAGCTCTTCTTTACACGTTAGCTACTTTTTACTCATTTTCAGTCCAGTTCTTGTACCTGAGCCTTCAGAAGAATATCTTTTTATCATTTGTTTGCTAAGCCACTGAAGACTGACGTACGAATCATTCAAGCATAAAAAGGCATCTAACCCAAGGGATGAACCACTGTTGTGTCTACAGATCAACTTGGAAAAGAACCAGTTTTAAATTGTATTTTGGGGCATTTTATTAAGATAAAGAGACAATTTGTTCTCATTTCTGTAATTGAGTCTATTAAATAAAATGACATAATACAAGGTTTTCACACCAACAATGTAATTCCGAGCTTTTACCAGAAAACTCAGCATGGTTTGCAGCATGTCCTTCAAAAAAAAAAAAGAGCAATACATACTTTCAGTTATCAACTGAAACAGTTATCAAGTGTTTGAAAATGGACTGGAGCTTCCAGTTAAAGTGAATGTATCATGTGTGCTGTGCTTCATGACAGGAGGATTTAAGTTGATGTGCACATGAATGATTTGTGTTTCCTCTGCAGGTGAAGGTAGAAAGTGTGTGTGAGCTGATGTGGATGTGAATTCAGCAGCATGGATCAGTGTGAGGACAGAGAGGAGGGAGTCCCTCCCTCTAAAACCACTCTGTGTGGGGACCATGAGAGCCAGACCAAAGCTCAGAGGTGAGATGACCATCTCTAACTGTCCATGACTCTTCTCCATGTCACAGCTCAGCACTCACATCGCTGCTCCATCATTATTCACAGGAACCAACCTGGAGCTGAACCCAGCTGTGTGTCCTTAAAGAGCGACTGGTCAAAGAGTATTGGTGCTAATTTTAAAGAACAACCCTTTGCTGCAGAGAGGTAAGCTGATAGTAACATGAACTCTGATAGCAAACAATTTGGTGTCTGATTTAAATGAACTACTTGATGGTGTTTCATTGTCGCCAAAGTGCCTCCCTATACGGGGTCATATGACTGTTGGGATTTATCTGTGTAAATCTGTAGTTCTCCTTAGATCTTCACTGAGTTCTTTGAACTTTCCTATTGTGCAAAGTATTATTGAATCTAATGAGTGCTTTAAAACAAATCCCTTTTATACTGCCAAATAGAAACCTATCAGAAATTATCAGTTGCCCCTGGCTGCAACAACAGTTTTATGTTTAGAAATCAAGGATATACTATCCACTTTAATGTCTGTCTGTTTGGCAGTAAGTGGTTCTTTGTTGTTTGGCTAGATGCACACATACAGGAAAATCCAGCTGTTAGCTGTGATGTTCAGGTTTGTAAAGCACTTTATAAGTGAGGCCTCGCATTGCTTTTCTTCACTTATGATACAACCCAATATCACGACAAAGCGTGTAATAGATGCGCTGTGTGTGCACTGTGTCCATTTCACACTTTGCTATGAGAACATGAGAGCCAGACCAAAGCTCAGAGGTGAGATGACCATCTGTAACTCTCCATGACTCTTCTCCATGTCACAGCTCAGCACTCACATCGCTGCTCCATCATTATTCACAGGAACCAACCTGGAGCTGAACCCAGCTGTGTGTCCTTAAAGAGTGACTGGTCAAAGAGTATTGGTGCTAATTTTAAAGGACAATACTCTGCTGTGGAAAGGTAATCTATATCTGTATTTATTTTTATTTTTTCAGTAAACTTTCAAACACTGTTAAAAAAACATTTCTTTGATCTTTGGGCTGAAGGAAGAACAACACTCTGTGTTTTACTGCTCACTCAACAATCTCTTTAATCAATACAATTCTCTTTATTCCGTACAAACTCTTTGAGCAATACAATCGCCGGACGGGAGATGTGCAGAGGAGGGGGTCCTGCAGATCTTGAAGTATCTGACAGTTACACACACTCTTATAGCCTCAACCCCCACCTGAGTCATAAAACCTAAACATTCACATTCTTTCTTTCCCTCTCAGGCTATGTCCATCGTTTTCTCTCCGTTTTGGCCTCCCGTCCACACTGAGACGGCGTTTTCGCTGATGGAAAGTGCAGCGTTTTCAAAACGCTCTCAGAAACGCATACATTTCAAAATGATGCTTTCGCGTCACAGTGTGGACACTCGAAAACGCAGACTTTCTAAAACGATGACGCATGTTAGTCATGTGACCAATTAAGATCAGATAGTGGACGGCATTATACAGCAGTTGTTTTGTTTGCGCTGAATTTTGACAGTCCTATTAAAGATTAATATCAGTTTGTACATTCTCCAGATAGCTTTTCTTCAAATTCTTTAATTCTAACTCGTTTTTGCAACTTTGTACTTTTGTGTTATTCACAGCAACAACTCCACCTCATTGTTAGTCCATTTAAAAAACTTGGTGCTTTTCCTCAACATTTTGCCGCGGCGTTTCTATGAGTCGGGAAGTAAATAAGCGGCAGACAGAAATGAGGCAGGTCAAATCTTCTTGCGTTTCACACATGCGCAGTACTGGAACATAAGCGTTTTCGGCCATTTCAATATGGACGCGCAACTTTGTGAAAACGACTGAAAACACTAGTGTGGACGGGGAGCGTTTTCGAATATCTCCGGGCTAGTGTGGACGTAGCCTCAGTGAGCTTCAGTTCTGACCTTGGCTTTCTGTACAGCATGTTTTGTTCTCCCTAATCAGACAAAGTGGGCCATGATTCTATGCAAACAGTTTTTCTTTATAAATCAGCAATATAAGGTATCATGAAACAGTGTAATATTCCATTCCTGTCTTTTCTCAAGATAAACAATCAATTAATTTTATTACATGTACATGGGGATTTTCACAGCTCAGCATCCAACATCAAAATCCGCTGGGGCCGTCCCAGCAGCACACATTTATACACAGACATCAACAACCTTGTGATCCCTCTCTATCTCCTGCCTCCCTATCTTGTGTCCTTGCTGCCCACTTCTTCGCACACTATATTCTCCTGGGTTTGGCTTACCAACTCCTTATCCCACTAAAGGCAGCTTTCTGTCGCTCCTGCTTCTCACATACATCTCTGACCTATTCTTCCAATTCTATGTGTGTGCTCTTTGTGTGAATGTTTAGTAACTTGACCTATGACCTACTTAAATGAATAATGAATATAATGCTTTACCATGGTTCAACAACTAAATCCCTACTACTGCGATAATACGATAATCTGTTCTCACACAGCTCAGCACTCACATCGCTGCTCCATCATTATTCACAGGAACCAACCTGGACCTGAACCCAGCTGTGTGTCCTTAAAGAGTGACTGGTCAAAGAGTATTGGTGCTAATTTTAAAGGACAATACTCTGCTGTGGAAAGGTAATCTATATCTGTATATATGTTTATTTTTTCAGTAAACTTTCAAAAACCTAACCACTGATGTAAGAGGCTTTTCTGTCAGAAAGCTGGTCCAGCAGGTGTAAACTTTGTACTTTGGCTCAGAAACGATGTTGGTAGCAACCACTCAAGTGGCATCAGGTCTTGCTAAGTGGAGGCAGCCCTTACTGCTATTAAGAATTGGATGTCAATGGAGACTCCTTTTTTTTAACCAGCTGCTCCTAATTGCCCCACCATTTAGGCACAGAACAAAGGGCTATGGGGCTTTTGCCATTTTACTGGCAGCCTTTGAAGTTAAAATCTAAGCCACAAATCACTTATAGGTTTCTTTCTTGATGGCTTAGGTAAAGTCCAAGAGACTTGCTTTAATTTTCTTTCTCTAAACGTCCAAACCTATGATTCGAATGTAATCTCAGATGAGTAATAAAAAGTTTTGTGACGTCCAAGCATTGATACTAAACTACAGTTAAAAAGGAATAGGTTGATTGTGTGTCATCAGGAGAGACAGCCACAGAAAGATGTGCCATAACTATAGACACATCTCCTCATGATGTCTCCAAGAGGTAAGAGGTAGATCCAAGAAGATGCAGTGTTTAAAATTGGTCCCTGGTGCATCCCACAGGTTATTTTAGAGATTTTGGGGAAAGTTACAGTCAGTTTGGTGTATTTTGCACCTAGTAGCCACAAATCAATTATTAATGTCTCAAAGAAGTCCATCAGTGCCGTGATTCTGTCTCATATGAACATCTGTCTTAGCTGCTGGTAATCAAGCTAAAACAAATTCAAATCATCACTGTAAAAATTTCTAACACTGGTAAAGCATGATTACATGGTTTTCCTTTCCTCTTAATTAGGAAGGTGGGATTGTAAAATAGTTTTTCTGAGAAGTCTTTTTTTCTCTCTTATTTATTCATCTTCATGATTTTTCTACAGAGAGAACCAGAAGACCTCAGAGGTTCCCAGTGATCAGCCTCCCCAGCAGCATCAAACACACCTGGACTCCATATTTATGGTCTGTAAATATACAAACAGTACTTTACATCTGTTCACGGTCATTTCTTAAAAATTTTATGCATGTTCTTACAACCAAACACCGAAGTAAAAAGCGTGACTATTTTTGAAAATGGCTTCAAAATTCAGATGGTGCAGCAGCAAAAATATAACTGTATGGTATTTACATTGTTTTTATTTAAAATTGTATTTCAAGCTCTAATATTTCTAAACCACTTGTTAGTTTTATTTAAAAAATACTTTTAAATCGTTACAGAAAGTTGTATTATAATAAAGTGGAAGCAACTGGGAATGAAAGTCTGACTGCACTGTGCCAAGTGTAAAGTTTAGTGGAGGTTGGATTATGGGAGTTGGTTGTTTTTCAGGGTTGGGGTTCGGCTCCTTAGTGCTGATCCTGTGCTTGGTTTTCACAAAATTGTGTGGTATGACCAAAGGTCTCCACTTTGGTGTCATCCATTCAGAGTCTTGTGGTTTGTTTGGATGCAGCTTTACAAACCTAAGATGTTCTGTTTTCTTCTCAGAAAGAAGAGCTTTCTCCTGACAATCCTTCTAAACTAGCCATATTTGTTTCTCCTTCTTGTAAATGTACTGTCATAAACTTCAACTCTTTAGCTCTTGTGGTTTTTTGCTGTTTCTTTGAGAATTGTACAGTCTAACCAGGTTTGCCGTGACATCCACACCTTGGAAGATTAGCAGCCGACTTGATTATTTTCCACTTGTGAATAATCTTTAGGATGATGGCCTTCAAATTGTTTTTAACTTGCTTTAAAACTCTTCCCAGATTGATGGGTGTGAATGCCCACATGAATGCAGCATTGAGTGCAAAACAAAAGAAATGGTGTATGCAGACCTGCAGTGCTCAGCAGGAATCTTAACATTCCCTGAGACATTTTCCTCCATCACCAAGGTCTAAAGTTAATTTATTCAGCTTTTAAGCGGGATCTAAAAACAGCAAACTGACACCACATGAAGCCCTAGAATGATGTATAAATAAAACAGATTTTAATTCCAGCTGGATTGTAATTGTTTTCAACATGGTTCTGATGTTTGTATCTATGATTTCAGATTTATTGAGTCATTCATATAAATTTCTGTTCCAGCTCCTGGAGGAGAAAATAATCACTTTTGTGAAGAATGAGTTAAAGAAGATCCAGACGGTTCTGTATCCAGATTATGTAGAATGCTTAAACTGCCAGACGGAGGATGAGGAGATTTTGGAGTGTGAGGATGAAGAGCAAAGGAGTAGCAACAGAGAGGCATTTATAAAGATCACACTGCAGTTTCTGAGAGGAATGAAGCAGTATGAGCTGGCTGACCGTCTGCTGAGCAGTAAGAGGATTTTTCTAAACATATAAGCTGCTGGTTATACTAAGACATTTACTAATGTCTGAAGGATTACACCAGCACATGTGTAAACACTCATTCTTTAGAAGAATTAAATGGTGGGATATTTAATATATAACTTAATCAGGTAACAAATTGTCTGTTTTCAGGCAGATTTGCTCCAGTTTGTCAACATAATCTTAAATCTCAACTGAAGAAGAAGTTCCAGTGTCTGTTTGAGGGGATCGCTAAAGCAGGAAATCCAACCATTCTGAATCAGATCTACACAGAGCTCTACATCACAGAAGGGACTGCAGAAGTCAATGATGAGCATGAGGTCAGACAGATTGAAACAACATCCAGGAGACGAAAACCAGATGGACCAGAAACAACAATCAGACAAGAAGACATCTTTAAAGCCTCACCTGGAAGAGATGAACCAATCAGAACAGTGTTGACAAAGGGAGTGGCTGGCATTGGGAAAACAGTCCTAACACAGAAGTTCACTCTGGATTGGGCTGAAAGCAAAACTAACCAGGACATCAAGTTCATATTTCCATTCACTTTCAGAGAGCTGAATGTGCTGAAAGAGAAAAACTTTAGCCTGGTGGAACTTGTTCATCACTTCTTTACCAAAACTAAAGAAGTAGGAATCTGCAGCTTTGAAGACTTCCAGGTTGTCTTTATTTTTGATGGCCTCGATGAGTGTCGACTTCCTCTGGACTTCCACAAAACTAAAATCCTGACAGACCCCACTAAGTCCACCTCAGTAGATGTGCTGCTAACTAACCTCATCAGAGGGAACCTGCTTCCCTCTGCTCACCTCTGGATAACCACACGACCTGCAGCAGCCAATCAAATCCCACCTGGGTATGTTGACATGGTAACAGAGGTGAGGGGGTTCACTGACCAACAGAAGGAGGAGTACTTCAGGAAGAGATTCAGAGATGAGGAGCAAGCCAGCAGGATCATCTCCCACATCAAGACATCACAAAGCCTCCACATCATGTGTCACATCCCAGTCTTCTGCTGGATCACTGCTACAGTTCTGGAGGATGTGGGGAAAAAGAGAAGAGAGGAAACAAGGACAGCACTACCTACAACCCTAACTGAGATGTACATCCACTTCTTGGTGGTTCAGGCAAAAGTGAAGAAGGTCAAGTATGATGGAGGAATGGAGACAGATCCACCCTGGAGTCCAGAGAGCAAACAGATGGTTGGGTCTCTGGGAAAACTGGCTTTTGAGCAGCTGCAGGGAGACAACCTGATCTTCTATGAATCAGACCTGACAGAGTGTGGCATCGATATCAGCGCCGCCTCAGTGTACTCAGGAGTGTTCACACAGATCTTTAAAGAGGAGAGAGGACTGTACCAGGACAAGGTGTTCTGCTTTATCCATCTGAGTGTTCAGGAGTTTCTGGCTGCTCTTCATGTTCATCTGACTTTCATCAACTCTGGAGTGAATTTACTGGAAAAGCAACAGGAAACCACCCAGAATTTGCAAGAAGAAGAATCTGCAGAGACTTGCTTGTACAAAAGTGCTGTGAATAAGGCTTTACAGAGTTCAAATGGACACCTGGACTTGTTACTCCGCTTCCTCCTGGGTCTTTCACTTCAGACCAATCAAAGTCTTTTACACGGGCTGCTGGCACAGACAGGATGTAGCTCACAGACCAATCTGGAAACAGTTCAACACATAAAGGAGAGGCTCAGTGGAAATCTATCTGCAGAGAAAAGCATCAACCTGTTTCACTGTCTTAATGAACTAAATGAACATTCTATATTGGAGGAGATCCAACAGTCCCTGAGATCAGGAAGTCTTGCTGCTGATAAACTGTCTCCTGCTCAGTGGTCAGCTCTGGTCTTTATCTTATTATCAGCAGAAAAAGATCTGGATGTGTTTGACCTGAAGAAATACTCTGCTTCAGAGAAGGCTTTCCTAAGGCTCCTGCCAGTGATTAAATGCTCCAGCATAGCACTGTAAGTCATAAAGTTTTCATGATTTAAACACACTGTTTTTGTTTTTCTGTTTAGCACAGTTCTGTGCTGTCTAGTTTGATGTAAGATTTATGTGCCAATTAGAAGCTGCACTTAATGTATAAGCTCATTATGTCATCGGGTTTCTTAGGGTAAACTGGCAACGATTTAGCATGTGCTAAGTTGATGATTTATATAGTCCATGTATAATCAAAAGTTCATGCTGTACAGTTCACATATTATTATTTTCTTGTCCATTGTTGTCTCCTCAGACTTGGTGGATGTAACCTCTCAGACAGAATCTGTGAAACTCTATCCTCACTACTCAGCTCCCGTTCCTCTTGTCTGAGAGAGCTGGACCTGAGTAACAACAACCTGAAAGACTCTGGAGTGAAAGTACTGTCTGGGGGACTTGAGAGTCCACACTCTAAACTGGAAAAACTTAGGTTACAATTCTTCAAATTTTTCATGACAAGTGTAAAATTGTTCTAGTTGAGATCCTAGATATTACATATTAAATTATCAGGACTTTCTCACTACTTTCTTTTCATGTGGTCTGTTTAGGATCTTTTTTTCTCTTTAATTAAAGAAATGACACTCATGAAGCACTTTGAGTGCTCAGGTAGAGTAGACAAGCGCTATCTAAGAACCAGTACATTTACCATTTACCACATGAGCACCAGTTCAACTTTTTTCTAATAGTTTAATAGTTTCTGTCATGTCTGCAGATTGTCAAGTTGCTCAGTCACAGAAGAAGGTTGTACTGCTCTGACATCAGCACTGAACTCCAAGCATTACCACCTGAGAGAGCTCGACCTGAGCTACAATAATCCAGGAGAAGCAGGGGTGAAGATGCTGAAGCAGCTCCGACTGGACACTCTCAGGTGTGCAGAGGCTGTTTGCAGCCAAAGTGTCTGATAGAGGAAGATGATTTTTGAAAGTTTTTCTTACAGTCACACATAAAGTAGCCTTTTTCATTTAGCTCGTTATAGGAATTCTGCTTGAATGTGAACAAGAAATAAGTGAAGGGTTTGTGAATCTGTAGCTTCGTAGTCTCATGCAGCCCATTTGTCCATATGAATATGAATATAAATGTGAACCGAATAAGCAGAGGGTATGTTTTTGAGGATTCATATTTTCCCCACTACCTCTAGATAACAAGCCATGCCAAGTGTTTTGGAAGGGGTTTGTTTTGTTTTTTTGTTGTTGTTTTTTTTACTGGTTTACTACTTTACAAATGACTAAGCTGCCAATGTTTTATTACTATATTTGGCTGCTTTTAATGATATGGACAAGGAGGATTGAAAGTGGACTGCATTACTTTGAACCACTATTTCCAAAGAACATGCTTAGGTTGGGTGATATGTAAAAAAATTTCCAACCGATGCAGGCGATATATTCACGTATGCGCAGACTTTTTGATGGGCGGAGCAATGTAATGATGCACATACTGATTTGCGCGTTTAGAACACAGAAGTAGTCCAAATATGGACAAAGTAATTGCCAAATTTGCACACTGGACGAGAAGGCACAGATAGAAATAGACTGTTACCTCAGTGAGGAGTTGTTTGGTCGAGTGTGTAAGACAGATAAACACTGGAACTGCCTGTAAACATGGTTATAGTGGAAAAAATAAGCCAGTTTCTCTTTGTTTCCCTCCCCACCATTGTGGGGTTTTTTATTTGATAAAATGCTTTTGTTTTTTCTGAACATAGGCTACTGCCGTTCTTTCTTTCTGTTATTTGAGTAAACCGCTCCAGCACACTAAGGAGGGTGCATTTGCTGACAGCTGAAGGAGGGTGACGTTAAAACAGCGCTATTATTTGTTTCTGTTGACTGCTTCTGTTAGCTTCAGCCAACATTATTAGTAAACTTATTCATGGGTAAATAAATAAATAAATAAATCCATCCATCCATCCATTCGCTTCCGCTTATCCTTTTCAGGGTCGCGGGGGGCGCTGGAGCCTATCCCAGCTGGCATAGGGCGAGAGGCAGGGTACACCCAGGCCAGGTCAGCAGTCTGTCGCAGGGCCAACACACAAGGACAGACAACCATTCACACTCACATTCACACCTAGTGACAATTTGGATTATCCAATTAACCTATCCCCACAAGCTGCATGTCTTTGGACGGTGGGAGGAAGCCGGAGTACCCGGAGGGAACCCACGCAAACACGGGGAGAACATGCAAACTCCACACAGAAAGACCCCGGCCTGATGGTGGAATTGAACTCAGGACCTTCTTGCTGTGCGGCAACAGTGCTAACCACCGTGCCACCGTGCTGTTTTTTCTGAACAAAACAGTGGTGTTTACAGCAGGAAGAACGGTAAAAACGGCGTTTTCTACAGACAGCGCTAGCAAACACTCGCCACTTGCGAGTGAAAAAAAAGGAAAAAACACCCCTTCCCTATTGGTGTTAGAGTTTACCATGCGGCACTTGGTTGTTTAGGGAGAAGGGGAAGTTTTAGGAGTGACACCCGCGACGGAAAGCGGGCGAGCGAAAGAAAGAGAGAGAGCGAGTTTTCATATGTGAGACATTAGTGACGTTTAGCGTGTTTGGAGGCTGTAGTTAGTGTGTTGTGTAGTTATTGTTTTGTATTGTGTCAGTTATACTGCTGAATGTCACATTTGCTCCAAAAAAGCCATCAAAGGCAGATTCCAGTGTAAACGCTGTTCCCACATGGAAAACAGGGCTGATACACCTCCTGCTGTCAGACCTGCAGGGTTTAGGCCTGTGGTATTCTCCTCTGTCTTATACTGAACACAAACTAGTTTTTTGGACTGGCACAAATAATTTGTGTGCCTTCTTATTTGATGCAGCACACATGATTGTTTTGTAAATAGATTTAAATGGTTATATAAAAAACGCCTGAGGCCTTGGCTGCATTTTTAGGTAAAAAGTACCATATAACTTTGTTTGCAAAACTTGTGCATAATTTTTAGAAATGTACAATTTCTATTTGCATTTCAAGTTATGAAAATGATTCGTTAAACATGTTTGTGGGTTTTACAGTAAAAAATATAACTTTTTTCTACTCAGATTTTGAATTTTTTGTCTGAATTTAGATCAATTGTGCTAATATAGTAAAAAATAACTCAAATTTCAAATATTTGAGGTTGTGCTGAAAATAATGATACCAACCAAGGCAAGATAAACAGTTTTTAAAGGTGAAATATAGAGGTAAAATCAAAAGTAGTCAACAACGGCCAATTATACCCTGGACCCCAGAGGGCTAATATTATTGTAATAAAAATGAAGTATAAAGTACAAAATGACCATAAATACGTCACTGCGATTTAGTCAGATGTTAAAAAATATAATTTTTATTATGTGCAAATAATGCACAAAGTGTATAAATAAGGGTTAGGGTTAGGGTATTTGGAATTTGGAATAGACCAGCAAGGATTTAGCATGTGCACAGTTAATAATCAGTATAGACTGCACATTTTAAAGTTTTTTTGTTTGTTTGTTTATTTTGGTTTGTGTGTTTGTTTGGGTTTTTTTTACCTCTTGTTGTCTCAACAGACTAAGTGGTTGTAACCTCTCGGACAGAATCTGTGACACTCTATCCTCAGTTCTCAGCTCCCACTCCTCTAGTCTGAGAGAGCTGGACCTGAATGATAATGACCTGAAGGACTCGGGAGTGAAAACACTGTGTGGTGGACTAGAGAGTCCATACTGTAAACTGGAAATATTCAGGTCAGGATTCTTCAAACTTTGCATATAAACTCCATTTAAATCATATTCAATGCTAACCATGGCTAACCAGGGCTATTGTTGATTTATTCTGCTATATTATGCTATATTATTAAAACTTTATCTAATAAGAGGATTTCTTTTCACACAGACTGTGTAGCCTCGATTTGTTGTTGTTTTTAATTTGATGTAACTTATTACAGATGTTCACATTTTCCTCAGAATCAACTACAGTAATTTACACCAGGCTTTTTTAATGAGAGTAATTATCTGGTCAACTTTTTAAGTAGTGCTTAAATCCCTACAAAACTAATGACACTCATATGAGCATCAGTTCTACTTTGTGTAGGGCTTATCCTAATTCTTACTTTAATAGTTTCATTAATTGAACAAATAAACGTTTAGCTCAAAATATCTCTGTTAAAGCAAACTCTGCGCTTCAGTCGATCACATATTTGTTTTGTGGAGGTGTTGTTTCTCGCTATTTGACTGCGTCACTGTTCTCTTATAGTATCTGTCACATGTGCTGTCTGCAGATTGTCAGGCTGCTTGATCACAGAAGAAGGTTGTACTGTTCTTATCTCAGCGCTGAACTCCAACCATTCCACCCTGAGAGAGCTGGACCTGAGCTACAATGATCCAGGAGAGGCAGGGGTGAAGCAGCTGAAGCTGCTCCAACTGGACACACTCAGGTATGAAGTGGCCTTTGGCAGTGAAAGTTTCTGGCAATGGAGAAAGAGACACTCGAGGAAATAGGAAAAATTTCTTCACACATCAAGGAGCTTTTTTTTTTTTTTTAAATTTTGCTCCAAGCCACATAAAAGAAAAACAAGTCTTATATTAGTGTGAATGTTAAATAAATGAACACTGGTTTGTTTGTTTGTTTTGTTTTTTTTACTTTTAGTACCACACACTGCTGTGCATGAGGCTAGAATGGTTTATTTAATATCACATTAGGATTTTTATTTGATTGTTTTGCACAAACAAGGATTGAAAGTTCTCTGTGTAGCTTTTTTTATACTGGCAATATATATTTTTCTATTACTTTATGACTAAGTAGACCAATATCGATATAATATTTATAATTCATTTGTCACAGTGAGCCGAAGCAGACTGTTTGAATTTGTGAAGAGTGGACCCAAAACCCAGACACAGAGGAATGTGGAACCAAAACTTGAGTATTAACAAAAAGCGAGCCGTTTAATGTGGCTGATGAAGAAATACAAAGTAATATATAAGGCAAACAAAGACAAGAATAAACAATAACCTAAACTGAGGAAACTAAAGATAAACATAAAAAACAAAAACATGAAACTTGGCATGGATACAAAGATACCTGGAACACAGAAACATGGCGCAAAAGACAAAAGATGGCCTGACATTGAACAAAGGAGGACAGAGGGCTAGTACACAATCAGATAATGGGGGGATGGGGAACAGGTGGGAACACAGCTGGAACAAATCAGACCTAACAAGACAAGGGGAAGCAAAACTAGACACACTGCACATAGGACAGGGACTTTCACAATAAAACAGGAAACGGCATGGAACGCAGACATGACAACATGGACAAGAAACATGACAGACTAATAAAGAAAACCTACGTGAAACATAACTAAACTTAAGGCAACCAAATGATAATCTTATTACACAACATACACTAAACAAAAATATAAACGCAACACTTTTGTTTTTGCTCCCATTTTTCATGAGCTGAACTTAAAGATCTGAAACATTTTCTACATACACAAAGGACCCGTTATTATCAAATATTGTTCACAAATCTGTCTAAATCTGTGTTAGTGAGAACTTCTCATTTGCCGAGATAATCCATCCCACCTCACAGGTGTGGCATGTCAAGGTGCTGATTAGAAAGCATGAATATTGCATAGGTGTGCCTTAGACTGCCCACAATAAAATGCCACTCTGAAATATGCAGCAATTGTTGTTTTCAATAAATTGCATGATCAAAAAATTTTTCTTCTTAAGATCCAACCATGCAACATATAATTTGCATATTTTTGGTGCATCGTGTTTTGGGGTTTGAAAATGTTGAAACATTTCTCCCACTGAAAACGCTACATCCAGATGAACAAAATCAACTTTTGGAGGTTTTGATCAGGAACTTTTTAAATTTGGTATTAGTCAGTATAATGAGGCTTTAATTATCTTTCCAGACTGATCTAACTCAGGGTCTCTCATCCAGTGTCCTGAGCTTTCAATGTAAGCTTTCACTTTCTGTCATACAGACTTCATCAGTGTCTAACAGTATGTGTATGAGAGCGATGTAATGTCCATGTGTGCATGCTGAAAGAGACTGTGCTGGTCTGACCCCCCTCCTCCTTTCAGGGTGGAGCCTGCTGGAGTCCGATGGTTGAGACCAGGTCTGAGGAAGTGTAAGTGTGTTTTTAATGTGATTCATGAAAACAAAGCAGCACACATTCAACCATCTTCAAACAGTCACATCACTCATTCACATCTCTGATGTCAGGAGTCATCATCAAAGTGTCAATCAATGAACAGATGATGGATCAATAACTGCAGCTGGATTGTGTTTGTTCTCTCCATCAGATTCCTGTCAACTCACATTCGACACAAACACAGTGAACACAAAACTGAAACTGTCTGACAACAACAGGAAGGTGACACGTGTGGAGGAGGATCAGTCATATCCTGATCATCCAGACAGATTTGACTTCCATCCTCAGCTATTGTGTATAAATGGTCTGACTGGTCGCTGTTACTGGGAGGTCGAGTGGAGAGGAGACGTTTATATATCAGTGAGTTACAGAAGAATCAGAAGGAAAGAAAATGCTAAACATTGTTTGTTTGGATGGAATGATCAGTCCTGGAGTTTGTATTGTACAGATGATGGTCCTCATTCTGTCAGACACAACAACAGACAAACATCCATCTCCTCCTCCTCCTCTGCCTCTAACAGAGTAGCAGTGTATGTGGACTGTCCTTCTGGCACTCTGTCCTTCTACAGAGTCTCCTCTGAAACTCTGATCCACCTCCACACTTTCAGCACAACATTCACTGAACCTCTTTATCCTGGATTCAGAGTCTTGTTTGGGGCCTCTGTGAGTCTGTGTGGCGTTTGATAAGAATCTTCCCCTCTTAGAGACGCACAGAAGAAGAATTTAGAAAATACTCAGACATTCACAAGTTTAGTGAGCAGCCAGGCTTCAGCCTGATGTCTGATTGGGTGCGTAGCCTCCAGCTTACTTCCACATGGGGGACGGTCGTAGCTGAGGAGTAAGCAACATTTTATTCATATGGCACCTTTCAAGACAAGGATAACGAAGTGCTTCACAATAAAATAAAAGAAACGGAGCACTAAAAAAAAGACTTAACAAAAGCAAGTCTAAGATGATGAGTTTTTAGTTGTTTCTTAAAACAACTAATACAGTGAGCTGCTCACAGATGCTGGTTTCTGGAAGTGTTCCTGAGCCCATGCACTGATATTTTATTGCAGCGCTGATGAAGGTAATAGCAATCTCACTGATCTGAAAATGCCACCAAAAAAGCAAACTCATGAGTTGAAGAGGAGTTGGAGGAGATCAGGAAATCGCCAAATTTCATTTTGGACGAACTGAGCAAAGTGGCTAAACAACAAGGTATACTGCATGTCCTAACAAATGAGATAAAACAACTAAAAAAACCTGATAAAGGAGAAGGACAAGAAAATAGACGGCTTGGAACAGCGAATCGAGGGCCTTGAACAATACACAAGAATGAATATTTAATCATAAGTGGACTAGAGATGTAACACTGAACCTACACCAGAACAACAGCTGGCAGAGGTAGAGACGTGAAGATGCCCCAGCAGAGGAGCTGCAAACACTTGAACAGCAAGTGATAAATTCCTCCAAATGAAGAATGTGAGTATTCAGAGTCATCATATCACAACATGTCACACGCTCCGCATAGATAGTAAAACAAAGCCCGTTTTGAAGAAGCTAAATAGGACTGGTGTGTATTTCCAACGAACATTTAATGAAAAAAACTGCTGAAATTGCAAGACAGGCACGCAGCCTGAGAAAACAAAACAAGATACAAGCACCATGACTGAGGAACTGCAAAGTAATGATAAGACTGAATGGTACTCCTAAAACTCCTAAAGAAGTGAAAGTTCTGATAATAAGAACTCAGAGACTTAGAACAATACAAACGATCAGGAGTCTGCTCTTTACTGGAAATGTGATGACTGGATATTATGAACAATGGATGTGGAAACACAAATGACAAGGTTGGATTATATGTTTCCATGAAGAGGAAGACTTTGATTATGAAAAGGACTATCAAGGTGGTTATAATTTCTAATGAATACATTACTTTTAATGTCACTGTGTGGTTTTCATCTGTAAAGCTGAATAAGATCAGAACAAATGTCATTCATTTCTGTTGCTTATTTATTTGTGGAAAATAAACTGATAATAAATTGACTTCCTAATGCCAATGAGAACACTGAAGCTCAGAAGAGCAGAAACAAAAGGAGTACTTACTGGACCAAGTTTTTACAGAGCTTCTCACAACACTTTAGATTTTTTGTTTGTCTTTGGCTTTTAATATATAATGAAAGGTTGAAAGTTTAACGTTGCATCTCGACTGAAACAATCTGACAAATTTAGAATTTTTGAGGCGTCTCATAAAAATGATGAAATGCTCATTCTGCAATCTTTGTCAATCTGTCTTCAAAATGTAAGTTTTGTACCACTGAAGATTCAAACTGTTCTTAGTTCAAGTCCTGCAGTGGGATAGCGCAATGGTCCAAGGTGATGTAGGTTTGGAGGTTGTTAATTCAGTCCCAGAAGAATTTTTAGAATTTGACATTAAGTGGAAGGACTGAGGAGCAGATTTAAGGCTAGCCCTAACAAAAAAATGGGACTAATAGCTCAGTCACCATTAGAATTACTTGACATTGCTATCATGAGCTTATTATATGTTATATTACAGTATCTTTATAACTAACTAGCTCGTTCTCTCTATCGATAATACTTTCTTTAAAGATATAATGCTTTTTGGGGTCTTAAAAGAAGGGCTTATGTGAAATGTAAAACTGAGGGCAGAGGTAAAAAATGACATGATATTTAGAATCTGCACATATGATTCCCTATATGCTTTAATGTTGTTACAAGCCTGCAGTAAGAAACTGTTTTAAATAGTTGTATATAGGATTATTGACCTTCAGCTCAATCATTGACCTTGAAAAAGAGGTCAGAGGTCAAATGTTGCATGATATTTTAAATCTTTCTATGGGACTTTCTATAAGGTGACATTTCACACCACACTTGTAAGAATCATAGGTTCTGCGTTATGAGGCTTTTTTGTTAATTCTCAAACAATAACTCACTAAGCTGACCTTGAAGACCTCGGTGGATGTAAACCAAATTTTAATGGATTGTTAACACCACCCCAGTCTCCAAAGTTTTATCAGAATTCATTCAAAACTTTTTGAGCTGTCAGTAGCCACTGGAGGGTGCTCTAACACAGCAGATAAACTGGAGGAAGACCTCATTAGCTCATTTGAGTATGACTAGAACAGATATAACAGTTGTTTCATAAAGATGCTGAAAGTACACTTCACACATCTGATGACATGAAGCTGTTTTTCAGATTTCCTTAAACTCCTCCTAAAACACGAACACACCGATATGCATATGTGTAGATTTCAGAGGGCACACAGGGGACACTCAAACATGTGCACATCCTAGTGTGCATTTTAAGTAAACCACACAGAGATGTATTAAAATGAATGAATCTATGAGTGATGTGACGTGGTGACACATTTATCAAAGTTAAATAAAATTAGCTTGTTTTCTGGCTCATGATGAATTTGATTTTAGGTGTTTGGACCTCCTCGCTGTCAGCAGGTGTTGCTGAGTGTCTGCAAATCCTTGTTGTCTCTAAACTATGCTGCAGTTAGTGATGAGTGTGCGTTCATCCATACACACCGAGCTTCCTGCCTGTGTCAAGGAGCTGCTAATTAGCCTGTGTGTAATTTTCATTGTTGCCAATTACAGCCAGAGGGGCTCTGTGTGTGTGTGTGTGTGTGTGTGTGTGTGTGTGTGTGTGTGTGTTTACATTCAATGCTAACGAGCCAGCATGCCTTGCCAAGCGGTTGACCCACTTCCCAAAAGGAGGTCCCAAAGGACTAACACACATTCACAAACACGCGCACACACACATACACACACAAAACCACAAAGTAGTGGGCGTGTCCATCAGGCCACATGATCACATCTCTCAGCCTCATATTGAATCTTAGGGTTGAAGGACTAGTTTTGCTTAGGAAGCTGAGGTGGCTTCAATGTTTCCTTTATTATCCCCCTTAGCAGAGAAAACACTGGAGCTTCTTTGAAAGGAAAGGACATAATTCCATCACATAATTCACAGTGACACTGGCCTTTTCATTTCCTTGTGACCATGGAAGACCATGTAAATGTGAACTATTAGTGCATTTTCCATTTCATTGCAAAACCCACTGATTTGTTTTGAAAGTTAGACTGTTAAACACTCAGGTGATATCTGAACATTACGCTGCTGTGATAAAATCCTCTGTGATTGCAAGAAAAACATACGTTTATATGAACAGATCCTTTAATCAAGATTAAGAGCTATATTTGCATGATTAAAGTTCATTCACTCCATCCATCCATCTATCCATTATCTGCTGCTTGTCCATGTCTGGGTCATGGGGGGAGCAGTCTCAGCAGAGAGACCCACACCTCTCTCTAACAACGAGGCATTCTCAAACCAGCTGAGAGGAATAATCTCTCCGGCTTGTCCTGGTTCCATCCTGCAGCCTCCTCTCAGTTGGAAATGCCGAAAATACCTCACCTCGGAGGCATCTTGGTCAGGAGACGAGGCTTTACTGTCATCTCCCCATGAATGACTGAGCTCCTCACCCTGTCTCTGAGAAGGAAGCTCATTCCTGCTTTTAGGATTATCATGACTAAATTTTTACTTTGAAGGATAGGATACTCCCCACCTGCCCCAAATGGGAAAGAACTGGGTAAGTATCAGTTAGGAGCACTTAAACTTTCAAAATAAAAGTGTGTGCACCAGTAGAGCAAGACGGACATAGTATCTGTATACTGCATGCAGTACACTACAGCAAAAAGTAAGGCATGCAAACCAATCAGCACTCAAAGGCATCACAACATAACCAACTGTAAGTGAACTAACCACAGTTTAAATGCACTTCACAAAGTCTAATTTCAAGTGAAGCCATACTTCTATATATATAGTTTATAAGATTTAAAGCTAAAGCCAAAATACCACAGCAGAACCTTAAATCATCACAGTTTAAAAACGAGGCTCATCTCAAAGGCAAACCTCAGGACTGATTTACATTTTAAAAAAGCAGCAACAACAACAACAGAAAGATAATGTCAGCATATTTATTCACATATGTAAAACACTTCAACTACAACAAATTCATTAAATGAAAAATTCATGAAATTCATTAAATATGCATTCTATTATAATGACAATAAAAAGAAGTGCTGCTGTTTCCTAACTCAAACTGAGGTCTTTATCATGTCTTAAAATGATCACAGTGAGACTCCACTGAAGCTCCAAACATTTGGCTTTTGACACTTAAGCTTCATAAAAGCAATGAAGTGGGGAAATGAAGTGCAGTGCAGGTTTTTGCATTTGGTTCCTTGTTCTCCACGACACTGATTTGTCAGAATAAGATTTGTTGCCTCTGTTTCCAGGTGGGCTCACTGAGCGGAATAAACTCCATCACCTTTTCTGCTTCTCGCTGTTAATCCAATTATCTACAAAGTGTCCGGACCACCGCCTTCCTCACCTAAGAAAGACGCCACGAGCAGGAAGACGCCGCGCTGTTTGCTCCAGTTTTGGTCCCACAGGAGACCACACACACACACACACGCACACACACACATTTATCCATATGAAGCGATAATCAGTGACTGCAGACACATCAAGGTCGCTCATCAGTTCACAGCCCTCTGAACTCTTTGTTTTCTCCACTGGCCTCAGCATACATGTATGTATGTGTGTCATATTCAAATAAAGCTTTATTGAGCCCTGAAGACGAACTCTAGTTCCTTTATTAAGAGGTCAGAACACACACTGAGCATCGTGCTGGCAGACAAAGATTCACAGTTTTTACTTTTTAAGTCTCTTATCCAGTTTGTTTGACCGGGCATCAGCCCAAAGATTCAGAACCTGCTGCCACCATCAGTCAGCTTCAGATGAAGAAGAGGAAATGGATGCATGTTCCTTGCTTTTCTTCCTGAAAACTATTCATCCACTCCATTTTTCATTTATCAGGTGTATCACTAGAAACCTGAGGAAAGGCTCTGTCAAATTTAATTTGTTTGGATGAACAGTTCTCACATTTTGGCTAAAATTTGCTTGGCTTTCACAACAACATCACAAGTGTGGCCTCATTAGTAGGTGCGCACAAAATCTGCATTAATACTCTGATTATACATTCAGCCTTGTTGCCTTTGGACTCCTTTATTGTCTTTATCTCACAGTCTGTGGGGGTTTGTTGGAATTGTATGTTGGTGCAACGCCTCTGCCCTCATCTTAGTCTCTGACAACCTCATTTACAAAGTGAGGGTCTTCTTGGTCCACCCGGGGGGCTCACAGTGACATCAAATTCCAGGATAAATGCTCTGAGGGATTTCCTGCTCTTTTACAGTCACACTGAACACAGTGACATGTTAAATATTCCCTCATAAACATGCAGCTATAAGGAGGAGACCTGCTGTAAATGTCTTGTGAATTGCATCTGGGTTTCTCCTCATTTACTGTAAATGTAAGCTGGGGAACATAGATTGATCGGGTGTGTAGAAACCATGACACACAGCGGCCTTCAGTTCAGGGGCATTCCCTCCCACTGCATCATAACCAGCTTGAAGAGGCTCTGACAGACAGCAGGAGAGTCATTTCCTTCTTGGGTCCGTTTTTGGTCTGGATTCATTCACCTTTAGTCAGACCATGGTTCCATCATCAGCAGAACTATCAGCTTCTGTTTCTGACGTTGTCTTTGATAGCAAACAGGGTTTCTGTGTACCCCTAAAAAGTCTAAAAAAGTATCTATTTTGACTTAAAAGGAGCTTTATGTTACCCAAGAAAACTGAACTACAGTGATCATTCTGCTGACTGTGTTTCCACGCAGCTCATGCTTGTACTCCATATCGGCTAAAACTGATGAAATACGCCATCATGAAGTCTCTTTCATTTACTATTTACATTTTAATTTGATTTTTAAAGAGAGTTTTATGCTAATGGACAGAATCATTAATATGAATTCTAATCGATCTCATTGAACTGAAGAAAAGTTATTTTTGTCTCTTGCTAAAATTTGGGGGTTTGTTAAGAATTTCTCTTGCAATAAAATGTGATGAACTTCATAAACTGTCTTCAGAAATTTTGATGTATCGTATCAGTGATTACTAACTCCAAACCCCCAAAATCTTCCCAGCTGTTAGTAAAATAACCAAAGAACCAAAGTAAATTTGGTCCATAGAGACCAAATTGAGATGTGGAGTTCCCCACAGCTAAATCCCAGGGCCTCAATGCTTCTTTTTTTTTTTTTTTAATTAAAAAAAAAAAAAAGCACTGAGCCAGTGTGGAGCCAGTTCTGCCTTTGCAGCTTTTGAGAACTGGACTAGATTTCGAAATTTGAGAACTGAGTATTAAGTGAGAAAATGGATAAAAGTATGGATAAAAGTACTCAGCCACCAACATATTACTGCTCTGCCATGGAAAACCATGCCTGGCACACAGTTATTGTGTTAAAGTTAATGCCAGAGAAGGTTTCACGCACTATGTCTCTCTGCACTTGGTGGCCCCACTTTAAATTTTGTGGTTCTTAAATTCTTCCAATTTGTAATAACACCACTAAGAGTTTACCTTAGAATATCTGGGAGGGAATAAATTTCATAAACTGACTTGTTGGAACGGAGGCATCCTAAAGTCCCACACTCAAATTCAGTGAGGTCTTTAAAACAACCCATTCTTTCACAAATGTTGTAAAGGCAACATGGCCAGTTTGAGTTTAAGGCCAATACCTTTGTCCATAAAGTGTAATTATGGTATGGAATCCATGAAACCAGTTCTAGAATGGGCACTGGCACCACATTAAAGATTTTATATTTACATGATTTTATATCATTGGCGCTCCAGTTTATTTCTTAGGTCACCACATGTCAAATATAATCAAAAATCTAAATAATAATTATTAAAATATTTCACTCAACAAAACCACAACCATAAATCTTGTGGCACCACAGAGGAATAGTGGGTCATCAAGTTATATTTTAGTCTGAACAAAATTGGACTAACCTGAATGGCTACAAATGTCCTGATAGACTCGAATTTCTTTGTAGTACCACAACTCAAACAAAACACACAAAAGAATAAGATTTAAGACCCACAGATTTATGAAATCTATTCTCTTTGTTATCAGCCTCAGTTACATTTCCTGGATCTCAGATAAAGATATGAATAAAGGCTGGCTGTGGGCTGTCAAGTCCTGTTTGTGCGCGTGAAGGCAGCTATGTGAGCAATGACATGGGCTTCTGTTTTTAGTGAAGGCCATAAATGCACATGTTGTCAACTTAAAATCTCAAACCTTCCTCTGCCCACTGAGGTCTGTGATTAGCCCCCAGCTGCCCTGACCTTCGCTCGCTGGGACACCAATTACCTCAAATGCTCCACGCTGTAATTGAGGGGGCAACAGCTGCCTTTTAATGGCACCTTCACCTGTTTTCAGCAGGATTGGTTCTGCAGACTAGTTTCATCTGAAGCAAAGGGTATTTTCTAGCTTTTATGCTTTCTCAACACCAATGCTAGTGATTCTGAAAATTCAGTATTTTTCTCATTGGCACCAACTGGGTAAAAAAGAGTTAGACTTGTAAGGTTTACTACTATCTACTACATTATTTTCATCCTAAAGTTGTCATTTGACAATTGCTTTTGGACTCCACATTTTGAAGAGCACCATGCTGATTCGTCCATAAAGTATACAGATGCATCACAAAGACACATATCTCTCAACCACTCATATGTAAAATTCCTAGAACTCAACAAAACATGGCACCACGGTCTTTTTACACACAGCAATCCAAACTACTTACTGCAAAATTGCATTAAAAAAAAAAGAGACCAACACCCCAAACATGGTCCAGAGTTTTAATTCAGACTACAGTTAGAAGAAGCCTGGCAGAAACACAGCAGGATATTCTAAAGTGAATACTTTAAGCCAGATTATTGGAATTTTATGAACTATGGAAAGAATTTATTAACATTTTTTGTCTGAGAATTAAAAGTCCATTGATAAGTCAAGGTGGCTTGCAAACAGTCATAGCCAGGAAAAATCTAGTTTCACTATAATCTGACCAGTACTACAAAAGCTATACCAATTGTTGTGAATTGTGGAAGGACTGAGGTATAGATACCAATTAATAAGATTGTCAGTCCTTCTGACACGTGACATAAAATTTATGCTTTTATGTGTTTTAAATTAAACAACTGCAAACCTTCCATTTATAAGTAAAATTACAAAAAAAATTCTAAAGCATCCAAAGAGACAAACATGAGGTGTGGAGTTCCCCAAGGCTCCATCCTAGGACCTCTGTCATTAAATATTTACTTTTTTTTTTACATAGTAACGTGTTTTTAAATGTTGATTTTCAAATTTTTAAACCAGCTTTTATCTTTTCATATCCATATCCTCTCAAAGCACCACTGTGATTCTGGAGCTGCCAACAGCATCTCTTCCTGGTTTGATGAGGAGTGGGATGGAGGAGGAGGAGGATCCACCCCTGCAGGAGCTTCACCTGTCAGATCACCATGTCCTTTAGGGGGAGGTTGCAAGAGAAGGAGTACTCCTCATCTAAATTTCAACACCAAGTTCAACTAATCCCCAGAGGGGAGCAACATTAGCACATTTACTGGGACAGTAACCTAAGTCGACAATAATAAAGATACAGTGGTTTACATTAAAGACATTATGGCTTAAAATACAAATATGTCTGTTGATGTTTAGTTGCAGCTACTGTGGGACAAATGTTGTTTTTAATACATTGGATTTGATATCTTCACAAAAAAAAGAAGAAAATCCTGCAACATGACATGTTAATGTTTCTTTGACTGCTAGCATGATTACATTTACTGTTTATCAATATATTCAGCTTTTCCCTCCTCTATCAGCCAGCAGGTTAACAGCTCATATTTACACCCAATGAATACAAATCCCTAATTTCTGCATTATCGCACGTCCTATAATAGGCTACAGTGTCATTAAACTGAATTACATGTAGTCCAGATGTTGATGTCTCAGCAGCAGCAGTAGCAGCAGCAGCTCAGAGGAGTTTGTTAAAGCTCCAAATCTGTCCGATTAATCACTCATTACCCGATGCACTAAAGAGTCGTCAACGTAATTAGCGAATGATTAGCGAATGATCTGGAATTGCTGGAAATCTGACTTATTAGCGTAACATTAATTGCTTTGTTTCATAAAAGCCAGCTGGCTAATTGTTCTCTGCTCCCCCGAACGCTAATTGATCCAGAATGAAGTGTGTGTGTGTGTGTGTGTGTGTGTGTGTGTGTGTGTGTGTGTGTGTGTGTGTGTGTGTGTGTTACTGTGTTTAAAGGACTATACCGTAAAAACACAAGTTATATGTATACAGAAAATACAAATAAAAGCATATATGCAGCGAGAAACACATACACCAAACTCATCCTTAATGTATCCTGTACTACTAAAATATAAATGAAGGATTTTTAGATTGTTTACATTACAGAATATGCATTTAATAAATGACAGTAATATAGGTGCATTTTTTGAAGTCCATAAGTTCTCAACAAGTTGTGAGAAATGTCTTTAATGCCTGAATTTACTCAAATTCTATCCAGTCAATTCAGTATTTCATTGATTATGATTTTATAGGAGAAACGACTAATTAAATCTAGTAGATATTCTATTATTCCTATTCATATTACTGTTACTAAAGGATAAGCTGTTATGGAGGCCTGGTCCTGCCTCCTGTCATCAGCTCTGGCCTTGACCCTGCCTTCCTTCTCCTGCCTGCTTGATAAGGCGACCGATAGCCTCCCTGATCTTGCCAGCTGCGACCACTACATGTCTCCGCCCCCCTGTCACTCAGGTGACATCCATGAGCACATCAAACACACTGACAGCATTGCTGTGTCATATTTAACACACAAAATCGAGGTGCTGTGGCTTTGACCTTTGACTTTTCTGAGGATCATCTGGGGGACAAAACATTCATGTGATATTTGCTCATCTTAGACACAAAAAAAAAATCTCATTTTGTTTTGTTTCCTTAATGAACCTCACCAGCCCGATAACAGCTGGTCACTGTAATTATGGAAACAAAGAATTAACTTGATTATTTTCACTCAATCTGCATATCAGACTGTTTTAGTGTGATTGAATCTTACAAAAAGAAACATAATAGTTAGAAAAAACAAAGCTTCATATGCAACAGACAATGAGACTAAGGAAATGTGGAGCCGTCAGTTTTCTTCATACACAATGCTGAGCAGTTGTTAAAATGCACCCTAATATGAGTATTTTTATTGTTTTGCTTGTGTTCTGAGAATAAAGGTCAATCAAGAATCCCAAAACTCAATTAAAGATGATTCCTGAGCTTTAACCACATGACTCCAAACAGCCGGCACAATAAAAACTAAATCCTATAAAACTCAAACTACAACAAAGATAACAGAAAAAACCTTTCCTTTTCTACTCATCATACAGCCACATGACTCCATCATGTTTCCTGTCCGTGAAGATTAAAGAGACTCGGACTCAGATTTGAAGTCTCACACCTGGAGACAGGAATCGGGGGTCTCACCGTGCGTGTCCCAATCCATCCCGCTTTGATTGGAGATGGCAGACGAGGCAGCGATCCAGAGGAGGCCCGAGTCTCTGCGCTGAATGATGATTATGTTTCAAGAGTTTCACGTGGTGAGCTAGAATTCATGTCCAGCCTTTAATAGCGCTCGTTTTCTGCCTTGTTCACTCCATTAGCGGCGAGCAGGGGACCCGAGTGCCGGGCCCGCCGCTAATTACGCCGTGAGGGATGATCGGCGAGGGCTCATTACCGGCAGTGCGGGCCGAAACATACTGTCTCTCTCCGGGCTAATGATGTTGGATCCACGGCGAAGGGAAGCTAGCGCTCACCGCTTCATCAAACATCCAGGGGTTAACGCGGCTGTTGACTTCTCTCTGTCTACCTCTGCAGCGTCTCTTCTCTGAATCCAAACCACCAACGCCACCTCATTAACAGGATATGTACACATTCAGACCATCAGTCACACAACTACAGAAGCTAAGGACACCACACAACCCAGCAACAGGTTAATCCAAGAAACAAAACCTCTAAAACCTCGGCTGCTTCTTTAGATTTGTTGAAAATGTGATTTTCTCAAGACAAAATGCAGTGCAGGCATGATGCACAATTTACAAAAGATCTACAGTAGTACAACCTGATACAAAAAGGAAAATTCATAGAGATACCCTTAAGAACTAACTGGTCCAAAGAACTCACTCTCCTGCACTGTAAATCTAGACAACATTATTCAATTTAAATTTTTGCATTTAACTTAATATAGTTCCATTATAGTTGTCTTATTTTAATAATTTTTAATAATATAATCGTTCTAAGTTTGAGAACACTCTCAGACAAACAAGGGCAAAGACTCAAGACATGACTGTGTAACTTTAAATCCTTAATTTGGTCACGTTGTGACCAAATTAATGTTGTTTCCAGTATAAAGTATTAGCTAATAACATGTCATCAAGACTACAGTGATTAATAATGCCATGTCAGTGATCAGGTTCAGGGACTGTTGTTTAAACGTTCCCACGTTCCTGTGAATGTGCACTGTCTGGGGCATTTATATGTCCCAGACAGTGCACAGCTAAATACCCGTGTTCCTGTAACTGTGTACAGGACAGTGTAAGGAATGAAGAAATGCTTCACAAATAGACACATTATTCTTATTTTATTAACACTTGACCAAATGTTCAAATAACTGTGCAGTGCATGGGATACAGAAAGACCTCATACACCATACAGTTTAATAAAACCAGTGTTGTTCAGAGTTAGGCTTGTCTAATGGATCAAAGTGGCCACAGTAGATAGTGGCAGTGATCACTGATATCACCTTTTCCTTGGATACACAAATAAATGCTGTTAACCAGCCATTAGTACTACACACCAGTGGACAGTAAAGGAAAGTTACATCAGCAAGGGAAAAGTTCGAAAGTTAGGAAGGATAAAATCTTCGCCAAATCACAATACGTGGATCATAATAATTCCACACTGGATTGGAAAAGGCCTGAATGGAGGCAGATGATCCACTGTGGGAACTGCAGAGGGAGTTGCCAAAAATAAGACGACACAAATAACTGTTGTTGTCAAACCTAAGTTTTTTCTATTTTGGGTGCATGTGAAGGTGAAGATTTAACAGACTCAAAGACAAAAACACAACATGAACATTCTTTCCAGTCTGTCCTATCAGGGTCAACATGCAAGGAAGACCACACTTCAGCTTCCTCACACTGGCTCCCTGCACGGATTTAGCAATATCTAAATTGGCACATACTTATTTCTCTGATATCTTAACCTTGCACACTCAGACAAGATCACAGGTCTAGTGAGGAGAAGCTTCTAGTTGTCTCAATGTCCAGACAGAAATATCAGGAGGTCAGGCCTTTGCAGGAGCTACTCCTAAATTATAGAAAAAACTCTTCTTTGTGCAACAGTAGATGTTTTTGCTGTTAATACCATGCAGAGTTCTGATATTATGTTCCTTTCCTTTTAAATATGTTACTCTTTCAGTGGTACAGTGCTTCGGTCAGCATCTGTTTTCACACACTTAACTTCACTACTATCATTTGTATCTATAATCAGGAATAAAAGAACGTGAGAGAAATATAGTCTCAAATTTAATCTTCATCACCTCTTCCTTATCTTATTTCTGTACTGAATCTGACAGTGATGGTGCTAATGTTTTTCTTAAATGATGGACTAATCCTTTAATCTGTGCTTAGAAAAAAAGTGTCTGTCTCCATGAGCTTCCACGTCGTTCTCTGCCTTCTGTCTTTCCCAACTCTCATTACAGGCTCTTACCTGACACAACGAAGCAGAACTAAACACTGCCTGATGCTCAGCCAGCGATCTGTCACAGCTCTTTCAGCTCGCCGCTCAGAGAAGAAAACCACAGAGACTCGAGCATGCAGCCAGTTCAACCGGAAATGTTTTACACCTAAACAATCCAACCGCTCTGAGCAGAAAATGGAGCTCTGATTTGAATTTAGCTTTTGATGAAATCCAGGGTTTCTAATGAGCCCAGGCTGATTTCATTCACACAGTGACCATTTCAAGCCTGACCTGTTGATGTGTACAGAAACATTTCACAAATAAAACATCAGGATTTTAATGTTTCCAGAAGAATTTGTAATTTTTTTATACTCAGAGGTTTTATAGATTTACTCGATGTATGCTTTTATTTTCAAACTTGCTTCAAGTCAAACTGCTTTTTCAAGGGAAGCTCAATTTCTCAAAAAAAATTTCAGAAAATCCTTTTTTAATCCCAAAGTCAATTTTTTAAACAATGTTTATGGTTGGTAGCCTGATATTTCACCAATCTACCACAGAGACACCCTCCAGTGAAAACTCAAAAGCTTTGCAAATAATAGAATGATTCTCTAGGAGGAGTGTGTAAAAGTACATTACCTGGAAAATACAAAAATCGCATGAGAACTACAAGGTCAGTTCAAAATGGCAGACTTCCTGTTTGGTTTTGGATACAACTCTTTTTACGTCTGGGGATGTTACATCAGACTCCCATTTTTGTACATACATGAAAAGTAGTGCAAGTGCCTCTGCAGTGAAAGCTGTTCTCCTGCACCACCATTTTCACCACATCTAATGTGAGCGCCTTATTTCATGTATTTATGAGCACGACCAGCACCTAAACATCAGCCTTCTGTTTCACAGCGATTCAGCACCAGAACACGGCTTTCAGTAAAAACTCACAATTTTCACAATATAAATTTAAAGAATCATAAAGTTCTGAAGAACTTTCACAACAACTGTGGCACAAATGTGATAAACCTGCTACAGGAAGTAAATCAAAGTATTATCGTTGAATACTGGTGTGAAGATGTGTGAAGTCCTGAACTCTTGTCTCATATAAAGTCTGGAGCTGAACACATATGACAGAGTGCATTTGCTGTGGCATTGTTTCACGAGTTCATGCAATGTCACATTTATTTCTATCATTAATATTTTTTTTTACCAAGCTCTTGTACTGATGATGGGAGAAACAGAAAGCTTTATATAGTCTTCTCCAGCACATCCCAAAGATTGTCAGTGGGGTTAAGGGCAGGGCTCCGTGGTGGCCAAATCACTTGTGAAAATTATGTCTCATGCCTGATGAATCCTTGCATTGTCATCTTGAAATTAGCCTAATCATTAGGGAAGAAAATAAATCCACTGATGGAAAAACCTGAGTATTCAGTATACTCAGCTGACCTCATTTTTATGGGCATGTAATGCTGCTGAAACTAGACTGAACCAACCGAAGTAACCCCAGATCATAACACTGCCTCCACAGGCTTGTAGAGCAGGCATGCATCATTTCATCCACCTCTTTTCTTACGGTGATGCACTCATCGCTCTAGAAAAGCGTCAAGTGGAGTCATCAGACCAAATGACCTTTATTCATACAGTCCAGTCTGCATGCTCTCTGGCAAACTGAGGCATTTTTTCTAATTAGCCTCATTGATAGGTGGTTTTCTGTAGCCTTCACAGATAGTGTGTGTGGAAACGTTCTTACTTCCACTATTAAACGTAGCCGTGACTTCTAATATTGATATTTATGATTTTATTTCACTAAACTTTTAAGTGTTCACAATCATTGAAGGGTTTTTTTTTTTCCACAAACACATTTTTTCTTCCAAGATGATGGTTGACAACTATCACATTTTAATAATGCACTGAACAGTTCTCAGTCCAGTTTTAGTAGTTTCAGGACTCTGTTGTTTTCTTTGCTTGGTAAAAGTCGACAATTCGACCTTTCTGAAACAGATACACATACAAGTTTAAGAAATCAGAAGCTCACTCATTCACTGCAAATAACCTGCTGAGAAGAAACATATCAATCACCACCATAATGATTTAATGGAAGGACTTACCTGTTTGCTTATTTTCGTCTTGGCTGTGCGCTGTATGTCAATTATAACAACATAAAATTTAAAACATTGAAATTCCCCACAGACCTGCCTTTCAGTGAAAGGTTAAGAGGTAATAAGACCAACTAAATATGAGGATCGTCTGATGAATTGCCCAGAGGGAGTTCGTCAAACGTAATGTTGTTTAAATTGTATAAGGGACACTGTTAACCCCCTTTGAACCACCCATGATAAGGGGGCGCTGTGTAAGCTAATTTTTTTATTTTCTTATGTTTTATCCATTTGTTTTTATCCTCGAGCCATCGTAGTTTCTTCCTCAGTTGCTGCAATGATGATATTCATATGTATGACTGCAGGACATAAGAAATACTGGAAATAACTAAAACCACTTAAACTCAGTCTTTCTCACGATGACGCAGAAATCCCTGAGCACAGGCTGACAGGCACTCTGGGATTCATATCAGTGACCTCTCATCATGTCTGAGTTCATCCTGATGAGACAAACGAGGACAATCCAACAAGGAGAAAACACACCACACGCAGGCGATAAAGACATTAAACCTGCGGGGCTGTGGGGAGGCTAAAATGAGACGTTTCTTGTGAGAAAACCAAAGGAGAGGCGTTTCAGAGACAAGGCGTTCATTCATGATGAGAAGGCGCACGGTGCTCTCGCCCTCGTCTTTCCCTCGCAGCAGAGCAGACGGGCAGATTTGCGGCGTTCCTTCATGTCACTAATGGAAGCCGACACGGTGAACCCAGAGGAAACCAGAGGCAGCTCTAACCCAATTTTAGCCGCCGTCTCCTCGCATCCTATTTGGGTGATTGTACCAGCAGTAATTAAGGCTGTAATAATTAAATAAGTCTCTTTTAGCCCGAGTGTGGGAGAGGAGGTGAACATCTCGACAGATCTAATTAGCTCGTCTGAAGCCTCTGTTGTTTTTTTCCTTCCTTGACCGTCTGGATGGTTTGCGGTCGCCCCCGATTCTCTGGGAGTGTATACTTACCTGCGTGTTTGTCTGGGCAGAGGTGAAAGGTCAGGCTGGGTGCCTTCACATGCTTAAAGAGGGGGGACGGCTGCTTTCTGTGGGTAATGACAGTCTTTAGAGGGTGCAGGCACACCTGCTCCATGCTGCTGCAGTGAGGGTTAGAAAGTTGCTTAAGTTTGACTTAAAACTTAAGCAGAGTCTCCTCGAAACTCCCACCAGCAGCTGTCACAGACCTCCACATGCATTTTTCTGTAGATCATCACTCTCCTTTGAAGACGTGCTGACGCTCTTATAACCCTGAAAACTAGAACAACGTGAGCTACAATATGTTCAAACATAAACACGCAAAAATCATCTGGTTACTTGAATTTAAATTTGCTCGTTCCCACCAAAAAAATGAGACACACACTTAGCTGTCCTGTCCACAGTTACAATGCACTATTATATGTCACATATGCTGTGCAACACCTAATAGAGCAGTGTACATAATACATATATACAGACTAAAACCTTAATTTAAACAGGTAGTCTCAATGAGGGTGAGCTCTTGTTTTCAAGAGAGACAAAAACATATCTAAGACAAAGTCCCTCCAAAGGGCACAGCTACACTAAAACTTTGATGTTTTATGATGTTTTTGTTACAACATGATGACAGGAGCCTGTTATGGCATCATTGTGATATCATACAGCATTGGATTGAAAAAATAAAAAGTGTGTTGTGCAGCTCTCTTCATGCCCTTTCATATGATATGTTACTCAGTATGATTTCTTGAAGTTTCTTTGTCATGGTTAACTTTGGCGCTAACAATGTAGGTTAAGGTGCTTAGCAACCCTAGGTACACATGTCCCCCAAGGTCTAGCACCTTGCCCAGTTTTCATCAGCTCCAGCTGTTATTGGTATCTACATCACACAAAATTTGAAACTGATATCTAAAAAAACTGTGGACGCTAGCAGCACTTGGGTGTTACTTACCCTCTAAATTCTTTTTTTGTTTTTCATGTTATTCATAAAACTGCAAAGTGAGATGAGTTTTAAAGTTGGTCTCTATACTCTGGCATCAGCCCAGCCAGTGTAACACATAGCCAGCTAACCCTAGCTTCATTTATCTGCCAGTTTAACTTCTGCTCCTAAAGACTTGTTTTTATGAGTAGGAGATAAACACTGATGTGCTTTCAGTCATTGTTTATGGCAGGGGATGTCTAAACATTTAGTGAAGAGTTCAGCTACAAGTTTGACGTTTTTACATATTTTACTTTATTTTACATATTTCAAAAACTTGCTAGTTATCCTCAGATTTGTCTTTGTGCTATGCAGATATTTCTAAGGTTTTTGTTACAGCAGGGGGCGCTGCAGCAGAGAGTGGTTTACACTTTGAACCACTGTCACTCATTTCAGGCTTTGGTTTCTCTCAAACTCCCTCAAGAAGTCATTTTATTCATATTTTCTGCATGTCAAACGGCTCATTGTGGGTAATTAGTTTAAAACGAAGCCAGTTTGTTGCTGCCTGAGGACGAGCACTGAGGTCGAAACAAGACGCCCGCTGATCTGGAAACTTTCTGCTCCGATTTTGTTCTTAATTTATGGTAAAAGACATTTGGCTGTTTTTTATTAAATTGTTTTTTCCTCTTTAAAAGCTAAAATTCAGAATCCAAACAGCTCTTATTTGCAGAGATATGTCATCACAAAGATACAAAGCTCCAAACCTTTCTAGATTTTTTGTCACAATCAAAGAGTAAAACAGAAAGATAGAGTCTAAGATCTACTTCAGCACTCCCAGACTCCCAGACCTGTATTTAACCGTCTGCGACCCCCCTGCTCGACTCCTCCAGGCTTCCATATTTAATCTGTCTGCATTTTCGGGTCCAGCTCACTCAAAGCCCCGAAGAGACAGCAAGATGTTTCCCAAACTCCCACAGCTATTACCGAACTGGAACCGCCCTCAGACAGAGGCAGAGAAGTCTACGTCTATTTCTCCAAGCTCTCTGTCATCCTACAGGGGGCACTGTGGGTTAATTAGACTTCAATTGGAGCAGTTTAAGTTTATTTGGTGGATTTTCTTCCATTTTTGTCAAAGTGTTTCATCATACAATTAATAAAGGTGGCTCACTGTGTTTTCAGGTTGGAGTTCAATTCAATTTTATTTATACAGTGCAAAATTACAACAACAGTTGCCTCACGGTGCTGTATGTTGTAAGGTAAAGACCCTACAATAACAGAAAGAAAACGGAGGAAACCCCAATAATCACATGACCCCCTATGAGCAAGCGCTTTGGCGACAGTGGGAAGGAAAAACTCCCTTTTAACAAGAAGAAACAGGACTCTCCCAGACAGTGATTATGAGCTTTTAGTCATGAACATAATTATCAAAAAGATTATCAAAGACTCCTGTTGGGAATGTCCCCATAAAGCCAGATATTGCCACGGCGTCCCCGTATGGAAAGATACTTTTCATGTGATCATGATGTCAGCTCTGCCACCTCTGAGATGCCTCTGATGATGATATACCAAAAACCAACAACACAACAAACTCAGTCTAATCAAAGATATTTGGCCTCTTATTTGTACCACATTTTTCAAAGATTCAAAATTAAGAAATGCTTTCACCACAAGAGGGCAGCATTTTAGCTGGATGTTTAACTGTATAGTTGTCGACTCCTGTAGGAAGAAACAAAGAAAATTCAGACACCTCGGTTATTTTATTTTTTTTCAATTAGCTTCACATGAACCTTGCTTTTTTTTGTTATAGCATGAATTCTGTGCGACAGTTCAGCTGACACTAGCTTGAATAATGTTGGGATTTACTGTATTTTTAATAATGGTTTTGGATTACTGAGCTCTATTTCTAAGCTAATGTCAGCTGTTGTTGCTTACAGTTGACGCTGGAAACCAGAGACACCCCAGTTTTGGTGTAAAATTCATCCTGAGTACTTCACATTAAAATCAATCCACAAGTTTTCAAAGACAACCAAATTTGTTACAAACTGTTCATATACCAGCTATAAAAAATCATCTAAAACAAAAAAAGTTACATAATTTCCACATAAGGATAAATTTGGTTTCAACTTCTTTTCCTGAATGATTACACAGTAAATAAAAAATAGAGGTTATTCCAAACTGGAAGCATGCACACATCAAAGATAATTTACTGAGGAAGACTAAAAACGAGGTCGAGAAGATTCAGAGGGCATCATGGGAAGAGGAGTGAGTTAAGAATAATAGTGTTGAGCCGATCGACCAACAGAAACAATCAGTTGTACACCCAAGAAACACAATGTCTGTGTTTCTTCTGAGCTGCTGTTCGAATCGATCCACATGAAAACTGATGAACCACCACAAAAGACTGGCCCTCCAAGAACTCCAAATCCTGTTTGACAGCTCTGAACAGCACATCTCTTCTTCTTCTTCTAAATAAATTAATAAATTCAGAGAATTCACCAACAGATACCTGGTGGAGATGTTAAATTATCATTCAGCAGCATTTTTGGTCATTTCCTGTGAGTATTTGTTGATTTCCTGTGCATCACAGAGCTGATTTTCCCTCTGCTCTCTGAGCTCGATGCGAATATTAAACAAACGACTTGTTTGGAGGTTTTCTGCAGCGTGACGATCAATACTGACCCTGCTCGCTGCCAGAAGATACTTAAGAAACTCAATCCCCATCAGGCCTCCTCCTCATTGGATGAGCCGCCGTCAGGGCAGGGGCGACCTCGGCGACCAATCAATCGAGCCCCTTTCAGCTCTGATAATCAAAAATCCAATCAGTGTCCTAAATGTTAATTGATCTGGGAGCAGAGCAGCTCAGACTCGAGTTTGAACCTCATAGGAGGGATTCTGGTGCTTTTTAGAATAAAAATTAGGCTTTTTTTCCCGCCCGTTGGTGTCGATCACCCTTAAACTTTAAGCATTTTACTCTAGCTGTGATGCAGACCATTGAGAAATTCTGGGAGTTCTCCCTTTGTAAAAGTTTTTTTTTTTTTTTTAAAGTCTGAAAACAGAAACAGTTACTAATCTCTTGAACCTGATCATCAACTTAATTCTCTGTGAATGTTCTTCAGTTGGATTTCTGAGGGCAGAGAATATACACTAATTAAACTAAGAACCAACAATTTGTTTTTGTCTGTCCAAAATGACTGAAATTTAAATGTTGAACCCAGTAAGATCCATTAGCTTGAATTACCCCATTAATGTTAACCTAATCTTTGAGTGACAGCTCAGTCATGTGGACAATTTGAAGTTCTGTTCAAATTTACTTTCTTTACATGGTGCCAAATCAAACATCTGCTTCAAGACGCTTTATATTGTAAGTTTAAGATCCTACAGAAGTACAGAAAAAAACCAACAATCATACAACCCCCCATGAGTAAGCACTTGTGGGAAGGAAAAACTGCCTTTTAACAGGGAGAAACCTTTGGCAGACCAAGGCTCAGGGTTGCGACCATCTGCCACGACTGGTTGGGGTTAATAGGAGGAAGACAGTAAAGTGAAGTAAAGCTACATCCACACTGAAAGTGATTCATGAGGTGAGCAGGACCAGAGATCAACTGTTCTCTACTTCCAGGTGAGCGACTGAAATCATCATTGGTTGACACGTGACCTGGTAGTAAATACATTAGAGGGTCACCTTGGCAACTATAGCCTGCAATGTCTGCAAGCAACCAGTTGTCAGCTTCGAAACCGAAGTGCATTTATTACAGCAGTGTTTATAATAAGCTGGGCAGCTGTTGTTCTGAGGTATTTGATAGCCTCTTGTCTATGTACTGTTACCTTAAAGTTGCTGCTGATCTTCAGCCTGCAGAAACCATCCGATAGCAGGGTCATAATGAAATATTAAGCCTATGAATAATTGGGCGGGTTTTCCTCTTTGATACCTATTTTTGTAAGGGATCACCTAGACAAATTAACCTTGGTGACAGGAGAAAATCAGGAGAAATCAACATCCAACTCGATCTTTGTCTCACCCAACTCGTCCACCCTAACCACCGTACCACAGCAGGCTAGAAATTGTCAGATTTGGTCATGATAAAAGCCATCCTTTAGAAAAAAGGCACTACAGACTCTAGAGGATCTCAGATGTTACTAAACTCCACATTTCTGGTCCTGAAAGCTGCGTTTTGCAGACTCAGGGCTTCACACGGCCTTCGCCTCGTCTTCACTCTGCAGTTCTCACTCCTGATGGCGTCTCTTTGCTCCTCCGCCGTGTGAGGAAATCCGGCCTGGCATTTAGAGTCTGACAAAAAGGTTGATACGGCCACACTGCTCCACTCTGACTGAATGGTGTCGGGCGGTGCTTTGGGCGGCGTCCCCCTGCACCCTTCATCTGTGCATCTGCTTCCTCCTCTGCTCTGCTCCTCATTGTAATTGCTTCTCCCGCCACATCCCCTCCACTTTACAACATGTGGCGCTAATATCAGCAACCTCTCTCAGATTGTGCCATTTAGCTTCTATTTAAATGCTGGGGGGAGGCAATGGTTGGGTGCAAAGGGTGGAGGGGCTGAGGTCGGCTGTTCTTCTTCTTCTACATCAAACTGGTTTATCTCGGTAAATGCTCGCCGGCCATTCGCAGGTCTATTATCGCTGCTTGTTGCAGCAACTGATGATCCAACCAGGTAAGCAGCTCCTATTAGAGGAAGCTTCATTTACTGCAGTGCCCCCATTCCCCCCTAAACCCCTGCCTCCTCCACCTTCAACCCCCTCCACCACCACCACCACCTCCTCCTCAGGCCCATAATGGATGGTCGTGGTGCTCGACTTGCATGCAGGAGAGGTTTAATTAAATCATAGTCCAATCATAATCCATGTTGTTAATTAAACTGGATAATTTATAAGTACAAAAGAGGGTATTTATTAGCTGCTCTGCGGTGGTGGCAGAGCCGTAACGTGCACGCTCCCCGTGCACGGGCACTTACACCTATGCTCCCCGGCCCCCCCCCCTCCCTTCCTGCCTTCCAACCTTTTACTATTGATGCCCCCGTGTGATTGATAATGAGACAGAGACTGCTGTACTATTTGTCTAATGGCCGTGCAATTAAATTCCCTTGTAAATGACCCATGCCTCATTTCATCCTAATCTATGGAATTTTGATTGAATTTGTCAGCCCTAATTGAAAAATACTGCTATTTAATGTCTGCATTGCAGTTGCAGATCAGGCCGCCTTTAATGAGATCGTGTCCCAGTGACCCTGAGGAGGAGGAGGAGGAAGGGGAGGGAAGGAGGAAGGAGGAGGAGGGGGAGTGCCCTTGACTCAGCCTAGGAGAAGAGAGGAGGGTCCACTGGGAGATCCGCAGGAGGTCAGGGGTCACCGGGATTCATAAGATGGCCCGTGTGTTCGCCGGCGGCATCGACGAGCTTCGTATTAATTGATGAGGAAGCCATTACAGGATTCATTAGAAGGGAGCTTGATGCCGGCGCACGAGCAAATATTGTGATTTAGAGCTGTGTTTTGGAGGAGATGGATCGCGGGATAATCGCTCCGCCAACGACTTCAGACCTCATCAGGAGCCACGACAACACGAGCCAGAGGACGAGTCAGAAAAAAACAAACTTAAAGCAGATGGAAGAGGCGCTGATGGCAGGATTCAGAGGATTAACACACAGAAATATGGATTCCAGTGTGCATGTATTACAGTGTTTACAGGCTTTAACATGTCTGTCATTTAAATGCTTAATAGCCTCTCACGCAGACAGCACAGAAGCATCATTAATGGATTAAACTGAATGAGAAACTTGTCTCATTAAATGTATACATTTTGTATTTATTTATTTATTTTACACTGACTCTGCACCAGTGTGAATGATGAAACTACCAGATTTCAGGATGATATGTGAAAGCGCTAAATGAAGGCCTGCTTTAGAAGATCCTTCGATTAAATTAACACAACGTCTAATTTCACATATTTGTTTATAAGCTACTAACGTCTGTATAACCAGACTTCAGTTTTCGTAACTGAGCAGCTAAACAAACAGCAAGGGCCTTGGGTAGGTTTGGTTAGACTGGTGTTAACCAGTAGGAAGCCCTCAGCTGGTCCAAACTAACTTTAAAGGGCAGATTAATATTGGCTTCATAATGTAGTGCTTTACATACATTTCCCTCACACGTGAACGATCCCTGGTTTGAGGCCAGTAGGAGATGCAAATCCCTTTAGGGTTGCATCATGAAAAAGCATCCAGAGTAAAAATCTGCCAGATTAAAAATACAGTGCAAACCCCTGTGAATAAGGGATTAGATAGGAATCTTTAAAGGGCATATTTAATGTTTCAACCACTGATGGTGCCATATGCAAACACTGACATCAACATTTACGCAAGCACCGGGGGCACACCAGAACGCCATCTCTGAATGATAGCTGAAAAAATCTTTGCATCACTGCTGGTACTGAGGAAACAGAAGTCTCATCTTTCCAAGCCGTTGAAGCGTTTCTCTCCTCATAAATCTGAAGTACCACTGAAATGGTGCTAAAAACCACACAATCACACACTCCTGTCTTCAGCCTGAGAGACGCACGACCCACTGAAACAAAACCAGTGGATGTGAGGTCATTTTTTGGTCCATGCCACCATTCGCAAAGGTGACAACAGCAGGTATCAAGTGGACTTGCACAGGCAGTGGTTCCTGAAGAGTTGTGCACCTTGTGGAGTCATAAGCCACAAGAGAAATGTCAATTTAGTCAGTTATAACCAAGATTTTAAGGAGAATTTAAATGGGCCTTGGTAGAGGTAGCTAAAGGCTTAATCTTAACCATCATTACCCACCCAAAGCTATAAATCAGTCGGCAAACCAAGAGATCATAAAACACAAGCCAAAAACACAAAGGAGGAAAAATGTGTGTGTCAGTCTAAGTTATGGCTAATGGTTTGGGTGATTCATGTTTTTCTTACGTTTGGAAACATCTGGTTTATGGCATTTATTTAGGTGTCTGCATCATTAACATTTTGGATGATTTACTAGGTATACATTCTCTCAGATAAAGGTAAATGACAAGAAACTCTCTGTTGTCTGAACAGGAGCTGACCTTTCTGATTATTAACTAATGACTGCTCAAACCAGAGGTGCCAGACAGGAGGCAGAGCAAACCTGAGTCAGTCTTCATTTAGTTTAAAGATGCACTGAAATGAAAACTTCTCACTCTGATATTAATTCATGTTGTTTTATGCTAAATATGTGTAAAAAAAAAAAAAAAAAAAAAATTGTTTCCAGGGTGCAGTAAATAAGGACAATGAACACTTATGAGAGATTTTGGAACAAAGTGTGAGACAAACAAAACATTAAATGTGGGAATACATTTAGAAAAACACATTCATCACTAGGAAAATCAATGCCAAGGGGCTGTGAAGCTATTTGGACCTTTCAAAGAGACTGCTCTTTTATTTTCTTTTAACAATTCACCCATCAATCCAATTATTCTTCAAACTTTTTGTCTTTAATGTTGTTCTGCTTTAAAAAAAAAAATATCTAAATTATGTGTAACAGTGTCAATTTTAATAAACTGCTCAATAGAAATTATAACTAGAAGTGTCATAATTCACAGTCTGACCAGATGGTGGCGGAGCTGTCTCGCTGTTCAAACACTTAAACAATGATACAGAAATGTCTCTGTTTGCATGGACGTTTGTTTCCAACACATGTAATATAATAATATCATAGCTATAATTTTAAGTACTTGCACTTAAAACTTGTATATACAGCATTTCTTTTATCACTTTGCTGAAACTATACAAATAGATGGAAAATGTGTATGAATATAAGTCCTGTTTGTGGGAGGTGCTTCCACCTGGTGAATCATGAAAAGCTGCTCATTTTAAAAATTAATAAATAAAGTTTAATTGAGCTTTTGTCAGTTATTTTTCAGAGTTGTGTTTATACAAAGTATTTAATCTTTTTTAAAAAGACCACAATAATATAAGGACAAATGTACAACTTAGAGCAGTTATCATTTATACAGGTCTTATTCATATGAGTGCTGAGAGTGCTACTTAACTCATACTGGGTCACTCACAGCACCACCTACGTGAGCCATGTTCCCACAGCTATGGCCTGAATAAATGAAACAAAATTAGTAGTAGTAGTGCGTGAGTGACATGAGTGATGAGGGTTACTCAGACCATGGCTCAGATTGGTGACATGAGTGGGCGGGTAGTGGGGTGTGGGGGAAATAGTGTTTGTTAACAGTCTGAATGGTCCAGGGGAAGAAGCTGTTTGTGATGAGAGGAGAAGAAAGAAAATTAGTTTCTGCCAACACTCATTTAAAGGAGCACAGCATCAAAAATCGCAGTTAGTTGGATTTAAGATTTATATTCTGTTATTTTTTACTTTACTAAGTGGTGGTCTTCCACAAAGCTCCATATACGACTCTATTTTTGTTTGTTTTTTAAATTGTACAGCTTTCTATGTGGGGGCTTTCTGTGTGAATTAAGGTAAATGTCAGTTTATATGCAGATGATACTCTGATTTATTGAAACGTGTGCAAACATGCAGGATTGTAATTTAAATCATCATCATCTGCATATAACTTGATATTCACCTAATCACCAAGTGGGAACATGCACAATTAAAAACAATTTGTATTCTATGGTTTAACTTTTAAATGAGCTGGTGTTTAAAAAATGGTTCATCCTTATCAGGGGGCTTATGTATATCTTTATTTGCAGAACTGATAATTTAATTAAAAAGATGTGGACCTAATAGTTATTCAGTTTTCCTCAATTTTGAATGCATCCGAAACTCTTTGGGATTATTAGCACTACACTGTATGATCCATTTTATGAATACAATGCATCACGTTAAGCTTATTTAGTCTTGAATATATGTACTGCAAATGATGAAAGTTTATGACCTCTTAAAAGATATAATAAAAAATATTTTAGTCCTAAATATTCTTTCAGTGTGCTGTTCTGCATTAAACCTGGTGATAAGGTGCTGGAGCATTACAGTGTGATATGACAACAAGACAAACAGACAAACCTCTGTATCATAGTGTCTGGATTTAGGTGCTGAAACAGCAAGACAAGACTGCCGCCATCGGGTGAAACTACAAATTACAAAATGAATTCTTAGCACACTTTACAGAAAACCTTTCTTTATGCCAGCAGTCTGATCTGACCCTCCACAGAAAAAAAGGAAATTTTCCGCCATCTAATGTTTAAAAACGAACATATATGATTTGGTTATGAAAGGATGGATGTCATCACAGATGTAGGTGAATGTCAGCCATCAAAGAGGCTTTGAACTCTCAGCCAGAGAAGCCTGCTGTCCAGCCTTCAAGGAGGAACATGAAGCAGCTACAACACTCTGATGAATGTCCAAGAAAAAAAATGAATTGAACTAAAGCATCTTTCCTCTGTGTCTACAAAAAGGCTCTAAACATCACTGTGCACATAAATCCTGCAGCTCAGGAGCTCCGATTATTGGCCGGATCACTATTATCTGGTGATTTATGCGGATTTTTAAATGATCTGTATCTGTAGCTTATTATTTACAATGATGTGTTTTCTCGGGCCTAAATGGCCCGAGGTTCCACTCTGTGTAATTGCCATTCATCCAGAATACCAAAGCCGCCCTGTCACGTCATCTCAGCCAGCCAATCAGCGCGTAGAGCGCGGGGAGTGGGGCGGAGCCCTCTCGGAGAAGGCAGCGCAATTAAACGGAGGGGAGCGCAATTTAAATCCAAAACACTGCTGGACGCGCGCCGAGTGGGTGAAAAAACACACACGCTTACAGACACATACATCGAGGACACACACAAACCCACACCGTGTCAGCGGATGAGTGAGGGAGAAGAGCCCGCTGCTGTGACACCGGGTCCGGTCAAGTTGAAGTGGAGTGGCGCGGGACCCTGAGGTGCGCACTGTGAGTCAGTGCGAGGAGCGGAAACACGCACAGTGGATTCTCTCGTTTTCTTTTTTGATTTTTGTGTGGAAACTAAAATCAGGAGGAAGAAGTGTTTCTCTCTCCCCTCGGCTCCTCTTAGGGACTCTCTCTCCTCCGCCGCACTGATGGGATGCTCTTCTCTGCTGGGATTATCGCTCCTCTGAGCCTCTGTGGGCTTTCCTCACAACGGCGGTGACCCCCGCGGCTCCTCCGCCCGCAGCGACTCCTCTCCGGTCTCCTCCGAGCTCCAGCGGTCGTTCATATGAGCGCAGCGTTCAGTCCGTCCTTCATGGTGATGCAGCGGCCACTCGGAAGCACCACCGCCTTCAGCATCGACTCTCTGATCGGGGGGCCTCCTCAGCCCAGCCCGGGACACTTCGTCTACACCGGGTACCCGATGTTCATGCCATACCGGTCGGTGGTGCTCCAGCCGCCCCCACCGCCACCCCCGGGCCTCCAACAGGCGCTCCCCACCGGACATCACCCGCACCCCCAGATCCCGAGCCTGCAGAGCGGCTTCTGTTCCAGCCTGACGCAGGGCCTGACGCAGGGCATGGCGCTCACCTCCACCCTCATGGCCTCGCTCCCCGGCGGCTTCTCCCCATCCCAGCAGCACCAGGAGGCAGCCAGGAAGTTCGGATCTCAGGCACTGCATGCGGTCTTCGACAAAGCTCAGGAGCTGCGGCTGGACGCGGAGGACGGAAAGAGCTTCCTGCAGGGGAAGGAGTCTGCGGCGCTGCCGGCTTTCCACGACACGGACACGCCGGTACAGGCATCCACAGGTAGGCGGGTTTCTCATCCCGTTTCCCGCTGAAGAATTCATCATTTTATCTGATTTCAGTGAAGGAAAACAATCCTAATTTTAAAGACTTTAGTTCGTTTGATGAGATGCTATGATGAGAAATAAATGAAGCTGAAACGCAAGAATATTTCCTCATTGTTTACAGAGTTTCACGTGTTTAAACAAAAACCGTCCAGGTTTGATCTGTATTATTGTAGCAAGAAATTAACTAAAAAAAATATATATATATTTTTCTGCTTCTTAACGAGGATTTTCAAAAAGAAACTGGGAGATTTAAATCTGATTTTCTTCAGTGATTTTAAACGTTTTTATTTGCGTTTTCAAAATAAATTATTCGGGAATTATTCGCAGGCCCAGCGCACATTTTTAATTTCTGCAAATCAACATTTTAAAGCCTTAAAAGTAATGATAATAATAATAACAACAATAATTAATTAATTAAAAAAAAAACTTCACAATTCTTATAAAAGTAGGATCCATGTGGGTAATCTTGAATAATTATTGAAATTATTCTGATTGATTTCTGTCTTCGCCGATAAATCATCCTGATTTGAATGTTTACTGACAGGGGAGGAAAAAAATCCTGCGCCACCGCTTTTATTGCTTCCTCATATAAAACAAACACATTTGTTCCCTCTCGGGTCCCTTATTTGTGATGTTCTCTGACACCTTAGAGTGTCACGCTGAGAGGGAGGCGCAGGGGGAAAGGCCGCGCGGAGACGCTCCGTGCGTAATTACGCGTGAAAATAAAAAAATCCCCGCAGAGCGCGTTCGTTGGAGCCGCACTCACCTCATGATGGATACTGACACGAGACACGACAACTGCACCCCTAACCCCACCACGCACATACCTCCACCCCCATCCAGCCACCGCCCTCCTCACCCCTTCAGCTCCCACACGTCACAGTTTCGCCTTAAAAATGTAAATCTAACCTCATATTTAATTATTCTAAAAGCACCTCCTCCTAACATATCTCTCACAGAACTTTTCTTCTTAACATATTTAGAAAAATATAAAAGTTTTTGGCTTTTGCATGTTAATCGATTTCCCTCCAAACACGCGGAGCATTTAAAGAAATCTTAAATGCGCATTTTTGCTCATTTCTTACATTTAATAGCTGTAAATTAAACTTTGCGATGAATAAGAAGTGCAGATTGTGAGAGAAAATTATTTTATTGGGTCGCTTAATTCATTATACAGAATAAAATAATCTGAAATTTTTTTTAAAGGAAAAAAATGTGAAATTAGAGGGGAAAACGGAAGAAGCACGTTTAAATATTTTTGGTGACTTTTTGTCACTTTTGTTTCTGCCTTAAACTAATAAAGTTCGTTGGTTTTGTCCTGGTCTCACTGGTGATGCTGTGTGTCCCTCCTCTTCCTCACAGTCAGAGCACACAGCAAAGAAGACTCCAAGGAGGAGGAGTGCGGCCGGAAGGACGAGAGCTTCTCCATGGACAGCGACCTGGACTATAGCTCGGACGACAACCTCACCTCCATGTGCCACAAAGAGGACGGAGACGGAGGAGGGGGAGGTCTGGATGAAGGTCCGCACCTGCACGGGCCCCCCGGCGGCTCCGGGACGGGAGGAGGAGGTGCGGGGGGCGGAGGCGGCGGGAAGAACCGGCGGAGGAGGACGGCGTTCACCAGCGAGCAGCTGCTGGAGCTGGAGAAGGAGTTCCACTGCAAGAAGTACCTGTCCCTCACCGAGCGCTCCCAGATCGCGCATGCGCTCAAACTGAGCGAAGTGCAGGTGAAGATCTGGTTTCAGAACCGGCGCGCGAAGTGGAAACGCGTGAAGGCTGGAAACGTGAACAACAAGTCCGGGGAGCCGTCCCGGAACCCCAAAATAGTGGTGCCCATCCCCGTGCACGTGAGCCGCTTCGCAATAAGGAGTCAGCACCAGCAGATGGAGCAGGCCAGACCGTAGAAGAAGAAGCGGGAGGACCGAGGCCGAACTGAGAGGCCGCGAGCCGCGTTTAAGGGGGGAGGTGTTGTTTTATTGTGAAAATACCGGATTCAAGATTTTCAAAAATCGCAGAACTCATTAAAAAAAGGAAAAAAAGAAAAGAAAGAAACGTGAATGAGTTTAATGTGATGGGTTTATTATTTTTATAGTTTCTATTTTAACAGATTTCTTTCATCGAAGCTTAGAGAAAAGAAAAAATATCAAATGAAGTGAATAAAACTGATCTGAAAATGTGACAAATTCAAACATAAAGGAGGATAATTCAAAATAATCACGTGAATATTTTTCATGAAGTAAAATCTGTAAAAATCTTCTCACTGCAGCGCTTTTACCTTTGGGATATCTTTGCGATAATAATTATCTTTTTTATTACATTTCATTTGATTTTTATAAAATAATTTTACATCATTGAAGTGAGAAATCAGGAAAAATAAAAAGTTAAATCTGAAAATAATTATTATTCATCACTGTTTAAAGAGGTGCGATATTTTTTTTTCTTCTTTTTTTTCAAACTGCGGCACCGATTCAAGAAAATTCCGCTTTTTCTGAACGGAGTTGGTTTGATCATAAAACACTGAGGACATCTCCACAAAGTAGGAACCCGACTGACTGCAGAGGCTGACTCCGGACTTCTTCTTCTCTGCAGGAAGTTAAAAATAAATAAACAAAAGCACACCTGAAAAACAAAAGAAGAGACAGAGAGAAAATTGCGGCAGGAGGAGGAAGACTCAGACTGACGGGTTGTTTCGGCAACATGTTGATCAACCCACACCCCCTCCCCTCCTACCCACACATGTACATACTTCCGGGACCAAGCAGATGAGTCGTGTGTTTCTGTTTGTTTGGACTGAATGAAGCTGCTAATTTATTTACACAAAACTTGTGACGAGAAACAAAAAAAAAAAGATGAATTAAAGTGTGAATTAAAAGATGACCAGATGTTGAACAGCTGCAGTGTCTCCATTCATGCCCGGGAATCATCTTCATCTTCCTGCCACTTTAGTTAAACTAAATAAATAAATAACACGGACATTTTTTTTTTACCAACATCATCAATGACAGCAAGGCCGGAAGTTTGTATTTTTTACAAAATAAATGTCTGGATTATTATTATTATTTATTCTGAAGGCCTTAAAACTGATTTCAGACATGAAGGAAACGCAACAAAGCTGAAATGAGTCAGAAAAACTAGGATAAAGATTTATTTATTTATAATTAGCTTTAAACTGCAGTTTGAGTGCACTTTAAATTTTAATTGTTAAAAAATGAAAACAGTATTACAATGTCGTTAAACTTGTGTGTTTATGTTTTCAGCCTGTTGCGCGGACTGAATTGCGCGTTCTCATAGCTGATTAACAAAGTTTCAGGCAAACGGGAGCGCGCCATGGCGTCTCCACCGAGAGCACAGGTGGTCACGTGGGTTTCCATCATGTTCATTTTATTCCGGGAAACAAATTTTTGTTATCCTAAAACATCAGCGGCTAAACAAAAAAAAAGAGGAGAAATTCACCTGAACGTGACGTCATCCCACCAGCAGCACGTGCCTGCGTGGCGGCGATGGTGGCTGGGGTGGGGGTCGGCATGAGGCCTCACGTCCTCGCCTGGTCTCAGAAACTGCGTCCTGACTGGCTGTGAAGTTTACCTTAAACAAAATTAAATCCTCAGAGTGAAACTCAGGAGTCAGTTTGGATGTAGATGCACCTGTGCGCACTGACGCATGCGCTGTTTAGGCCTATTATCACATTAAAAAAATAATCTCCATATCTATAAACATGATCTGAGAAGGGGAATATTTTAAGGGTGGCTTGAAGAAGAGGAAACATGTGGATACAGATGTCCGTGATGTTTTTTGATGTTGAAGCCTTTTCAGTTATATTTTATTGATAAAATGAAAATTTATTGCACATTTCAGACTCTTAATGAAGAAAATAACAAGTGTTCTTCGGGTTGTTTTCACTTGTGAAATTACAGTAATTTAACGTTTACTTAGTCTGTTTTTATACAGAAATGCGGGAAATTTCAAGGGGCATTTACGACACTTTTACTCCTCAAAATACTGGCACCGTCACACTCTTTACCAGAAAAAATGTTCTCATGTGCAGCAGCCTAAATCAAATCCATCATCTCACCCACAATTAGCAATTTAGCAAAATCTAAATGAATGACTGCATCTTTAAATCTAGTTTCTTTCTGCTCTAACGTTAGCTTTCCGCTTAAATTCTACAGTTTCTACATGGACCCTGGTTATAAGCGAGGAGGTAAAGGCTCTGTCTTCACTCGTTGCTGAATTGTGTAGATTGTCGTGACGTCAGAGCTGTGGATGAGGAATTCTGATTTAATGTGACTCTAAGTGTCAATAAAAACCAGATGTGAGCTCAGAGTAACGCGACAGAAACCTAAATCCGGACTGGACCCTGCACAGTGTGAACAGTCAGCGCTGCCTGCGACTCTAATGACTTTTTTTCTTTTTTGCAAATTGTAATCAACTCGAGCCGTCGCAGGCGACTGATAAATGAGACCCGGGGGGATCGGCCTCAGCCCAGCTACCCCCGCCTCCCTGAATTAACACCAACTCGCCCGGCTGCAGCTCAGCTCCTGCTGATTAATCCTGACGTCAAAGAGGCCAAAACGCATCTTCTCCTTCTTCTTCTTCTGTGATGGTCACCACAGGGAGATCCCTGAGCCTCCTGTCACCTCTCTGTTGTCCACAGCCACGACAATAAAATTAAACGATTCCCAGAAGCCCTTGGAAAAGCTGACAGATTCTCTCATTAAAAACTCCCACTGAAAAAATCCCCAATTTTAGATTTTCTTTTTCAATAAAAACTCTTTTTAGGACTTAAAAAAACAACCCCATTCCTTCTCTCATGTTAGATTTCCATCCCACAATAACCGAAAACAAATAAGTGAGTTTCTAATAATGACAAAACAACAAATATATAGATTTCTAAATCTTTAACACTCTGGAAAATGTTTACTTTAGCTTTTCGAAGTTAAAACTTTTAACATGATTGAGTCTCTCTTTACAAACTCCAGTTAAAAAAATCACTAATTTTAAATTTGAATCATTCAAAAATTGTCAGGTTTTTGTAGAATAATAAATAAATTTCGTGTTTCAACAATGCTTGACTTTTGAGTAAAAATAAACAAAAAGAGACTTTGCTTGAGTGTCACCTGCTGATGAAGATCCTGTAACAATGGACGAAAGTTGCTAAAAAGTCTATTAGGTACATATCCAACAACTGAAAAATTTCTGCCTTAGTGGTGAGAAGTAAAGCCTCATTTTGGTGTAAATCTAACACTGCATTCTGACCCTTCCATCTAAATGTCACAGCAGAAACTGAGGCTCATCAGACCAGGTAACATTTATTGTTATCTTCTATTGTCAAGTTGGAACTGTGAGCCGCTGTGGTCTTCTGCTGCTTCTACATGTTGTGTGGTCAGTGATGTCTTCTACATACTGTGGTTGCAATGAGTGGTTATTTTAGTTGCTGTTGCCTTCAAAGAAGTCTGGCCATTCTCCTCTAACCTGGGAAAAGATATTTTCTCCCAAAGAACCACCGCTCACTAGACATTTTCTCTCTTTTGGCCCATTCTCTGCAAACCTCAGAGATGGTTGTGGGGCAAAATCTCTTTAGATTAGCAGTTTATGAAATACTCAGACCAAGAAAAATTCTTAAACTTTGACTTGTTTCATCATTTTAATGATTTGTGAGCTAACCAGAACTAATGAACTTTGTAAAGTACCACATCAGAGTGGTTTATGTGGTTTTATGTATACTTTTACATTGTGGTAATGCTCGTTCTCCACTTCCTACACCACAAAGAGAGAAAACTAACATCAACCAAAGTAAAATTCCCACAGGTGTGACCAGGAAATGAAAACAGAATATGAAATACATGCCTAAATATCGAAGACATCCACTTCAAAAACACTGACCACGCACACACACACTTCAGGTTATAATAAGAAGCATTATTCTTGTCTTTATTGAAAAGAGACACATTACAGTAGAAGACTCTGTATTAGGTAGAATTTTCATACAACAGTACTGTACATCAAACAAAAATTCAATAACAATAATAACAACAACATCAACAACAATAATAATAATTATTAGATTAACAGTGACAATAAGAACAATAATGTGTCTGGATGATAAATCAGAACAACAATAATAAAAAGTGGATGGAGAAAATTATACAAAAATGTAGGTTTAAGGGGGCCGAGTCTTCCTCGAGGGGTGCATTTATAAATAATGTAGTGGACAGCCCAGTTGGGTGGGGTTAAGGAGGCTACATGAGGTAACACAACTAGACATTGACCATATTATTTCTTCGTTCTGTTGATGTCTATGTACAAGTGTCGGTGGTGGCGAGAGCAGTGCAGACATATTAACGTAGTTACCATAACATAATTTATCTACACGCAGGCGGCTTCAGCCGAAAGATCCTAGCTAGGAAACATATTGCGCCATGCTACTGGCCACTGAGCTAACTGACCGCTAGCTGGAGCTTCACAGCATGTTTTAGCTTCAAAATATACACAAAAACAGATATTTTCCATGTTTTCTCCTCAATTATGAGACTAAGAAAATGTGAACGCGAACAACAGAAACATCTGTGAAGAGTCAAGTCTTCATATTCAAGGAGATACAGCACCCCATATGCTCTGCTAGCAGAGTTTAGCTAGCTGCTCTTCACACCATGTTTCTATTATCCACATATTGTTTTCATGTTCTGCTAAGCTTCTAATGGAAAGCAAATGACTACTTATATTGTTTACTTGGAAGCTGGGAAAATCTTTTTTAAAACAATGTTTGTCACAGTTTGCGTTTTTATGGTGGGAAGTTTAGCTTATGCCCCTCTTCCCCTCACTTAGCTTAGTTCAGTTAACATATCTACAGCTTATGAGTCTCGATGTTTTGTTTCTCTATCCCTATTTCACTATTTATTTCATTAATATTTAGAAGGGGAAATGCACTGTTAACCTAAAACAATGCTGTCTTGCTCACTGCTAGGTGTTAGCTTAGGTGACAGATGACTCGGCAATTTTTCGATTTTAGCTTTGAGTCTCAAACCTGAATGAGCATAAATCTGCAGCAAAGTGACAACTAATGTTCACCTCCTCTCTATTAGCTATCACCAGCTAACTGATCTCTAGTTGCATTAACAAGCGCTTGTAAACGGAAACTCTAGCGCAATGCTCTTGTTAGTTTGTTTACTACTATCTACAGTTAGCATTGTTATTAATTACACTTAAAATTTTTCTGCTCACACGATTTTAAAATAAAATAAATACAATTTTATTCTGAAGGAAACAACCTGAAGCCGCCACCGCTTAGAAAAAGCCAATGTCAGTTAATGACAGAACATAAAGGAAGATGGTAGAAAGAGTTGTGTTTAAGATAGATGAAGTAAATCAGTAAATTAGTGCATTTCTGTCATAAATAAATGGACGTCTTTTTTCCCTGTCCTGTTTCTGGACAGCTGTGGGATGGGACAGATATGAAAACAAACTAAAATCATCCAATAAAAATAATAGTTTAACTCTTGGTTTGTCATTTAGAGGAAATAAAACGGCATCTTGAAGATGACTGGTAAGGAAAATGGAGCGTGACACGTATAGCAACAACAAAAATTAGGAACATCAAGGCAGGCGTGCAAAAACAAAAAAGGCAAAAGGAGGACAAATGTGTTCATGTTGATAGAAAAACATTTGTTTCTTGCTTTTTGATCCTTCTTCCATTTCTACAGTGTGTTTTTGTGTTTTCATGTGAATATTAAAGCAATGTTAGTATACAAAGTTAGGATGTGAGTGTGAAGATTTTTATGAATATTGCTTGGATACACAGTCGGGTTGAGAGCTGCTACTCAACCGCTGCAGCAACATTTACATTAGAGGGCGAAACAGGAGAAAGTTGAAGATCCGAGCTGAGGAGCAGCATACTGTCTGAATCATCACATAAATGTTGAGTTTGGGATACTAGTTCCCCAACTATCTTCATCTGAAGGCCTTCATTATACACATTTCAACAACCAACGGAAAAATCGATATCGCCAAGATTAAGAAAGGGGTTTTTAAAACACCTGAAATTAACCTGCAACCCTATCATTAAATCCAAATGGACCTTTGTGCCAGTGGTTCCCAACATTTCTAGCTCATGCTGATTTTAAAATATAAGGGCTAGTATGAAGTAAACTTCATCTTGTCTAAGAGTTAATGGCCATGCAGACCTATTGGACAAATGTAATCACATGCGTAAACATTCAGGGTAGTCTTAATGTATGCCGTCCACTGTCCAGTTTGTCTTTGTCCATGTGTTTGTATCAGAGTCTTTAAAATATTCTCATTATCAATGAAGTGTCAAGTGGTAAAGGGTTGGGAAATGTGGAATTTTATACTGAAGATTAACTTTTTTGAATGTTCTTTCATAAGTGTAGGTAATGATATTTTCCTTTTAGCTCTATGACAGTTCATTTTTTCCATGCATGATAGTAAGACTCTTTAGGGCTTGGCCATGACTTTCTCATATCGTTGGATCTGGTCTACATTGAAACTTGGCCTCAGTTTTGATCCAAAGATTCTCTACATTTAGACTCAGTCTTGAAATATAACCCCATGTGGTAAAAATATTGCCCTAAATTTAGCATTAGTAGACCTTAAATTTAAACTCTAAATTGTAGACTAAAATCTGACTAAATTTATACTCGGCTTCAGCTTTACCCTGTTTGGTCTTTTTCTGGAACAAAATTCAACCTGCTTTAGACTTAAGCTAGAGTTTACCAGATTTCATCTTTCCCAGTCTTGGTAAACTTTTTGAGCCCATTAGAGAAATGTAAAGATTTGGTTAATACTGTGAACCCAATTTGATTATGACTAGAATACTTATAAACTATAGTCTTGTGTCCAGACTCTATGTTGATCACATGTTGCCCAATTTAATCATATTTGGTAACAGTCTAAGCTCAAAGGTCAACGATCAAGCCTTTAAACTTGATCTTGAGTTTAATTTATCCACATTTTGACTGCATTATGACTCAAACCTTGGTGGTAGTGCTGACCACCACATTTACACTTGGTCTTGAGTCAAATGTATTCAAGTTTAGTGAGTATTATGTACCAAAACTTCACCAGATGTAGACTTTTTCTAAGCTCATTAAATAATCAGATTTGAGCCTGACTCAAACTCAACCACATCTAGTGCTATTGTGGCCCCAAATGCCCCCAAATGTAAACTCAACACTTTTATACTGTGTCTTAACTTAATTTTTTACCACATTTGTTAAAGTCAGGGTAGACCTAAATTTGAGAAGATGTAGACTTTTTATAAGCTTCCCTTTGGGTTTGTTCTTGCTCATTAACAAAGCAACTTGGATCTGTATTTTCTGATTTCCTTTGCTGTAAACCATCCGTTGACCCTTTAGTCTGTAAAGATTCTCATGTTGGGAACCACAGGTTTAGACACCTGCAAAGGTTTTCCTTCCTTCCGGAATGGTTAAGCACAGAGCCAAAACCATACTACAACACATTAGAATAAACCACTTCCACCCTGCAACCTCACATACTCTAAGTACTTCCTGTGTTCTCTAATTTACATGATGCTTCGAATGAAAGAGAGAAAGCGACAGAGAAAGAGAGGAGGATTATTTACAACAAAGACGTTTTCAGACCAGAGAAGAAGAAAAAGAAGCCCTTCTTAGTGATTCGCTGAGCAGATCAGGGAGACTGCCTGATTGGACGGGATAGATAAAAAAGTGGCGGTGATGGCAGGGACCACCAACCGTCTCCCCATCACTGTGTCTGGACAGATAGCAAACATTAAAAAAAGAAAAAAGAAAAATAGAAACACCTGAAGACAATAATTTCCCTTTTTTGCTCCGACAGCTGCTTCTGTATCTTGTCCACTTTTTTTACATTAATAAAATTAACTTCAGGGACAGAGTTCAGATTAAATGCTTTTTCATCAGGATGTAAACCAGGTTTGGGTTTAAGATGCTTACAGTTCACTCAGTTCAGACGATAAAACCTTTAGCATAAGAAAAGGTTTGAAATCCTACATATAGATGCTCATCAGCAGGTTAATTCCAAGCTGAGCCAGGATCTGGATGGCAAACCAAATTTACAAACCAAATTTATAAACCTTGTGCCACAAACTATCGGCAACATACAGCAAAATGTTCAACCGCTCGATCGACCAGTTTGCTCTTATGGTGATTAATGGATAAAGCAACGAACATGTTTCAAAAAGTGCAACTTTTACGTTGAAGCCGAATGGTCCCCATTTCCAGCTTTTTGTCGCACCCTTTGCTGTTTTACTATCGCTTGGCAAGTAGTTGGTCAGTGTTTGCAGACAAGGAGAGTCTTCCAAGCAATTGCAAGAAGGTTTTCAGTACAGCACTGTACACCTCTTTGCAACCACCTAGTGACTGCCAGCAACCTCTAGCGACCAGTTGCTAACCAGTGACCAGTGGCTGCCAGAGGGCCACCAATCAATCTCTTGGTTAGCTGCCTTAGGCATCCAACCAATTAAGTGAAGCCAGCAACTTTGAGCAACTTGAGTGTTGACAAAAATCTGAATGTAGTCTGAACTAAGTGAAGTGAAAACAGGTTGTTTCATCTAAAGAACTCGCTGGGAAAAAAGACAATGAGCGCTGACGATCGACAGTCCCCAGTCCCTGAGCCTGGCAAGAGCTTCTGTACACTTAATGACTTTATACACCCGATAGCTTAAAAAATGGAAAAACAAAAACCCTTCCCCTGTTAGCATTTTTAACCATTGGTCCAGCAATGCACATCGAGATACAATATACACAGTCGAGAAAAATGCCTTAAATTAAAGTAGAAAAAGTGTCTAGGACATGCGATCTATCACACTTATGTTTTACCTCTAAGCTGATATTTTTTTTTAACATCAAGATTTTTTTCACATTAAAAAAAAAGAACAAAAATGTGTAAAGCCAGTTGGTTTGCAGAAAATTTAAAAAATGACAGCTGAAAGGAGGTGAAGAGGTCGTAAAGAGTCCTCAAGAGATTTGCAATGAAGATTATGTTGATGGGTGGCTGCCTCAAAGAAGATACGAAGACTTCAGTTTCCTTCTTGTTGATTTGATCTCACAGTTTCAGGTTGTGGACAGAAGATGATATGCTTTGAGTTCACTTTGTTGTTGAGTCTGAGCGGGAACTGGCCTTTGTAGTGTGAAATCTGAGGCTGTGCGATGAGGTACAATATAACTCATTGACCTGCACAAGTCGTGTGACCATTTCCCAAAATGCTTTGATTATCATGGGCTATGTTTCCCAGCATGCTTTAGACTTCTTCTCCCAAACAGACGCCTGGCCGCAGCGTAACCACTGACCTGTGATCAGTTTACTGGTGGTTGTCAGGTGAAGTGGGCAAAGCTAAAGTAGTGGTTCCCAAAATAAAACGCTCAGGATACTCCCAAATCGGAGTTTGTTTATTTTTCTCAGAGTCATCGCAGGAAACTGTCTGGTCATATGAGCGCGGCACTGCCAGCGCTGCTGCAGCTGTTGTTGCGATTGGTGTTGCGCCGCGAAAGGTTGGGTGTGGCCATTAGGGGGTTGCGTTCATCTGGGCAGCCATACTGAGCCAGTGTGTCCACACACTCCTGACAGCTGGCCTGGCGAGCATATGCCATTGCACTGTTGCCGTGGGCGTCCCTTGCCATCAGGTCGACGCCGTACTGCAGAAAGAATCAGAGAGAGGGATAGTGATCAATCATCTCCTGTCATTAAAGCCCAGAATTACTGGAATACCAGCACTGTTTTTTCTTACCCAGATAAGGAGCTGCGTGATGACCACGTTGCCCTTGTGGCTGGCCAGGTGCAACGCGTTGCGTCCATCTCCTTCTCCGCAGGTCTCGTTGACCTGCTGTCGGGACCCGTGAGCAAGCAGGAGGACGACGGCGCGTAGATCCTCCTCAGCGGTTGCCCTCAGCAGCTGCTGGCCCAGCGGGAGATCAGTGCAGGGCAGCGACGCCAGAAAGAGACGCTGCTCGTACTTTGCCCGGATCCAGCGCTCACGCTCCTCCCTGATGGTGAAAACAGAAACAGACACCTTTAAGGACTGACAGCTATCTAATGGCTGTAGCATGAAGTGTCATATTGCTGCCCGAAACGAAGCTGTAAACAGACTTTTTTGCTTTTGATTTGGACGTAAATTTAGCTTTAATACAACAACTAAACAAGCGTTTTTTGCCCCTAAATGATCCTTAAACCCTCCTTCGAGTGTAAAATAAGACACAGCGAGAGGCAGAGGGACAGACGTGGTAAAAGGCCAAGGGATGTGGATGCATTGTCCGCCAATCGAGTATTATTAACTGCTGATCTGTCTAATCCACAGCTCTGATCGCTCTAATCTCTGCTCTAATCCCTCCGTGTAAACAGCAGCTCATTCAGCCTGCTGGGATTAGTCCAGAGAGAGGACAGAGAGCAGGGAGTGTGGGGGGGCAGAACGGCCCTGGGGGAAGAGATATTGAGCTGTCCCCCCTCCTCCCTTGCCCCTCTACTCTATTCTCATCCAGTAACAACACATCCTTCAGGGGATGAGATGGGAGGTTGCAGGAAATGGAGAAAGAGTAGAGGTTAAAAACTCTTCCTACTGCCTCACTCACTTTTTACTGGCACCCAAATAATCGTTCATCTAAATTTGGTTTGACTGTTGTTTAGATTCGATTGGATTCATTTTGATTATTGTTTGTTAGGTAGTTTTTGATATCAACAGTGAACTGAACCATAACCATAGTAACATAGTGAAGCCTCGACTTTCTGTTGTTTGGTTTGGGTTTGCACGCTCATCGACTACCAACTTATAACTGAGAAGTCTTTAGTCAGCAAGGCAAAGGACTGATGTGAATGCCAGCATGAGTGAAGGATGTTGCTGATTGATAGATGATGGGGCACAAAATATGCAACCAGAGTGTCTTCGAGTGATCAGCTGTCAGCTACATGCTATGGGCCTCAAACAAATCTCTTTATACATGGACAGTCATCCAATGCTTACACGTTCAAAGGCACTCTAACAAGTTCAAGGTTCAACCCTCAAGCAACCAACCAAGTTAAAATGACAGAGTATATAAAGGAACACTTTACGTTGAGTTAACCCAACTCATCTGTCACTTTGGCCTCTATGCACCTGCTTTTTGAGCAGGAACTCTTGCTTCTTTAGGTCTTTCACTTCAAAACATCACAGATTAGAAAATAGAATCACAATTTCAGTGCCTCTTCTACTTGAGTCACATTAGTAAAATTATTGCAGACCTCTTGTTGATCTCTCACAAACCACCATTTCTGCACACAATCATGCAAACAAAGTTGTTTTCTTTGCTTTTCCATTCTTCACCCTTGGACCTACAACAGTTCTTGGATCTTAACTGTGATTACGGCACTTTCTACACTTAAGTCACCTATTAAACTCTGACTCAACCCATCGTCTCCTGATAGAAGAATCTGTGTGATTATGAAATTTGGTGCAGTGTGTGGAGTAAAGTGGGGATGCTGGGAGGCTTGATGGGAGACAAACTGTGGGAACAGCGAGCGTTAGAAGTTTTAAAAAGAAGTTTTCAGTCAGTGTGGGAACCTGCAGAATCTCATTAACTCTCTTCCTGGATACCAGTGTGAGTGTGTGTGTAGGGGTGTGGTGGCGGTGGCTAGCATCACGGAATGTCCCGGGGGCTTTCCCTTCCTGCCCCAGCCTAGAGAGAGAGTAGGGAGGCTGGGCTCCAGACTACGGCCGACAGCCCCCGGACAAAGCCTGGAGGTGTCGCTGCGTGTGTGTGTCTGCCTATATTTGTTGGTGTGTGTGCTCAGCAGGGCTCTGGCCTTCTGTCCTCCAGAGGACGGGGAGGAAATGTGAGGCCACTGGACCCAGGAAACGCATGCCTTCCCCCGCCACCGGAGTTGCTAAGGGGCTGCAGAGAGCCGATGTGAGTCAGAGAAGAAGAGGGCTCAAGCCTAGGTGCTCAAAGAGACTCAAACTGTTCTTTTCTGAATGGCTTCAAGAAGAAGCACGACAGATTTTGTATTATTTGAAGCAGGTCTTCACCAGTATTTTGACCCAATGGTGTCCTTGACATGTCCTGAAATGACATGTCATTTACATTCAAACACATTATATATATATCAATGTACTGCCTTGAAATACCAGCATCACTGCTTTTTTAGATAACCTGTACCTGTTTTTTTCACCAACACAGCTTCAGTTCTGTATTACTGCCCCCTGAGAACCAAAACAGGTTTGACAACCCAGTGAGGTGTTGGGGTATAAAGCCCACTCTTGTCAGTGGTGCCAAATTTGGTGCCTGTACCAGTGCTTTTAAGTGTAGCCGGTTCTGGTCTGAGCACCGGCACCACGTTGGTAAAAAAGTCTCGGCGTGTATGCACAAGTCATCCCTGTGAGCCAAAAGGCCGGACTTCAGACTGCTCCAGACAGTTAATTTAAGCCATTTTTTTTTCTGATGTCAAAGACAGAATGTGGTCACCTCAGGCACACAGATCTGGATGTGTTTACTGTGTTTGTTTTGGTTCTGAATATAGTTGGTTATTCGGTAGAAGCTTGAACCTTTAGAATCTATGTTTATTTTGGTACTGCTGTTGATTTTTTCCTGTCCAAAGGGTTTTCTTCTTCCCACTGTCACCATGTTTTTGCTAATAAGGTCATCTGATTGTTGGTGTTTTCTCTGTACAGTATAAAACACCTTGAAACAACTGCTGGTGTGATTTTAGCACTATATAAATAAGAATTGAATTGTATCTTTTCCTATTTGTTTCTTTGTTTTTTCTTTAGCATTCTTTTGGTTCTTCAGTTTGTTTGGTGGTCTATTTATTATGTATTTGGAATTTGTTTACTTTATGTTTGAGTGGTTATTGAGGTTTTGTTTGCTGGTTTATTGACGGTGTGTTCGGGTGTTTGTTTATGGAGTGTTTGGTAGTTTGTTCACAGTATGTTTATATGCGTTTGGTTATTTGTTGAGCTTCTGTTCTTTGGTTTGTTTACTGCACATTTGATTTTGCATTTTATTCTTCCTGTTGGTTTGTGTTTTGGTTGGAGAGTTTTTAGCGTGTGAGTTTATTGACTTGTTACTTGTATGAGTCGCTTGTTTCGGTTATTGTTTAGCATATGTGTAGTTGTTTGTTTGGCTGCGTGTTTGGTGTGTGTGTGTCGCAGTAAACAGCGACTCTCCTTCATCACGAGCTAACGAGTCTTGAAAACACACAGCTCTGGACAGTGGAGAGGCTAATTGCACTAATTAACCACACAGAGCGTGTGTGTGTGTGCGTGTGTGTGACACTATGTGTTAACATGTGTCTGAATGTACGTGCTCATATTTTGTGTGTTAATCTGTGTGTGTGTGTCTCTCTTTTCACATCCCATTAGACAAAGAGCTGTGCCCCTGCACCAAGGCATGCTGGGTAGATAATTAAACATGAGTCCCGGTGAGATCACTTGTGACAGGAAAACACACACACACTGCAAGTATGTCAAGCAGAGCCCAGAGGGGTTATAATGTGTGTTTGTGTGTGTCAGTCAGTTAAATTAAATGATAAAAACTGCACCAGCCAGAGGAAACAAACCTTCATGCATCTACTGTTTCTACTGTCCTCACTGCTCTGTTCACACAAACTCGAGCTCCTCCTGAATGAGCTCATGTCGGACGATTAGTAGGAACACGACTCTGACCTTCAGTTTATGCCGTTTTCACAGGATCTCATGTGGGCTGTCCCTGTTTATCTCTTTGTGTGGTTCATTTTTTCACCGTTTCATTGCTGTAATGCTACTTTAATTTTTATTATGGCTTTGGGCATGGCATCACTGGTCTGTGGTTTGGTCTGCTAATTTGTTCTTAATAAAAGCTATAGCATCTAAATTTATCCCAGACTTTATTCACCTCAGATGTCCTGTTCTAATAGAATCTGCAGTTTTTAACAAGGTTTTCAAATCTTCTCACGACTTAGATTTTCAGTACAAAGCTACAAACACCAGATACAAGTTGGAAAGCTGGAATTTTCAGTGAGAACGCTCCATCAAGTTGAATTTCCAAATTGGAAAGTTGCAGAAGTCACACCAGACTTGATTTGCAATCCAGCGAGTGTAAAACTGTAGAAGTTTTACTCTTTATGACCATTGTTGTGCATCTGTGACTTGCTAAATAAGCCACACACAGAATAGACGAGGCTCTGTCTGTCAGCACTGTTTTAAAGTGCAAAAAAAACAGGCACCGAGTTGTACTTTAGGTAGTACGATGGAGTAAAATTAACCTTTTTTTTCCTACTACTACTATTGAAATGTGACCAGTGAGGTATGATGTCTTGACCCTCGAGTTAAAAAAATGCAGTGTGACTTGGTAACATTAACTCCTTCAACTTTTGGCTTCGCTACAGCAGATCATCTGCCTCCATCTCACCCACTTTAACTATATCCATGAATCTTCTCTGAGGTCTTCCTGTTTTCCTCTGGGCTGGCAGTTCCAATTATCCACCCTCCCTCCTCTGCACATGTACAAACCATTTCAGCCTCACCTCTCTAACCTGAGCTGACCCTCCAATGTACTCGTTTCTAATCCTGTCCATCCTGGTCACTAACAATGACAAAGTTAGCACCTTCAACTCTGTCACCTCCTGCTGTCTTTTTGGTCAAAATGAAAGAATCCCTTTGGCTAAACATGGCAATCACAATTAAATGATTTAAATAAAAACCTTTAAGTTAGTGTTTTGGATTGTCTTGATGCTAGCAGTGAAAAACATAAGATTAAAACAGCAGAGTCAACTTTCTTGATGGAAACTTAAAATCTGAAGTTATACGGATGATAAACTTTTCGAGAGGCTTTGTGTCTTAGTGTAGCTGCTGCATGCTGCTGAGTGGACCTGTTGATTGACAGCTCCATCAGCGGCTGTGTTGTGGTGTTGGGTCTTGGTCTCTGTTGGAGACAGTGGGGCAGAATGTGATTTTGTTTGGGGGTCACTCAGGGCGCCACACTGGGCCCACTGTGCTTCTCCGATTTCCTGTCTGTTGTTTGAGCTCTGGAGACCTCTCATTGTGTGTGTGCGTGTATCCAGTGTGTGAGTCAATGTTCCCCCTGAGCGGCCGCTTTGTCCTGCTGTGTTTACATACACACCGAGTTTCCTGCCCGGCCAAAGCCAGAGGCCCGACCGAGTGACCGACCACCGCTGGATGTCCCACCAGCTGCCCCCCCACCGCTCTGTGTGTGTGTGTTTAAGAGGGTCATCTGCCCACGACCCCACAACACAGCATTGACAGAGAGCTGAATACCAGCACACACACCCCGATAATCACACCGGGCTAATTACCATAATTACCACCAAACAAAACCTGAAGAGACCTGACACCAGAAAGAGCCCGATGGATCTTCAACAGCAGAAATGAACACTTTGAATCCAGTTGATGGAAGCAAGAGCAAAGACTTCTACTTATTAACTCTGTATCACATCAAGTTTACTGAAATCTTCATCTTTTCCTGTTTTTATTTAATTGGGCTCCTTTCGTAAATAAAATGTATCTTATCCTCTTTTATATTTATATTTGTTGGGTAGAACAAGTAGAAAATTAATCTGACGACTAATTTTATTTAGAACCTCACAAAACCAGAAGTGAGGCCATTTCAACTTAAAAAAAACAACAACAAAAAACTTTGATACTCAAAGTCAATACTCCTTTCTAATCTGTCTCAAATTCTACCAGCGAGAAAATCACCACAAACAGTCCTGAGGGCTAAACTGTCACTGTTTGCTATCTTTTCTTTCACTGTTCTATTGTTTTGGCTTCACTGAGGCTTCCCCTCTGCAAATATACTGTCTGGATGCCAGATGACTAAAATATGCTACCCACTTTGTTCGATACACCTGTTCACCAGTTGCTTTTAAAGCAAATATCTAAATCAGACAATCACACGGGAGCAACTCAATGTATTCAGGTAGATATGGTCAAGGGGACGTGATGTTCAAACGGGGCATCAGAATGAGGAAGAGATGTTATTTCCACCTTGAACACACCTAGTTCCACCTGGTTGTTGGTCCAAACATTTAATAAACTGCTGAACTACCAGGATTTTATCACACAACCACTTCTAGGGTTCACAGAGAATGATCTGAAAACGAGAAAATACCCAGTGAGCAGCATTTCTCTGAGAGAAGTCTGAGGAGAATAACTCAAACTTTGAGTAACTCAAATAACCACCGAGAGCATCTCTGAAAGCAGAGCATGTCAAACCCTGAAGTAGGTGGAGTACAGAAGTAAAAGACCACAAATGGGTGCCCCCTTTGTCAGCTAAACAGAAAAATTCAGACTAAAATTTTAAAAAAAAGATTGGAAAAACACTGGCTAACCATTTAGGATGAGGTGGACCGGAGGATTCTCATCATGGATGTGCAGCCGACAAATCAGCAGCAGCTGTGTTACGCTATCATGTTAATGTGGACCAAAACCTGTGTTTCCAGCACCTTTGTGAATCTCTACATTGCTGTAAAGCACAAAAAGTCCAACCCAGTAGGGCTTAGGGGGTTAAACATATATCTAACAGTCCTGTCTGAGTTTTTCATGCATGAAGTAAAAATAAAGAAAAGTTAAATGCAGATAAAAAGAGGATTCTCCAGCTCAGCTCAGCCTGCAGAGAGGAGCTGAGATGTATGAGCCACCACGCTGCTGTTAAAGCCCGTCATTAATTACAGAGTGTGTGTGCGTGTGTCAGTGTGTGTGTGTGTGGTAATGAGCGGTAGGAAACGGGGTTAAGAGTGACATGGTGTCAGTGGCTTCTCTTCTGGCCTAATTAGCCCTCTAATTAATAGATTAATAGATAGATAGAGCGTGGATAAGAGCATCAGCTAGCTGCCTGACCTAATGTGCATTTAAGATAAATCACCGTCAAATGGAGGGGCTTCTAACAAGGTGAGGAGCAAAATGAGCCACTAATTCTGCTTTAAATCCATGCAGAAAAGGTGCGTGCTTTGTTTTATTTTACAGCAGAAAAGAGAAGATGAGACGAAAGAAGAAGAGAAGAGGCTGAAATCAATTAGCCTTTCTAGCTGGTCGTTAGCTGCCCTTGGATAGGCACAGATAATTAAAGGGAGGGTGGTGGGGTGAGAAAGGTCTCTGTGCGGGGGAGGGAGGGGTGAGTTGGGCTGAAGTCAGCCATGAGACTGTATTAGACAGATATGGAGGGGTTAATTCGGACAGGAGAGACAGAGATGATGCAAATGAGGAGAGAAAGAGTGGGAGAAGAGGTGGAGGAGAAATGGAGCAAACCGATGGGAAGCTGATCTCTGGGGTGAAACGCAATGCTCCAGTGATGCTGCACAGATACTGAAGGGGGGAGGAAAGGGGGAGTTTTCATAAAAAGAGGTGGAAAAGGAGAAGTAACCACAGATATAAAGGAAGAGACCCAAGGAGTGAGAGACAGCAGGAAGGTAAAAATATCAGGGGCGTCTTCTCTAGTGTAAAAGAAAACTGATAATCCACTGCATGTTACAATGATAGTAGTCCAGGAATGCATCAACGTTAGCTCGTCATGACCAGAACTGGACAATGGAAACAAATCGGTCCGACACCATCTTGGAGGTAGATCATAAATCAGAAACAGGATGACTCAACAAGAACAAAGTCTGCTTAATTTGTAGCTGTCGAACAAATCAGGAATGTTAACTCGTTTCTGAACCATGTACGAAACTTTGACATGAGCTTCATTTCCTTATTCTCAGGAAAACACTAGTCCTATTGGGAAAGTTTCCCAAAGATACCTTTAATCCAAGGAGAAGACACTCCTTACCCTTTAATAGCATATTCAAAGCTGTGAAAGGGTAATTGTCTTGTCCTCAAATATCAGACTTCTCACAATTTTTAAAATGCAATTTCCAGCAAAAAATCGATATCTGGGCTATAACAGCACCTTTTTGGCACTGACGTCTGGCCCATTTGGTTCACAGATAGATGAAGTTTCTCTCAGATCTGACGAGATCACGATGATATGGCCATGAATCACATGTGAAGATGCCTTGAATTTGTCCAGATCACATTCTTCATATATTTATATTCAGTATTTTTGACAATTAAAGAGCATACATGTTTTATCTGAATCAAAAGTCTGCAGACAGAGATTAAACCTCTTGATTCTTTCATAAATAAATAATATTTGGACAAATGGTTCTTTGATCAAGATGTAACAAGCCTGCACGCTGTCATATTAACTCTAAGACGTCTACATACTCCTATCGCTAGGCTAACATTTCAGATTTTTGGCTTTTAAAACAATTCTCCCAAGTCTCAGCAATCAGGATACCACAAAAACAAACTAAACCCCTCCCCCAAAACAAACCCCTCCCCCAAAACAAACCCCCCACTAAGAATAGGGTCACTGTTTATTACTGACTTTGACCTAACAGGGTTAAACAGGTTACAATTATACCACAACGACAGCATGTAAACACATGGATGCTCTATTCAATGTTGACTGCTCCTGTTAGGAATAACCTGACTTGGTGTCTACATCAAACTGACAAAGGCTTCCTCTGTGGGAATTTCAGGGCCTCCTGTCACCGATCCAAAAGAGGAAGTAGCCTCAGCAGTGGCAGCGGTGACCCTGAAGGCTTGGGCCTCGTGGCCGGGGAAGCCATTGACATTTTCTACTTGATTAGCTGGATGCAGATGAGTGGACCTGTCTGACCACAAAAGGGGGGGAGGGGTTTTAACGCAGTAACAGGGTTTGGACAGGACAAAGCCAAGAGCCAGATTAATCAGGAGCTCGATTTAAAACTCATCAAGGTGAGATTTTATTGTAGCACAGGAGGCAGCAGAGGGGGGAAAAAGGCAGCTAATGATTAAAACAGGGGTTTTACTGTGAAAATGATCATTATGTGCAAAATAAAACAACAGCCTGATCAAAAAATACATATATTAAACATTAATAGACATTTAAATGGTGCAACAGCTCAGCTGAAGCAACATTTCTGAGGCCAGTGATGTATCTGAAATCATCTGATATGGGTCTGTTTGTATGTGTCAGGCTCGACTCAGTTTAGATGCAAAGCTTAATTTTAACTTCTTTCATAAGGTAACACCAACTTGTGCTTTAAATACCTTTGTTTTAAGTGTCCTGTTACTCTGATCAGCAAATGAAAAAATATATTAAGTTTACAGAAAATCAAAACTGATGCTGCAGCTTCTTAAAATACATAATTGATAAGTGACTATCAAAACATGTAGTTTCTCTAATGGCCACTAAAGGCAGGCTCCAAAAGTGAGTCCATCCTCATAGACTCATGTTAAAATGTCCAAAAATGCCTGCTACAAAAAAACAAAGCAGTTTTGGTCGGTTTGGTCAGTTTGGCTAGCTGTACTAGGCTTCCCGTTGGCTAACTGAAATGTCTGAACTGTGCTTCTAACTAGATGTGTTATTTTGTAATCAATAAATCAAAAGTATAATCACATCATCAGTATATAGTGATAGTTTATGTCTATCTGTCTATGGACATTTTTAATGTAGTTATCTGATGAATAATAAGGCTTGCTGTGCTGTTAATTGTACTGAAAGACTGTCCCAACAAGTATGTGACCCAATTCGGTGACTGAAATCTTAGGACTTAGAGCACCGCCCACCCTTTAAAATACGGCTACTAATTGGTCTCAGGGAAGGAGCTGTGATCAAGACTTTAAAACAGGACTTTTTAAACCAGTAGGTCAGTGGTCCCCAACCCCCGGCGCCACGGACCGATTTGGTACCGAGCCGCAAGAGTTGAGGCTTGGGTGTGAAATTTATGGTTTTCAGGGTTTTTATCATTAACTTGGTTTCTCTGAGTCTTTTCCCGTGTTGTAGTTGTGTGTCTTATTTTGAAATAAATATTTACGCATTACCATAGGTACCAGAGAGCATTAAGGGGCATAGAGGAGGATGTTACTCTCAATGTTGTTGCCGCATTTCAGGAGGACGCTGCTAATACACTTACACAATTAAACAGTGAATTCGTGTTTATTTTTATATTTACAAAATACCACAGTTTTTGTCTTGGTCGTATCGTTTCATTTTGTTGTATTTATACGAGACAACTTAAAGGCCTGTTCGTGAAAATATTGTCTGACATTAAACCGGTCCGTGGCGCAAAAAAGGTTGGGGCCCACTGCAGTAGGTGATGTCACAGTAACTGTGTCCATTTTATACTCCTCAGATTTTAATATCTGAGGAATATGGTTGGTTTGTCATTTGTCTTTTCAGTGTTCTGTTGGTGGGAATACTGATGGAAACAAGTTATACCATTCTATTATTGAACAAGTCTGTTGTATTTTAATAGATATTCTTGGACAAATGTCCAACCCTTTTCCTCACCCGAACAACGTACTCTTTTCTGGGCTTTGCTTTCATTTCTGAGGCATAAAACGCGTTCACTAAATGCATGAGTGAAAACCACAGACAAATCACTTCCTTCTAAAAGATATGAACACGATGTGTGAATTAGCACAAATCGCAAATAAAATTTTTCTTAAGTGTCTCGTCATGGCTCAGTGTTTGAAATGTTTACCAGCCGGCCGCAGCTCGCAGTGAACCCATTCAATCCAAACACATTACTGGCCGACGCGAGGAGAACTCTGTCCTCGAGTTTTTCCACCCCCTTTCTCCCTTTTCTTTATTGTATGAGCAATTTGCCGACTGAGCCAATTAGCCAAAGGGAGGAGGGGGAGCGGAGAGTAAGGGGGACTCGTACCGACGGCGCACAGATTCATTTCTGCTCCAGGAGCCAGCCCCCGCTGGCTTACGGCGAGCAGGAGCCCAGAGAATCCGGCGAGCTGAGAGGACGGACCGAGCGTTATTTATTTCTTCATTATTAAAATAAGGCAGGGGAGGGGGGGGCAGAGGACAGTGAGGTTAATCTGATGACTCAGGCATAAAGAATGTGCATTTAGTTTGTGCTTTTAGCCCGCATTAGCATAACCTCGCCGCGATGACAAACGATGAATGGTCCGGTGATTGGCTCGTGTCAGCAGGCTTAATGTCAATAGTAAATTGGAGGGCTTGTTAGGCGAGTCGGGGGACGCGGTTACGAACAGCGGCGGGGCAGTCATGTACAAAATAATGTCTATTAGGACTAATTTAATCAAGGCCTCCCTTTTACAGATGAATTAGAATGTAGGGGCCAATTATTTTTCAACGTTTGCACTGGCCCTGCCTGTCAGGAGGCTCTCCTGCTTCCTCTCTGTGTGTGTGTGTGTGTGTGTGTGTGTGTGTGTGTGTGTGTGTGCGTGTGTGTGTGCTGTTTAACATGCAGGCCATGGGGCCGCCTCGAATCTGCAGGGGCTGCAGATAATAGCAGAGAGATGATGGCAGGCGGGATCAGCTAGTTATCCGCTGCAGATGAAACAGAGCCCGGCTCGATCTGCACACATGGATACACGAGCACACATGTATGCAGATAATCCCACGCATGCATACGGATACAGTGTGAGCCCGGCCTCATGGGAGACATGGTGACATCTATTTCAGGCCTGACACTTCTGCCCACATGCATGTTAAATAGGGCGGCTGTAGTTCAGGTGGCAAATCCGGGTGTTCACTAAACGCAGTGTTGGAGGTGTGATGCCTCATTCTTTAAACACATTTAATCCACTACCTTTGGTGACTGGACCTATTCTGCTCATTCACAGCTCTTAGACTAAAGTAGCTTTGATTTTGGGTTCAAAGTACTCCTGTTTATCTTCTAAGTGATCTTTGTGCAGCCCGTCAGTTCATCCTATTACTTACGAAGGGCAGACAAGTAAACTACCTGTCTCCAGGTATTCATACCTGAACACAGTAACAAAAAAACTGCGGTAAACTAATTAAATATGAGAGAAAATTTGAACTATGGGCAAATGTTTAGGGTTTGGGTTGGGTTTAGTTCAGAAAATCGATGCTACATTTTAACTGAAGTCTCATATACTTTGGCCAAAAGTCCACTCTAACAGAGCAGGCTGTACTCGGCCCTGTTTGGAGCCCCTCACCTCATCAGTACTCTACAGTCAGCAGTTTCTGTAGCAAAATGAGGCTAGCAAATAAATAAAAATTTCAAACTGCCTCTATTCCTTAAAAAGAGCTGATGAATAATAGAAATATTCAATAATCTTTTGTGTTTTTATGCATGAACCGCCGAAATGAATTAAAATGAGGCGGCCGCAAACACCTCTGAGACCCGAGGGAGGCTAAGGACCTCCATCAGTGACTGGCTGTAATTAATAACTTCGAATCATCCTGTATCACCATCTGATCTGCACGTGTCCATCTCAAATCACACCAGTCCAATCTGTGTTATGATCACACAGTAGGGGGGGGGAGGTGTGTGTGTGAGTGGAGGATATCAGTTTGGGTTTTATGGAATATGAAGCAGGGCTGTCCCCTCCTCCTCCCCACCACTGGCTCTGACCCTGGGGGGCAATTATGTTGTGATGTGGCAGCCCCCTTCCTCCAGGTCGCCCCATCTGGTCCCCTGAGCCCAATCCCGCTGCCTTGTCGGGCCGCCCGCCGCACCTGCACCCCGGTCCAGATTAAAAGCCCCCGGTCTAATTTTAAATCTGTTAGCGCTGGCCTTTTCTTAGGGGGGAACAAGACTAATCTGTTCCCATAAAGGGCCCTTATTCTTTCCCCTCTCCTGGCTCCTAGCGCCGACAGACCTGCTGCTGAATTATTACTGGCCACGCATTTGTCATGCGGGCCCCGATGTTAAGTGCGTGGCGGCACCGCGATGCATGGCCCTGCGAGTTCATCCTTTTGCCGACCTCATTCATGCTCATTTTTCTGCTGTCTAATTAAGGTGTGGCTCCCCAGCACCTACATACCTCTGCCTCCCCCTGTTGTTCACACTGAAAACTGATGTGACGGCTTTCAGCAAGACGTAAACTCTTTTTAAAAAAATCTGTTAACGAGCAGTGAATTGATAGTAATAATAAACCTGTTTGAATCCTTGATATCACCATGATTCATGATTCAGAGGCGCATATACTGCTGGTAGTACGGCTGCAGGTAACTGACTAGAAGCACTGGACAGCGTTTGGTTTATCATCTCCATCTCAGCAGAAGATCTCAGTGAAACAATGAACACAGGCTGTGAGCATGCTCAGATGTGTGTGTGTGTGTGTGTGTGTGTGTGTGCACATAAACAGGGGAAGATGCTGACCCTCTGCGACAGACTGCCAAAGGTCAGCAGTTGGCGTGAGAGAAGTAACGGTGGAGGGGGAGAGAGGGGGCCGCCAACCATGTTGCCGGCAACCACCTCCCCTGTCCAGTGGCCAGGAGCTTGGATTAGCGGCGCTGTCACTTGCTGTCCGCTCAGGCCTGCTAACACGCTGAGCCCGAGCAGGCCTTAGGTGCTGGTGTTGATGCGCCACTCGACACGTAATTAAAACAATGAGCCGCAGCGCCGAGAACCGGAGACTCAGGGTGCTGCGGCAGCAGTGTCGACGGAGCCCGTGAGGCCCCTGTGGGTGCTCCGGGATGGGCAGAGAGCCCAAACTTAGCAGCCCCCTCAGCGGTGGCCTCAGCTGGGCTGTGGCACCGGGCGACCACGCCAGCTGAGGTGATGACGGCTGACCGCGGGGCAGCCAGAGGTTAATGGGAACGTTTAGAGGACAACTGAGCCTTTTTGTGGTTTGTGAGCGGCAAGAAAATAAATACTTCTAACAGGATCCCTCTGGCGCAGCAGAGCTGGCACAGTTGGTGTTCATCCACACTGTACCCACCCTGCCCCGTTCCCTTCTTTGCCACTGCGAGCGACGCACGTCAACAAGTATCTCCCCTCACTGTGAAGCATTGAAGTGCTGAGCAGGCGTGGCAAGACCTTGCATTCGGCGCGATGAGCTCCGGCCCTAAAACGATTAGCAGCGACAGTACTCGCTCCTCATCCTCACCGCGACTCGCTGATGTTAATGAGACCTGGACTGGCCGTCGCTGTGGGCAGACACGCGGAGAGGAGGACGAACCGGGGAAGATAAAGAGATGATGACAACAGCTGGAGATGGCGGGGCTCGGCCCTGTCACATATCTCATTGGATGGGGGGGCGACGCCACGGAGGTGAGGCGCGATCTCTCCGAACATAATTCCTCCCTCCGGTCCACCGGGGGAGTTGACAGAGGAGGGGAGGAGAGAAAAAAATGGAGGAGTTTAATACTGACGGTCATACTAATGCGCCTCCTCTTCTCATCCATCCAACCTCCTCCCAGCATCACTTCTTTTTTCCCTCCAAATTTCTGCCTCCTCTTTGTTTTCTACCTATCTTCTCCTCACCTTTCGTTGTACCTCCCTCTTGTTCTGCCATTCTGCACGCTTCCTCTTTTTCCGTCCATTCCTTTCCTTTCCTCTAATTCTCACTCTTCCTCCTCCTCTCCACCCCCCCCACCAAACCTCCAAACAGAACCTAATTGGGAGGCGAGAGTGGGGGGCCAGACCTTGACAGACAGGAGGTCAGCGTAATTGCTGCTGGCCATATTTAACATTAAGATAATCAGGCCATTAATTACCCTTTGGATCATTAAATCAGCCACTTGCAAAATGAAATTTCGGCCTCTATTACTCACTTGAGAGACCACGAGGGGAGGGCATTTTTCCATCCATCAGCCTCCCCTCCCAACCTCCTCTTCCCTTACTCTCCCTCCCATCCCTCCTGCTGCCTGGACAAAGCCTCTGCCGGCCTTGTCTCATTTCTCAACCAATTCCTCTTCTTTTACACAGGTTTTAGTCACGGTTCTTGTTGAATGTGGAGAGATTTATGATTTGGATGATGTTTTCACATATTTGCAGTAATTTAGTGCACAATGCAGGAGGACGTTAAGCCACTGAACGATTTAAGTAAATGCATTTCCACACCAAAAATGGTAAATATGTCAACAGCAGAGTGGGGCTCCACAAGTTCTCATCTTCATGTCGATTTTAGGTTTATTTACTTTTGAGTCTAACTCAAATCTGGCCACATTTACACTATTTTCTGAAGTTAAACAGTTTAACTACAACATTTCATTAATCTGATCGACTCTTCCTTCGAAGGCTACAGGCCAGGACATGTTGGTCAAGCAATGAAGTTCTTCTTCATAGAACAAATGTTAGAATTTCAGGATTTTTAGGTGTTTGCTCTTCTCCATGCAGTGAAGTTGTGCCAGAATCTTGTGATCTGAGAAGGCAAATATGTACCAGTTCTCAATAGCTTCTCCCTTATGTTATTGTGGACTTCTATTAAAATCTAACAGTTAAAAATTTAACCTAAATGGGTGCCCAGAGGAATAAAACATAATGTTAAGTGGCTCCAGCAAGACCACCCTTTGACAAATCAAGGTAATTATCAATTTCTACTATGTTTATATGCAGATGATACTCTCTTACAGGCTAAGAAAATATCATTGATGGTTAGCATAGCATATGATGTTTTTTTAACCCCCTCCACACAAGTTTTGTGTTTTTAGTGTGACTGTCTTGGTTTGTATGTACAGTTACGTCCCTGTAACCCCAGTATGTTTTGGTGCTTGCTGACGTCTTGCACGATGGTTTGTAATTTCAGAGGAGCAGTAGGCGTTGAGTGAATGCAACCTCGGTGACACAGCTTCTACATATCATTTCATAGACCGTCACTGGCACTCCATAAAGCTGTCATAAAAGCGCCACGCCTTCCTCCCACTGTGTCTCAGGGTACGTGTGAGAGACCCCTCCATGGATAAATACTACTATGATGAGGGAGAAAGGCAGCATTTTAGCACTTCAATTACATCCTGTTATATACATAAGTTAAAAAACCTGTGAGAACATTTAAGAAAGATTCAGGTGTGGATTTAGAAACACAGATGCCGTTAAACAACCTTATAGTAGCCACTATCAGTGTAAAAATTTCACACAACACCCTGACTTATAATTTAGAAAAAAGTGTATTTTCATTTGCTTGTTTTGTTCAGACTAATAGTACAATACCACAGGAAAATAAACAATTATTAGGTGAATGTCTTACTAGAGGGTTAATAATTAAATCTTAAGTAATTTTGGAGTGCCTACAACAAAACAGGTTTCCAGCTTCAACATCGAGAGGGTTAAAATAGCCTTTGTGTAATCTTAGAGGTGAAATGCAGGACTAAATAAAGCCAGTCACAGAAGGTGTAGAAGTCACAGGGTAAAAAATAGCAGTCAGAGGTGGAGAAACGATGGAAAAGTCAGAGAAGGAGGGGTAAAGATAGAAAGAAAACCAGGATTTATGGAGGGGAAACGACAAACAGCGAGCCACTTAAGGAATGGACTGATAAATACTATCGACAGGACAGCGATGGGGGAGAGGGGAAGAGAGAGATGGAGTTGCAGTGGAGCGTCGCGGGTTAATTGAGATAATATTGACCTCCTCCTCTAATCTCTTCAGGGGGAAACATGCTTCAGATTCATAAATAAATAGGAACATGAGCAACAATAAAAGCATTAGTGCCCTGATGGAGGAGGGCTAATGGCACGTCGATACCCAAGGATCGCTCAGTGTGAGCGAGTGAGTGTGTGTGTTTTTGTGTTGTGTGTATTCAGCTAAGCAGATACAGTCGTAAAGCTGAACTCAAATATATCGACTGTACAGGCATCTCCTTGTGTTTTTATGTCCAACTTTAACCTGGATTTTTATTTATTGTATACATATTTTTAAGTGCTGTATTCACTCGCATCACTTTAATTCTTACTGATATTAATTTGGCTTTAATGTATTTATTTAAAAATTATTATAAGTATGTTTACATTGTTTTTATACTGAAAATTTGATTTCTCATGCACATTAACCTGAGATTCAAGTACTAGGCTGTAAAGATCTTGTGTGAATATTTTTGCCTGCTTTTGTTTTCAGCAGAAAAAAACCCCAAACTATAAACTAGAAAAAAAAAACTATTTATTTTACTGTGATTGCATTGCAGTTTCAGCTCAGCTTATGTTTAATTGATTAGGATGATGAGTCCACGATGAGGAATTTATATGTTCTCTGAAATTAATACAATTAAGTCTGACACATTTAAACCTTTGTTAAGAGGACGTGTAATAAGTGACAAAAGCACTAAATCTCAAAAGAGCACAGCAGAAAGTATAGCTGTGTGTACAGTTTTCATACAGTTGTTGTGCTGCTTGAGTTGGAAAGCATGTTGAAGATATTTCAGATAGCTGGACTCACTAAAGGAACACCGCTTGTAATATTCATTTGTTTACATGTATTTGTTTTGTCTCGGTGCATGTAGGGTAAAAATGTTTGTGTATGTATAAGTGAGTGTGCATCAGTGTGTGTTGGAGGGGAGTAATTATAAAGTGCTTCTGTTGACTAATGAGCGTCAGGGGGGTGAGTGGAGGGGGGGAGGACGGGGAAGTCGATCTTCATGCGGATGGCAGTCAGCTCTAATTTGTTATGATGGCTGCTGGCTTCCCAGGGCTGCAGCATCCGATAATTACACAGCACGAGCACACACACACACACACACATACACACACAAACATGCAGGTACATGCTGATCAACACCAACGTCACGCTGAAGTTCACCGATTTGTTACTATCCCCTGTAGTCTACAAGACAGCGCACATACAGAGGTGGGCTTTTTATTGTGTGACATTTCTGTCAATACCAACACACTCAGTGTGAACCCTGCAAAGCCACACACGGAAACACTGCTCCCTGCCTGCAGCTGGCAGCACTGCACTGATATCCAACTTTCAATATACAAAAAATGAGATCTAAGATCTAACACAACAGTGACTCACTTTATAGGAAGTAAAGTTTTTGCTGAATGTCTTCTCTCTTGGAGACAGTTTTAGAAATGGCGTTCCTCAAGGCTCATGTCTGGGTCCTCATCTATTCACTATTTATTTAAAAACAATAGCATTTTTCAACCAATAAGCAACAGGACTGCTGCCCTGACCTGATCAAAATGGAGGTTTATGAGAGATTATTCCCTGTAGCTTCGGTGTAATCCTGTCACTTCCTGCTACACCAGAAACAACCACACCCATCTTTAGAATCTCGTCATTTCTTCAGACTACACTTCCAATTCTAACCTCCCAGTGGAGCCAAACTCTTTTCCTTAGATGTTTTCTACATTTCCTACCTGCTGGCGTCCGGTCCAGGTTTAAGGCGTCCCTGAGCGTTGGCCTCCCACACGTTGTTGGCCAGCTCGTTGCCAATGGCCGACATCACTTTGATGAGCTCCAGCGGCCACTCATCCAGATCTAGAGAGCGAACCCTAGACAGGTGAGTGCCCAGGTTCCTGTGGATTCCCGAACACTCAATGCAGATCAGGGCCCCAAGATTCAGACTTGCCCAGTCTGGGTCTGAAGGAGACAAGTTCACTCTATTATAGACAATATACCCTTTTTGGGGAAAAAAAGAACTTCGGTTTAATTGTTTGATATGTTATAACAAACAAAGATTACTAAAAGGGTTAGTAAAAAGTAAGAATTCTGGATAAACAACCTTAATTTAAAGGTCAGTGGGGAAGTTTATCTATTTAAACTGTGTTTACAGAGGAAGATCAAGAGATGCAATTTAAACAGTTGGTAAAAGCCAACACCGGACAATCATTGCTCTTTATTTGTATGTAGAAGGTGGCTAACAAGGCTAGAAGAAGTTTAGACCTTGGTCATCATTACAGACCTTCTTAGTCTGTAATCATTAACTGAAATCAGAAAAATCTAATTTGAGAACAAATGGACGAAACTGGAAATGACCTCCATCATTTTATATCTGCAATTAAGTTCTTTCTTTTGGTTTTGGTTTAAATGTGATGTGGTAAAGAAAGAATGTAGCCATTACTGTATTCTTCCTTCCTATTGTCTCAAAAATTGGCAAAAAGAGCATTTGTAAGAATTATGATCTGAGAAGAGCTCACAATGTTGGCCTGCTCGCTGGGAGAGATCGCATCTCTAAGTTGGACAGTGAGAGGCTGAAAATCCTGGACAACAACCTGAAGGATGGAGGGAGTTTCAGGAATTGGACTGAAATTATGCAACTCCTTGAAATAACTGGATCCATTCTTGGATGGTGTCACATCTACACATAATTAATCCCTGCAGTCTAATTTAACTCAGACCATTAAGAAGATACTAAGAAGTCATTCTTGTGTGAACCCTAAGAATCATCTTTCTTGACCAGTCTGATGGTTTATTTGGTTTATTTTTAGGAAGTAAACTAAAGGGTAATGGTTGCATTAGTGAAGGTTTTGTTGACACCGTGGGTGGTTTGTACTCACTCGGTGCTTCGCAGTCGGCACAGCGACCGTTCCCTCGAATGCTTCGTATCGACTGCAGAGCCATCGCCTCTGTCTGGCTTGTCAGACGAGACTGAAACAAAGAAGAAGAAAAAAAAAAAAGAGTTCTGGCTCGCTTCTTTTCTTGAATATATGGTTACTTTACAGTTTGAGGGAGAAAAAAAATAGGATTTAAACACTGATCACACTCTTGTGTTCTTGACAGCAAGGTCTCTGAAATAGGCTAAAAATGTTTAAAACATTGAGCAGATGTGAGTCGCTGCTGTTTTGGGTTATGCTCATCGATGTCGGAGAGCGAAGGAACAACACGATACACAAATGGAATTGGTGAAGGGAGGGGGGGGCTGGCGTTTTTTTTTCTTCTTTCTTTTTGGGTGGGAGGGCAATAAAAAGGCTGAGAGCCTGAGGCGTAAACACATCAGGCCTCAAATGAGACGCAGCCGCCTGCTGCAGGTGGAAAATGGCAACACTGAGGCTCGATGTGAGCTACAGTAATTGCTATTTTCTAATTATGTGAGTGAACGCGTTTGTGTGTTTGTGTGCATTAAAGGGCGATTTCGCATGTTTGTTGGTCCTGATGTGGACAAATGTGAAAATGACGCTATGAAGAGACTGAAAGGCTCCAGGAGGACTCGGCTCACCTTGTTCTTGCTGCTCTCGCAGGACTGCAGACTCGCCAGGATCTGGCTCTCGATGACCTGAACCCAGGCGTCTCGCTCCTCGTAGGAAGTGGCTTCAAAGTGCCACGTCTGCCCCGTCAGCGACACGATGGTGAACTCAAAGTTCTCCTCTTGTTCTGTCAGAGAGAGAGACAGAGAGAGAGAGCGAGAGAGAGATGAAAACACATCCTGACCTTACTCTGACTATTTTGATTCAAAAGGTTCGTCATCAAACAGTCGCTAAGCAGAATTTAAAAATAGGAATAAAGTGTGGATGCTCAGCTAAGGGGCTGTAACGACCAACTCTCTCTCACATTGCTTGACAGGACACCTGTTTTACTGACCTACATGACCCCGCCCCCTGCAGCCAGGATGTCACCCAAATTAAGGGTCCCTGGACCATCCTGCCCTCTCCTCTGCAGACATGTCAGCAGGAGAGGCCAGTCATTACAATCAGGGCCAGCTGGAAGGGGGAGGGGGGGGATATGGATCTGTTACACAGAACCCCCTCAGAGGTTAATGGGACAATCAAGAGCCAATTACCTCAAGTATGTGTGAGCCTGTTGTGTGTGTTTGGATTCAGGGTTGAGGACACTTTTTAAAGCAGCACCAGCAAGGTTTGACAACATGTCTGCAGAGTCACACATTAATGGGACAGTTCACTCAAAATCACATTTTAGTAAATTCAAATAAAGTCTCCACACTGAGACAGTTCTAATGGGATTTACTGCAATACAATGTATAAAAACCTCAAAAAAAGTCACAAAATTAGGAAAGAAAATTACAGCTAAAATACATAAAATACCAGAAATGAGTGGTAACCAACAGACCTCTCCAGCTGATCTTTAAAACACTAACTGATCCAACAGACTGAGCCACGTCAATATGTACCGACCGTTAGACTAAACAGGATATTCAGACTAGACTCAAAAACTTTCACCAATTTTTACCTCCTGTTAAATAAACATAAATTAATTCTTGAGTAAAGATCTACTTTTTAGCTCTTCAAAGCTTTTTTCAAACTTCAGATGACTCATGAGGTGAGCTTTCAGCTGCATGCTGGAGTCTTCCTCAGATCTCCATCTTTATGTTTCCATCTGCAGTTTTTAGCAAACATGAGCAAACAGAAAATCCTAAATGATGATGAAGTGAGTAGAAACCGTTAGAAAAGTCAGTAATAGGAGCTCTGTGTTAAAATTTGATTGGATTTCTGAGTAAACCTCCTTGTGGAGCTGAAAAACCTCAGTGTGTCTGTACAACTGCTTCCATGCCTCGCCACAGATGTTCACATTTGTTCGTTGACACATTGGCCACATTTGGAAACCGTTAGGGCGCACAGACGGGATGGGAGGGGGGCTGAGTATCATCACCACAGCAGATCAGACTACAAGCAGCTTCTGTTTACAATTAACCCCGATCAGCAGGGAAGAGGAGGCAACACCGGGTAATCACTTAATCAAAGGATGGCCTCCAGCATGCCTGATAATTCCCAGGATTCCTCCGTCTCTGCTGGTGTCACCCGGAAATGCTTTCCTCCATCCAAACCTGCGCGGGTCGGGCTCAGACAAAATCTCAGCAGTGAGCTCGGTAATCACTCACGACACGGGCGAGGGTTTCTGGAAGCAGCCGTTCATGACGAGCGGCGGCAGCAGAAGAAGAAGAAGATGATGATGATGAGGGGTTTAATCAGTCGGAGAGCGGTCACGGCCGGCCCGCCAGGGAACGACCATTTGCTCCTCCTCAACTCCAGTCATTTGGCTAATTGGGATCGTCTCAGAGCAGCAGAGCCGAAGCTCCCCTCCGGCTCTGCTCTGGATAATCAATGGCCTTGTCCGAGGAGAGGAAGGACGGAAGGTAAGGATGGAAGGAAGCGCCCCGAGGCGAACGGCGGGCTGAGAAAGCCCCGCACTTCCAGATGAAGAGATTGAAAACACCTTTGCTCTCCAAAGTTTCTCTACTAGAGATAACTGAGGATCGTTGTCATCTGTGAGCTGCTGCAGGCGGCTGACGGGCCGAGCCTGATGAGCTGACGTTAATTAAAACTACTGTTTACAAGGGCTGGCTAACGGCTCAAGGTTAAACCGATCTGTGCTGTAAACCAGCCGCTGAGCGCAGAGATTCAGAGAAACAATGATGAGACTGAACTTTTCTCATGAAAGCAGTGAAACGAGAGGGACAAACTGTGAAGGAAAATATTTAATAAAAGGTTTTCTCACAGTGGAAAAAAGCTGAGAATGTCAAATCTGGACTTTTTTTTTTTTTTTACCAAAGTGGATCTTCAAGCTGCTTTTTTCCAGGTGATGTTTTTGGGCAAGGATCCAGAAATAAGTTTTTAGAGGAAGCGACTGAATTAATCAACATTAACATTAATGAAGCCTAATTAAAACCTGCAGCTCCAAACTGAAAATGAGCTGAGAATAATAAAATGTTCAAAAAGCAGCTGAAAGAAAGAAAAATTCACCCCACAAATGTCTGAAAACTGTTTGAAAAATATAAATAAAATCTAAAGAAAGCTAGACAAAAAAATCCAAAAGTCCAGTTACTTTATATTAATAAACATCAATAAACAAAATTTGTAAAATTATATACAAAAAGGCTAAAGAAAACACTGGTCAAACTAATGTTTCTAAAAAATACAAAAAATTGGAAAAATAAAAAAATTGAAAGAATTTGAAAACAAAATGACAGAAAAAGGTGTCAAAATAAAATAATAACTTTTTTACTTTTCTTTAAAAGATACATTAATATAAATAAAATGTATGGAAAAATTTTTATTTTGGTGTCTAAGAAGAAGAATTTTCCGAAAAAACAGGAAAAAAAAAAATAGAAAAAGGGCACAAGATTATCATGAGGAATATTGAAGCTAAAGCACCTAAAATAATTTCACTTAAAGTAAACTAAACCTCCAAAAAAATAGAAAAACATCCAGAGTTTCACACAGTGCTCGATCCTGATTCATAGCCTGGAGCTTACTGACCTTTGATTATTAACTTGATTGCATAAAAAACATGAGTTTTATTTTAGGAGCATCTGTTGCTGCCCTTGGTCAGACTTCATGATTTACAGGGACACTGTGTGACTTCAGAGCGGCTGCTACCATCATCAGACTATCTTCAGAGCAGAAGAAGTCTAAGCTCTGCGTATGAAAGTGTGTCTGATGAAGGGCAAACTGTACATAATGCAGGGAGGAAGTGTGTTCGGAGCTCCTGGGTGAACACCGGGTGCCTCTTCGTTCTAAATGACGGCTCACCCATCAAGCACCGCCTCAGCCCTGCAGGGTCAAGAGCCAGAATCCCATCATAATTAAATTCCCATGATTCTCTGTTTTCAGGGGGAAGGGGAGGGGTGGAGGCTGCTTGACAATTATGGAAACCAACAATCCAGAAAGGCTCTGCCTCTCTGCAGCGTAAATTAAACGGTGTTTCTGGATTTAAATGCTGCACGCTGACCCAGCGCTCTAAACCCGCTAATGAATAAAATCAGGGGGGAAAAGAACCACTCCCACCACCCACTTTTACTATGAAACCCCTGCCTGGACCTCAGCAGCAACACTAATCTTAAAGCATGCAAGGTAGAAAAATGACTCTGAGGAGCTTTTTAGTCTCTTTTAGCTCATAGTTTCAGTTCTCTGAGCAGCCAACAGCTAAAAGAAACAGGATGTCAGAGCTCAGGAGGAGGTGGAGACCAAAAAATATTCACCGGATTATATTATGATAGAAACTAGAAACGGAAACTATATTCAAAAGGTCAAACATGAAACGTGGAGCTTTTAGCTGCTTTATATCCAGGGTGAGGAGCTAGGAGTAAAATGTAAGTGCAAGGACTAAAATTAATTACCTTTAACATTAATGAAGCTTAATTAATGCTGAAAATGTGCAGCTTCAATTTGCAAACGGGCCGAGGGGCAGAGGATAATAAAAGTGTTCAATGTTCACATTGTCTTCTAAAAAAGGAGAAAATATAACAAGTTTTAAAAATATAAGAAAATATCAATAAATTACCAATATTATTTTATATTAGTTTGGAATAAACTCCCTAAGAAACATTTTAGAAAATATGAAAAAAGCAATAGGAATAAAATGACAACATAACTTGGAAAAAGATGATAAAAATCTCTGTACTACAACTAAAATTGCTGTAAAATATAAAGAAATTGCTGTTAGTGTTAGTAAATGTTAATAAATATGTAATACTACTTAAGTGTCATAAAAATAAAAACTTTCTCAAAAAAAGGTAAAAATAACAAAATGTCCAGAAAGTTAACACAAAAAAATGTCAAAGCAATACAGTGGTCCCTCGCTATAACGTGGTTCACCTTTCGTGGCCTCGCTGTTTCACAGATTTTTTTTGGTGCAATTTTGCATGCTTTTAGTTTTTTGGGTTTTTTTTTTACAGCGCATTGTGTTCTGCGTCCTGATTGGGTGTAGACCAATGTCAATCAATCTTGTGCCGTGCCTCCTGTACAGTACAGAATGCGTTCAGCTTGCCAAATCAATCTTCGATCGCTAGCAGTGTGACTCTGAAGTGCTGTACTGTATGTTTGCAAGTTTTCTCCCCAATAAAACACAACAATGTCGACAAAACGTCATCACCTGCAGGTGCCTTTGGTTTCATTCTATAATATGCACTTATTTTTCTACAAGGTTTAAACTTTGAGAATGTTTAAACAACAGAGAAAAGTGTGAAAATGTTCATGCCTGTCTGAGAAAAGAGTGTGTAGTGAGGGCTTTTACAGCTTTATACATCTATAATAATTGTAAAAAATAAAGTTGGCTACTTCGCGGATTTCACTTTTCGCAGGTTATTTTTAGAACGTAACTCCCGCGATGAACGAGGGACCACTGTATGACTAGAAAGTGTAAAAAGAGACAAGTAAAGTTGATAAATCTTCACAAAAAATAAAACTAAGTGTCTAAAAACAAATCAAGAACAAAATGTGTCCAAAGCTGTCGGAGAACATGCAGCATGAAGCAGAAAAAAGGCCAGATATTTCCCTCAGGAAGTGGAGGAGACCAAATACGGAGCTAAAAGTAAAAAAACATGCCAGCTTCACATCCTGCTGATGAGTAACTGCTGCATGTGGAAACAATTTTTAAGAATTTATTTTCCTCAACTTTATTTCATACTTTTTACAGTAGTAGTTCAATCCACTAAAAATAACTAAAGCTCTTTCATCGCACGTTCATGGGTAACACTGCTTTACGTGATTAAAATCAACCTCCAAGATCATCCTGGAGCTTCCAAGCACATCGGATTGGGTAATTTCTCATTTTTCTAACCGCTTTAAGGACCATTTAGCTGTGAAAGTTACTTTAAACCCCAAACTTTGAAGGCGAAAACAAACAAGCTTATTCTTCGAAGAATTTTCTAGAAAATCGCGTGTTTGTCTTGACAGTTTAATTTGCTCATTCAGATTGGAAATGAAAGAAAATGTGACTTTAAGCTATAAAAAGAGATTTTAAATCCTCTTAGGAAATCTTCAAAAAAGTCCCCCTGATTTCTTTTCTTGCCCTGTTCGGCCTCTGTTTTTCTTTCTCCATTCGCTGTTGCGTGTGTCTAAATGTATGCACAAGAGCACAAACACACACAAACACGCGGACGCCGACCACGCCGCGCTGTGCTGGTAATTACTGCCACCGCTCTCGGCTACTGTGGGTGACATTCGCGCAGAGAGAGGTGGTGCCGAGGCAATTTGTGAACTCTGACACCGGCAACCTTTAACGGCAGAAAGAGAACAAACCAAATATACAGCATTTACAAGACGCAGGGAGGGATGGCGGCAGGAAGAGGGGGAGGAGGTGGGGACTGGCGGAGGGTGGGGGTGGGGGGGCAGGACATGCATACAAGCCTATGATCCATCCGGGATGTGAGGTGTTGAGGCGGCCCAGCGGGAGGTGTATGTGTGTTTGAGAGTGGAGGACGGGAGGTGCAATGAGAGGGGAGGCGTGAGGGAGACAAAAGGGGGCCTCGGGAAACACAAATTAAAAGCCTTAAATGTCACCGCACACAGTATTGCTTTGCGACACAGGTCATTACTCCCCATATTATTCGCAGCCTTTTACAACATTAATAACCTGGAAAATATTGCAGCCGATTGTTCAGAAGTCGCTCAGAGAAAGAAATATGTGGCTCTGTGTTTTTATTTTTTTGTTCTTGAGCAGAAGACGGAGAGGAACAGAACCACAGGAGACACTTCGTGAAGGAGGAAATCACACCAGAAGATGCTGGGGAACACTATCGCACAAAACGCACATCACATTGTGGTGTACCATCACCTGTACAGCTCATGCTTCCAGGGTGGGGTTGTTTGGTTGGCTGTGTCCTCACAGGTGAGGTGGGTGGGGCAAAGAAATACAGGGGAAGGGAAAGACAGATGCTTTCTCCACTGGACCAAACACAGATGGACACACTGAGAAAGAACTGGCTGTATGATTTGCAGCAAAAAGAGGTGAAACCCATCCAAACTGCAGGAGGCAGTGACAGCTGCCAAGACAGCAAGAGGTGGTGAAAAAGATTTAAAATGGCAATTCCAACCTGTGGTACATGGATATAAAGTGGACGGGAAGGTTGACTATGAGTCCAAGTTGGGGAAACATCCCATACTGACTGCAAAAATACCTTAAAACTGACTATGTGAGTCATAAATCCATAAAATTTACCTCTACAGCAACATATTTAGTTTCTTTTAAAACTATATCATTTTTTTTTAAGTTTTTAAACTCTAAGAACTGAAGGTACTTACAGAGTTAGAGTTGCCGCCAGAACAGAGAACTGTTCATTTTTAACCATTCAAATAACTTCTAGGCTCCTTTTTTACAAATAACTATTCTTGCGAAGCAAATATGTAGTTTTTGTTCTTTAAAGTTTTTACTTTACTTATAATTTTTGTAATAAAGCTAGAGGACCTTTCCCAATAAACAAATATACCTGCTAATATTTTGTCTTCAGTCAGACGTATCTATTGGCTACGTCTCTGACCGGACCACCAACCTCAGCTACAGAGAAGTAACCAATCCATGTTCAGTTTACAGCTCGGCTAGCAGCTGACTTTCAAGTTATGGTCCATGATGAGCGTTAAACTCTGTGCTGACCTTAATTTTGGTAAAAAAAGGTGTATAATTTAATATTACTATATATTATACTAGTATAATACTAATACTATAAATATTACTAATTTACCCTCTTTGATTGAGGTTGATGATTCATTAAAGAATTAGCCTTCATGTTATAAAAGTGTCTCAGTGCTGCTTGCTTAAACATGTAAGTGACTCAAACCCAGTTTCATCGTCTTTTTCTGCAAATCACCAACTCATTCATTCCTGGAATCAAAAGCACAAATCTCCAGCACAGGGGGCTCCAACCCTGCAGTGGTGGGAGGGTCAGGGTGGAGGTCAGTTGGGGATCTGTCCTTCCCACCGCAGCAGTTGTTTTTACCTTCTGAGTTCTGCAGACTGTTGGTGTAAATGCTGCGAAGGCTAGAGACACGATTTAGTTTCCAAGCTTTACGTTTGGCTGCATCCCCCGACGGCAGGAAGAGAGAGAAAAGACGGCAGCGAGGAAGGAAACAGGAATAATGTGGGTATGAAGGAAGATCAAACGGGGACCCAAAGGAAGATTGCAGAAGGAATGAAGGAATAACAAAAGCGGGTCAAGTGGGTATGATAGAGGAATGAAGAAGAGATAACAGGAGATCCAAACAGGAACAAAGGAGACAAGGGACAAAAGAAGAGGAATGAATGAGGAATGAAACATGCAGGACCAAAGGAGAGGTGAGGCCAGATTTTAGGAATGAGACAACAAATATAAGACATAGACAGGTAAAGGGGAAGAGGGAGAGAAAAAGAGAGACAGGTATCAAAACCAGCAGTGCAGAGGATGCTATGGAGGGGGTGTGGCTCGGTGCTGAAGTGGGAGGAGCCAATAAGCACAATGAAGGGATGGAAGTCCGTGAAAAATCAACAGAGTACATTTTTAATCCACTACAAATAAAAAAAAAATAGAACTTGTAAAAAATCAAAAGATGTCGATCAAAAAAATTTTCTGCTCACATTTATCTGATAAAAAAAATAACTAAACTAAAAATATTCATGACACTTTAAACCCACTGAAAGTCAAACAACAAGAGCCTCAAAAAAACAAATGATGTTGAGCTACAACTCAACACTTCCTGCAAATTTTCACATTAAAATATAACCAAGAAAGTCAGAAAACTTATTTGCGGGCAATTTAGAGTGAAATATCAGTGTGATGTGCAAGGTTTGAACTTTTATTTCCTTTTTAGAATTGTGAGCTGCTGGTTGGATAGAATAAAACAAAAGTCAACTTGAACTTTGAAATTGCATTAGACAGTTTTCAGTATAATCTCTTATTTCATAGATATGATTAATTATTTTAGTTAATCACCTTTAGCAGAATATAAAGGCAACATTCTTCAAAATATGTGGTATGAAACTGTGATAATGTGATTTTTTTTAAGCATTAAATCAAACCTAAGAGCCAACAAATGATGGGACGATAAAAACACTGAACTTTAACATGATTCTGTAGCTCTGATTCTTCCACAGGTTTGAGCTCTGTGACCTTTGACCTCTGCAAACTCTGTAATATTCACTCCCCCCTGGGGCTACCGCGAGCATTTGCCACCAAAGCAACATTTGCAGAGGATGAAATACAGCCGCGGCTGACACTTTAAATGTTAGTCCGCTTTGTTTTCCTCGATCTGCCATGGGAGGCGAGGCGAGTGATGGAGGGAATGAATCAGGGTCGCGTTAAAAAGGTCACAGGTTGGAGCCCCGAGAGTGCGAGCAGAGAGGCTGAAGCAGAGACCAGAGTCATGGCTCTGAGAAAAAAAACAAAAGCTAAAAAATGAGTCAAGAGGCAGAAGCAGCTTCATGACATAAGACACCACAAAATGATGGGACTTGGTTAAAACTGTCACTACACTCACATCCATGTGCCACGACTCACGTTAACAGGTAGAACCTACATGAATGTCCAGCCTGTTACTCCAGCATGAGCTTTGTTTCAAAGCAGGGGGACGTGAAGTGTTTTCCCTCTCAGTCTAACTCAGATATTATTGGCCTCCTAAGTCAACTCATGGTTTAAACTGGTTTCAAAATGTTGTGTAGCCTGCTGGATCATCTCCTCGGGGATCAGCGATCTGAGGAGGAACCAGCAGCAAGAGTTTCTCTGGAAATCGCTGATCTCAAAAATCGTACATTAGTGGAAGTTTGTAAAAACTTGTTGCTTTTGTTTTCTTCGTTCTCTTACTTTCTGATGTTTTGTCCTTCTTTCGTTTAGCAGGGTGTAGTAAAGCAAACAGAACTCGATATTAGTAGTGAGTTTCGGGAAAATCTAAAGTGATATTTCTTTTGTATAATGGACAAAACTGGAGCAAAGTGGAAACCACAAAAACCTGAAGTTTTAGTATTTTTTAAAGTTTTTAGACCAAATGATGCTGATGTAACTGTTCTGAGCCTCGAAAGAATGTTTGCTTTCTTATTTTGGGTTTTATTTAATAGAATAGAATAGAATTCAACTTTATTGTCATAGCACATGTCACAAGTACAAGGCAACGAAATGCTTTATCAGAAAACTATTTAAGTTTTCTGATTGGTCATCTCTTACTTTTTACCCTTTTCGAAGCTTGTAAATGTTTCTCACCAACTTGTCTAAAAAGCTTATAAGTAAGTAAAGTAAAATTTATTTATATAGCGCTTTTCACAGGTAAAAAAAAAAAAAAGTGCTTTACAACACAAGAACATGTTTGTGTAAACTGAGAGAGACTAAAGCAAAGTGACTGACAAGTAACTGCAGGACCACCTGGTCTTTCCTCCACAGAGGCCCTCTTTGTTTCCCTCCTGTTTGACCCCCTCTGACCCTAATTGACCTGTGACGGCGGGCGGAGCCCACCTTTCTGATTAAGCTGCGACTTTAAAGGAATTCAAGGCCTTGATGAAGCAGTCAGAGAGCGGCGTGCTGCAGGTGCATCGACCACCTGACAACAATGAGATGAAGCTCTTCAGCTGAGACACCGTCACACACGAATGTGATCTGAGAGGCACGCACACACCTTAAACATCAGCTGTGAGGAGCTTTCCGTGTGAGGAATCAAAGCCACCATTTCTCAACTTAAACTTCAGGAATGTGGCCACAGATTCAGCTTCAAACTTTTGAAGCTGAACGAAAGAGACTCAGGTCAACTTTCAAAGCTCAAATGGCAGCCCAGTGTCGAGGCTGTGATCAGCAGCGGTTTACCTGAGACAGGTGTGTATGGGCTGCAGATCCACTCATGCTCTCATTATGAGGATTTCTTCAAAGCGAATCAAAGATATGTGTGGTTTGATGTTGTTTCCCCTGGTAGAGGGTTTTATAAAGAATTAAGAGCCGGCAACAGAAAAGGTGCCATGAAGATCGCAAGAATATTAATTCAGAAGTCGAGATATTTTTTGGAAGAAGACAAAAAATGTTCACCTAACAGTTGTTGAGAAGTGTTTCTACAGCTAGGAGAGCAAAGCAACACTGGGCAAGAAAGGAAATATAACAATGTGCACAGAGAGTGCACACAGGTGACTGTTGAGACCACAGACTTGAATGAAACACTGAGTTAGGTCTAATATGAGACTCACAGAGCAGTCACAGTGATCTTTACACATCCAAATAAAAAAGATAAACACTAAAAGTAACAATAGAGACCACTTCCAAACAACTGCAAAACTGACGCATCCAAAAGTCAAAACAAGAACTGATGAGCATTAGGAAAAGTCTCTAGAAGCCTGAGTAAAGTCCAACAAAACAACCAGAGGCAACCAGACAGACGATGGACTGAGTTAAAAGGAAAGGAAAACCCCAACAATCATACGACCCCCTATGAACAAGTGTTTTGGCGACACTGTGAAGGAAAAACTCCCTTTTAACAGGAAGAAACCTCCAGCAGAACCAGGCTCAGGGAGGGGCGGCCAACTGCCATGACCAGCTGGGGGTGAGGGGAAGAAGACTGGTCAAAGACACGGTGTGGAAGAGAGCCAGAGATTAATAATAACTAATAATTAAATGCTGCGAGGTGTATAAACACATATTGAGTGAAAAAGGTTACTGACGAAGAAACACTTCACACATCATAGGAATCCCCCAGAAGCCTAGACCTATTACAGCGTAATTAAGGGAGGATTCAGGGTCACCTGATCCAACCCTAACCATATGCTGTAGCACAAAGGAAAGTTTTAAGCCTAATTTAAAAGTAGAGATAGTGTCTGTCTCATGAATCCAAACTGGAAGCTGGTTCCAAAGAAGAGGGGCCTGAAAACTGAAGGCTCTCCCTCCCATTCTACTTTTAAATACTCAGGAACAACAAGTAGGCCTGCAGTGCGAGAGCGAAGTGCTCTGATAGGGTGATATGGTACTACAAGGTCATTAAGATAAGATGGGGCCTGATTATTTAAGACCTTGTGTGTGAGGAGCTTTATGTATTTAAGACATTCTTGCATTTTAACAAATTGCTGTGTGTTATCTGACTTCATGGATAGAAGTTGGGTGTCATCTGCATAGCAGTGAAAATGTATGTTATGCTTAAGGGATACTCCCTAAGGGAAGCATGTATAACGTAGAGGACTAATTCAAAGACAACCACAAGTAAAAATGAAATGAAGAGCTACATTTATAATAAGAATAAAAGTTAAAACCAAAATAAGTCAAAACATGCATATAAACTTGACATACCAAGGAAAATGCGTATAGAACTAACAAAACTAAGAATTTTTAAAACTGAAGGCTAAAAGAAGTATATCATCAATAGATGAACAAGAACTCTACCAAAGACAATAAGCCAAAACCAAGTCTGAATCAAAAAAGCGTTGTGAACTTGTGAAAACAAACCAAAATACTGCTAATGAGCAAGAATGGCACAAATGAAGTCGTAGTTTGATCCAAAAATCCAAAATGTCAGAGTAGAAACACCGACGTGAACTTGATAAGTCCTTGTCAGTACACCTATAAAACCAACAAAACCAAGACCAAGTCAAAACACAAAACTGAAACAACTATCATAAATCCCAACCCAATAAACTATGAATGCATTAATTAAACTAAACTAGACCAAATGTTACACACTAAAAAAATGCCCTTAAAAATCAAGATAAGTGAAAATCAAAACCCATTCATGGGTTTATCCTATCCTATCCCATGGGTTTAGTGAGTCAGAATCAATGGATGAACCAGACCTACACCAAAGATGACACGCAAGAATACCTTTAAAAAAGTCAAAACATCTTCACGAATCTGACAAGTCCCAGTCAGTACACCAATAAAACCAAGACTTGGTCAAAACAGATGACTGAAATCCGTCAGAACGGTAGTAAAACATCCTCATGAACCATGAAGTCCAACTCCAGGTGAAAACAGGAACGATATAAGACCGAACAGAAGCAACCTGTCTGAAGGCCTGACGGTGGTGCTACAGGTCAGTGAGTCATTAAAAAGTCACACACATTAGTCTGGCCAGAGGTCACAAAAAGCCCCATCTGAAACAAAAAATACTGGTGGGTAGAAGTATCACCATCACCACCAGGAACTTCCACTGATGCAGCAAGCTAAGGGTGAGAATCTCTGAGTGTGTGTGTTGGTGTGGTCCTACCTGGGGGAGCTCGGCCGCAAAGGGCGGTTCCCCCTCATGAATTACGCCAGGCCTCGCTCTGACATGAAGATACTTCACACGCCCGCCCGGCGTGACAGGCGGTGAGCCAGCGGCCGGCCGAGCACGCTCAGTGCTTAATGGCTAAATTGGGAAGACTGTTACTAATCGCTTATTGAATAATGAAAGTGACACAGCTGATAAAAGATTTCAATACACTGGATTATTTATAATATTTCACTTAAGCCTCTCTGGCTGACTAATGTGGGGGCGAGATGAGAGTCGGGAAGCGTCTGATAACGAGTGGCGGTCAGAGGAAGTGATAATAAAACGCTCGCAGAGGGGAAAAAAAGGAGGAGGAGGAGTAAAGCATAAGGAAAACAGAGTGAAGGAGGAATGAAACAGATGAGACAAAACAACGAGGAACAAGATTAGAGGAGAAGATGGAAATGAGGACAAGAACAAGGAGGGGAGACCGAAAACGAAAAAGGAAGCATTGAGGGTGGATGTGAGGAAATAAAGGAAAATAAAGGGATGGAAATGAGCAGAGATGAAGGCAGATGCGGCGTCGATCCGTCACTCAGACAGCCACTTGTCCTGTCAGCTGCTTGATGCCTCGCTGATGGAGGGGCGAACATTACACATCTGCCGCTGCCGCCACATCTGTTCAACGAGCTACTGTGTGTGTGTGCGTGTGTGATAAAAGATCTCGATAATTATCACAAAAACATCAATAATGGTGATAAACTGAGGAGGAATTTAGGATGGAATCAGCCAATCAGGATACAGCAGCGGGTGGAGGTCATACATGTGTGGTGCCAAAAATAAACAGAAAGAAACAAACACAGGTTGATGTTTAGCAGATTTTTCAAATGTATATATTTAAGTTTATTTTGTGTTTTTTATTTATGGTCATTAATGCATATTTCAATATTTTATTCTGTTTTTTCCTTTATGCCAGCCACTTTATTCATACCAAGAATTTTCTTCTGCCGTGTTTAGTGTGAAACACTGAAAATGACGCTGCTACACAAATTAATATTGGATCCAGTCTCTCAGCAGAAACGATCAGCTTTTCCTCCGCAACTTTTCCTAAACTGAATACAACCTTTTACCTCAACTAATTGAAGTCCCTGAAAGGGACTCAAGCTAATTCGCTTGTTCTACTGACTATTATAAACAAAACAAAACAAAAAAAACCCCAACGCCCCCCCAAGAAATCAAAAATCTTTGACCATAATAAAAAATTTCAACATCGAATCTAACCCAAGTCCAAACATTAACTTCATACAAATCAATCTAGCTGAAGGAATTGCTCCTCCAACTGTCCAACAATGATCGCCCAAATGGCGGCGGTCACATCACAAATTCCATGTCTCCATGCACTTCAATGATGCCAACCTGTCACATAAAAATATACAGGGTTACCAAAATTAGCCATTTGCCAGTAACCAGGTCTCTAATTGGCTTTTTGTAACTGTCTTTAAGATTTGTTCTGATCAATTTTAGCTTCATCAGGTTATCTGCAGCTGAATTATTACCAACGACAATGCTTTTGATGTTTGATGTCTGCAGTATTAATATGAAAGCAGGTTTTTCAGCTGTTGTTGAATTTACTAATATGGAGTTACTGCTGTGCATGAACACACTCATTGATCCACAGACTTTACAGAGAAGAGGAAGAAGAAGACTGAACAGGGTGAAGAGATGAAGGGCTGAGAGAATGACAGGATGAAGAGATCCTTTCCTCATTGAGGAGGTCGAAAATCTCAGACAATCACATGACTGCGTTTCCCAGCCTAGGTCCCAAATAACATCTACTAATGTCACTATGAACATTATAGCATCAACACACAAACTTTACAAAAATAGTGAGATTTAAGATTTGAAAACTAGAAAATAAAGGTCAGGTCAGTTTTAAAGATGATATTTTCATATGTATTTTTTAAGAACTAGGCGGGGAAAGTGCGAGGCGAGGGGGAGGGGAGATGGCGTTACCTTCCGCAGTACCAGAGAGGCCGTCGGCTTTGAAGTTACTGGTGCTCTTCTTCCGCCGGTGCTTCTTCCGGTTGGCATGCGGCGATGGCGGCGGCTCCATCTTTGGACTGGTGGTGCTGGAGATGCTGGGACTGGAGCAGACGGAGTCTCCCAGGCCCGTGTCTGGTGATTTAACCAAATAAAATCACAAATAGAACTCTACACTGTTGCCATACTGCTCATAAGGGATCAATGGGCTTCTCTTACTATAATACTGCAGGATCTTTACCCAACAGTAAAATAACTGTTGCTGTAGACTGATGCCGAATATAACTAAACAGAACTACTTGGGGGTTTTGCTTTCTAAAGACCCAAGAGCTTTTTGGTGGGTGGAGGATAGGTCGAGGCATCCATCTTTTTCTGCAGTGTCTTAAAAGGGGAAGTTTATGGTTGTGGAGAAAAACATTCAGAGATAATTTGAGATAGTTGTAAGTTTAATACACAAGTGGCCTTTCTTGTTTTATCTGCTGAGAACTTTGGACAGGTTTTAAGATGGTTCTGGATTAAGTTTTTGACTGGTTTCATTTTGGTTTGACCTCAGTGTTTTGTTTTGTTTTAATGCTGCCTTTAAAATCTTCGAGGGCTTGTCACAGTTCTTTAAATTAGCCTCAGGGTCTTGGTTTATTCATGTTACACCAGACTTATTTCTTACACTTGATAATGGGCTTATTGGGACTTTCTTTTAAACTGGTTTAAAACTACTTTCAAAATAGATTTTCCATTGGGTTAAATTAGGTTTGAATTACATTTGGTTTGGTACTGGTTTGGAAGAACTTAGAAGTTTTCTGATTTAGTTTTTGAGTACCCTAAAAAAAAACTTCTGGGGTTGGTTGTGAGCCTAATTTTGGACTCTAGACCTGGTTTTGTAGTTGATTTATGGGTTTTGGAGGAATTGCTGAAGTTCATCAGTGGGATTAAACTGGTGTCTTTTGTCTCTTCTTGTAATTTCACACTGCTGATATTGCGATCAGGATTGTGTGAGGTCCAGACCATCAGATACAGGACTCCCTGCTCTTCATTCTGACTCTGGCTTCAGCTCTTGATCCTGCTGCACATTTACCTTTGATACTTCACTAATGACCTTAATATCCATGGTGGCAAAACTCTTTGGCACAGAACAGCAGCTGAGTAAATCTGAGCACAAAACCTCACACCTCAATTGTTCTATTTTATAAGCAGAACAGTAAATGTAGAAATACGTATATAAAATATCCAGAATCACCACTGACGGGGTCCAAATGGATTAAAGTAAACTATACTGAATCCCGTTCAGGTCGACATGCAGGCTGAGACCTGTGGGTGAGCGAGGCTATCAGCACAGTGAGTGGAGTCTCTCTCTCTCTGCCCTCCACTCTTCATGCCGGCTGCTGACAGCTGTGACTAGCGGCGGAATAAAATAACATTCAGCTTCCATCAATATCACGGCGCGGCGGCCACACTGACACGGGCGCGGTGTGTATCTGTGTGTGCAGATGGAAACACGTGTACACACCACACACACAAACGTATCTTGTCGAGCGCTTGCTGGCCGCCGCGTCCCCGAACGGCAGACAGCCCCAAGGACGGCCATAACTTATTTTACAATCGTTTAGTCTCAGCTCAAGTGGAAAATGTGACAACTTATCTCTGCTGACAAGATGCCATCCCCGAGCGCGCAATTAACCGCCGTGGATTAACGGCCCTCCCATCTGCAAGCCGCGCTCCATCCACGTCAAACCCCACCACCGCTGCCCCCACCCCCCACAACCACCTCCTCCCGCTGCACTCTCTCTCTCAGTCCAACTCTGATTGTTTTTCTGTGGTGTATTTTCCCTCATCAACAGTTTAAACACCAGCTGATCAGACCACACAAACCACCACAGAAGAAGCAGCAGCAGGTCCAAAGACTACAAACTTTTCTTTGTTTTATGCTCCAGAAGGTGGCGGCAAAGCACCTGCGTGCCTAATAAAACTCAAAGAAGAAGCAGAAATTGAATTTTTTCATGAGTTTAAATCTTAATTTTAGTATTTATTTATTGCAGAATTTTATTTATTTTCTTTTAAGTTCTTAGCACTGTTTAACACAAATGTTTTAAGCAGTTTTGCTTATTATTAACTCTGACAGTTGATCTATGGAGGGCAGACCCCACCTAATAAAATATAAACAAAGGAGTATTTCGGAAATGATTGAATTTGCAGTATTTCCTCTATTTATTTAAGATTCTCAGTTTATTTACTTCTGTTTTTAATTTCCTTTCTGTATTTTTAAGATGTTATATTACTACTTATTTTTTCATTAGCTTATTTAATATGTAATATCTTTGTTTTTCTCATTTTTTTCTTCTCTACAATTATTTCCTACTATTTGGCCTCAACGCTGCTTGAGAACTGAGTGATGAGTTCACACATGTAAGTCTTGACTACTCGTTAATTTTTTTCTTAATTTCTTATGATGGCCCATTCAGGCTTCCATAATCCACATATGTTGGGAGTTTTACTTTCTTAGACTTTCGAAGACATTTTTTTCACATTTAAAAATATGAAGAAAAAAAAAACTTTTAGCAGAGGAGTTCAGATGAATTTTTAGCTTAATTTAAAGCTAAAACCACAAAACTCTGTCACAAACTTAAAGTTAAACCAGGTTTCTCTTATTTTCTTTTTATAAAATAACATTTGTCCCAATTATTTTTTTCAGATATTGCTGTAAGATCTGTAACATTTCTCAGATCTCTGACAGAAGGATTCATGACTTCATCACCATTTTTAAGGTTAATTAATATCTTACTCTTGCATAAATTACCTTTTAAGGGTCCACAGGAGTTTAAAGGCGTGCCCTTGCACCTATAGAAACTGTGTGTGTGTGTGTGTGTGTGTGTGTGTGTGTGTGTGTGTGTGTTGCCCCTGGGAGCCCATTGAGAGCGTTTCACAGCTTTAAACGTTATTTGAGGAAGGCTGGAGGCCCCAGAGAAGGAGCTGCTACTCAAGCTTAACATCAGGCTCATACACAGCCTGACAGCTGTCAGTCTCAGCTTCCTGCTCTGTGTGTGTGTGTGTGTGTGTGTGTTAGGTTAATATGGCACTTTAAGTCCTACACACCTGTATACACACACAGACACACACACCAACATACACACACAGACAGTCCATTAGCTTGACAAACAGTTAAGGCAGTATTAGAGGTCTGGCAGCTGGATCAATGGGAGACAAATGATAGTCCCCCTCGCGTAGCTCCACACTAGGGCCTTCAGTCCCAGGTGTGTAGCTTCTCGTGTGACCTGGCCTGCACTTTAATTGAGGATCACATGACTCTGCGTGAGCATGCCGGTCACTGACCCGTGCTGACTCCAGAGTTGGCGATGACGGTGGCCTCGGTCCACTGATCGGCGCTGGAGACGGAGTACGAGCGCTGGTGCATCCCCTCCGTGCTGCGGCTGTTGAAGGACACTAAGCTGACGCCGCTCGCCATCTGCGACACCGACGAGCTGCTAGTCACCGAGCCTGAAACACAAAGTGGAGACGTCAATGCGGCATATAAGGAAGACTCAGATACCTGCAGTGTTCACTTATCACTCATAACTTCTGTGAGAAAAGCTGCATTAGCTTCTGTCTCTTTAAGAAACCTCCTCCCTAACAGCTCTCTTTCCTCTGATTGGACAGTGACAGGAAGCCTGCTGATAGCACCATACACTGAATATACAATATACTGAATATACAAAGATGGACATAGCTGTCCTTTTGTTTGTGGACTCCGTCACTGGAGGAAGTGGGGTTTTTGGATTTAATTTGTCATGCCCCCCTCTACAGGCTGGGAGCAGTAACTACGGGCTCCATGTACAGTTAGCTCAGCGTTCTGATCATTTTAACCAGCTGACTGAAGAAAACTGACACTTGAGCACGTTTCTCATGACCAGAGAATCACATTTAAAGCCCGTGCTGCTGTTTAAGCTTCAAACATCCGGAGCGTCGCACAGATCATCTGCAGACCTCCTCTTCCTTCCTTGGCGTGCACACATACTCTCATTTACTTCACACAGAAACACGAGGGAGCCATAAAAGGCAGCCTCTCACGAGCCGGCTGCTTAAATCAAACCCTCGAGTCGGCAAGAGGCTGTGTGGTCCAGCAGCAGGGTGAGTCACCCCCACCCTCCTCCTCCTCTCCCTCATTCTCTCATTACAGCTCATTTCTTGGTGCTGGCTGAATGGAGCCAGGACTCTGATTGCATTAATATTCATGACAATAATTAGTACATGGAGTACAGCTCACTGAATATTCATGCTATTAGCTCGGGCCTCCTGCGTGTGTGTGTGTGTGTGTGTGTGTGTGTGTGTGTGTGTGTGTGTGTGTGTGTGTGTGTGTGTGTGTGTGAAAGAGAGAGATTTAAGCCTCATAAGCGCTGATTTTATGTGTGTGTGAGACACGCAGGATTATGCTCCACCTTTTGTTTTACGACGTCTTCCTTCAGGTGATAAGACACGTTTGCTTCGAGGCTGAACTGCAGATTTTTCCCCTCCTCCTTTCAATCAATCTTTATTGACTCAGAACGAACAAAACAACGCTCGTGTTTATGATGTCAGAGCGAGAGCGGCGATTAGAAGCACAATTAGGGAACGAGTGTGTTGATGATGGGCTAATCGTTGCTGAGTGGAGGCGAGACTTCATGTTCACTCCTTTATGTTTTCATATTTCTGCTCATTTTTATTGCATCATTTCAATAACGCTGATTCAGTTTTTCTGTTATTTAACACAACACTTCGTTTTTACCTCCAAACACGTTGTTGGTTTCTACGTGTGAACGCTGACAGTTACACTTAAGCCTTTCAAAGACATTTTTACAAAATAAATGCGAATTTCTTTTTGGATAAATGTTGGATAAATGTGAAAACTTATTGTTGTTATCGTATCATTTTACAAGAAAGATTTGGATGTTTAAAATAAAATGAGACATCTAAACGCATGAAGATGGAGTTTAAACAGGTTTCTTACTTAATTACAGTGATTAATAATAATTTCACAAATTAACCATTAAACCTGGATATACACATGAAAATTGACGTAAAGACTCGTTACTTTAAACTATAAGAAATGGACTTCCTGATTGGATGTTTGATAGCAGGACTGGATATTTTTGAAAACATAAGTTGCAACAAACTAAATAGAAAACTTTTATTTTGAAAACCTGAAGCTTTAAATGCATCCTGGTAAATTCCTTATAAGTAATTATTGCTTTTGTTTTGAAAAATTACATATGTTAGAGCATGCACTTCTGATGATGAATTCTAAACGGGAGTTCAGCAGTAAAAAAAATGTTGAATTTCAGGTAAATCACTGCCGTCCAATCACAGAGGAGGAGGGGTGTGACAAAGATTACCTCCCTTATACCTATGGTTTAAAGGTTTGAAGGTCTGATACAGACGCTCTCAGGTGTCAGTTTGCAGGCCTCACCTGAAGTCTGTCCGAGCTGCAGGCTGCTCATGTCCTTCGTCAGGCCGTTGGTTTTGGGACTCGGCATGGCAGCGCAGGTGGACACGGCGCGCGGTGGCCTCTTCCCCGGCACCTTCACCGTGGTCCTGAGCAGGTCGATCTCCTTCCCATGGACGTTCTGCATGTAGTCCTGACAAACAGAAGGCAGCATTCAAACCTTATTGTGTTGAAGTCCCGTAATCTTTAAACCTACATGAATCTTAAACCCATTTTTATTCGTCCGAGTATTCAGACATTTTACAACCGTTTAAACCAGAGAAAGAATTTTAAAAACGTAATTACATGCAATCATTGACTAAGCAGGCCCACTGACAGCAAATAAACACATGGGACAACACTTAGAGCACAAAACACAAAGCAAGTAAAATGAAGTGTGCGTGTAAGAGATCTCATCAACACGAGTGGGATTATTTGGGATAATAAACCTCCCAAATCCCTCAAACACACAATGGAAACAAAGCAACACTAATCCCTTAAAGCGGCGCTGAAGTGGCCCAACACTCGGACTCTGATTGGCTCTGTCCGTTCACAAATGTGCCTGAAACAAGAGCGACCACTGTCAGGGGCCTCGGCAGCCCCTCTAGCGAGGAGCCCCCCTCCGGTCCGGACCGGATGGATCAGACAAGAAGTGGTGTTTAATGACGAACGAGAGGCGCTTGTTAAATTCACCACCCCCACCTCTCTGACGGTGTCGGAGAATCAGTGGTGACCCAAGAGAAGCACGGCACCTTGGGAGGTCGGCCTCCTCTTCAGGATCAAGGTGGTGATGAGAAACAAAGCTTGTGGATTAAAAAGAAAGTCTGATATATATTTTTTAAGACATAGAGAAGGGGAATTATTTGGAAAATAAGTGTTGGTTTGGAGAAGAAGGCTATTACAAGTATTTTTTTTTCTATCTGAAGAAAGAATAATTATTTCACATTCTTTACCATTACAAAGAACTATCTAATGGATCCAGATGTTCCATAGCAGGACAATGAGTCGAGAATATCCAGCCAGTGAACCTCTACAAATTTAAAAAATGTGTATAAAACCAAGCCCCAACTATAAAACAGGACAAAACAAGTCCAGATCAACCCAAAGTGATCCCCAATCCAAGCTAATAAATGAGTCTAAATGTAGGTCAAAACAGCCACAAAAATTGTTCAAAGCAAACTGCAAAATGTTTATAAAACCAGTTTAAAATATGTCCAAACCAATCAAGGTCAAAACCCATCCAAATACAAAACTGGCCTAAAACAATTTAGGCCAGGAAAGCAAAGCAATAAAAGCCAAAACAAACTATTTAAAACTAAGACAAAACCAAAGGGAAACACCAAACCTAAAAACACTCCAAAGACGCACCCCAAGCCCAAAATCAGTCCAACGTAACGACTGAAATCCAACCTCAAAGCAGATACCTGATCTATGCAACATGAAGTTATTTTGATTTACCTGAAAAAAATGAAAACTTTCGCTTTCCACTTGGATTGCTCACCTAAACTCAACCAAAGCCTGCTCAAAACGTACCAAAAACTCTGCCTCACATCCTTAATGTGTGTAATTTAGTTAAAATGTCTGTGCAAACATGAAGAAAACCCTGTAGTGTTGGATTTCAATGACACAAACTAACAAAGTTTTTTTATTTTTCCCCATTTTCGTCAATGTTGTGTTCATCTCTGACACACTACAGCTTTCATTAGAGCTGCTCTATACAGTTGAAATAATTACTGTTAAATACAAACTGTTCGTGGCATTATTTCAGCAAGCATCCTCGGTTTGCTGTTATTGCACAGACTTGGATAATAACACACACATTTATAACACACACACGCACTCTCTCTCAGTGTTTCCCGCCTCCCTCTGGCAGCTCGGCTGACAAAAGGCCAATTCAAAGCCAAGTGCTCTCGACGGCGTCTTAACAAGCCACTGGAGAGCCCTCGAGCCAGGGGCCCGCTGGGTAAACCCTCCACACACACACAAATGCACACACACTCACACACACACCCCTCCGACAGATTGACCGAGGTAATTGAGTCTCCATTTGCATCTGAGAGCTTTCATCATCGGCCCGATCGTCCACACCATGCAGCGACGTCCAGGACGGATGTGTGTATCGACCAAACAAACCGACAGCAGGTGGTGACGAGTGTGTGTGTGAGAGAGGACGAGAACATGTTGTCAGCTTATGAGCGCGGAAGAAAGAAAGTGTATTTAAGAGTGTGTGTGTTTGCGTGCAGTCAGTATAAATGGACGCATCAACGGCAGCATCAGTGTGAAAAATGCAACATGAACTGAGAGCTGGATACTGCTGACGGCAAAGGAAACATGAATCCATAAAGAGCGAGCTACTTCACAACACGATCGATGGGTAAACAGACAACAGCAGATAAAGGAGAAGAAGAAGAAGCTCTGCGATCAGACTGAAAATGTGGAGAAAGTGATGAAGGTGCAGAGATGGTGGGTACAAAACCAAATTTATTAACAGTTACAAAGACAAGTACAAAGTTGCTCCATAACTAGCCTGAACAGGTCCAAAACCAGGTCAGAACCAAGTCCAAAACCCAGACTAAACATGACCAAAACCAGGTCAGAACCAAGTCTAAAAAGTAGGCTGAACAGGTCCAAAACCAGGTCACAAACAAAATCTAAAACCCAGACTAAACATGTCCAAAATCAGGTCAGAAAGAAGTGCAAAGTCTAGCCTAAACATGTCCACGTCGAAACCAAAGTATAAAAATCGGTGCAATACCAAGTATTGCACAAAATTGCCTTAAATAAGTTTAAAACTAAGCCTAGGACCTACCTGAACAAGTCCAAAGCCAGGTCAGAAACCAGTGTCAAAAAACCTGAAGAGATCTATAGTCCATGTTCAAACCTAAAACCTAAACGAACTTAAACACATTACATAACAGGTTTTTATGGTAAATATTATAAATTACATCTGTTGATATGTAAACTGTAGATGTACATTGCTTTTAATGCAAAATTATCTCAATGGACAGAAATTTGTAGTGTCTTCAAGTTATTATCTAAAGGCTAAAAACTGAACGTGTATTTAAGATCACTGAAGTTAAAACTTTCTAATTCTAATCTATTATTACTTTTACTGCTGGATCTCGTTTTGAACATTTGGATTTGGGACGTTTAAAAATGAATTCTTTAAGACCATCTTGGTTTCTATCTTGTGTTCACTCAGCATTGGTTAGCTCTCTGCCTTAGTTTCAGGCTTATGAACACAAAAAAAGAAAAGAAAAACTGACTTCTAATCATTCTTTCTTGAACAAGAATTTCTAAAAAATCTCTGCTCTTAACAACACTCACTGCTCAGAATCACATCGAGACAAGAGGCGATTAATTACTCTCTCGCCTTTTGTTGGCCTGATCTTCTCCTCTTTAGACTTTTCTTGGCAATTAGGTGGCATCTATTGCCATCCACTCAATTAGCGGCATTAATGTGATTTCTTTGCACATAGTCGGGCAATTAGTGGCACTGATTGAGTTTCATTCGATTAGCCTCCGCAAACACGTTAATTGACGCCGGAGCTGCAGATGCAAAGCATTCAGGAAAACCTGGCTTTTGGTGCTGGAGGGGGTTTGTGTGTGTTGATGTGTTAAGTGATGAGTTTTAACACTAATTTACTGCATCAGCTGCTCTAATGGCTGATGGACGTGTGCAGTTTGGTGAAGTGTGGATATGTCTGAGCAAATCATTTGTGATTTAATGTTTCTGCAGATGAAACCAAGAGTCAATTAGTCAAGAAAAGCATGACAATAATCTGCAACTTCTAAAATGCGCGATTCATTGTTCATTTAGGTCATTTTTCAACCTAAAACAAATATTTTCAGGTTCTAAGATACTTTTTTGTCTGTTGGTGTCAAGAAAATCCAGGCAACAGGGAGGGGACCTTTCATGCTTTTCTGATCAGCTTTGCACAAAACAAGCCATCAATTATCATCAAAACAATCTGACTCCCGAAGAGATCAAACATGATGTCCAAGCATCCCTGAATCAGTGAAATGAAGGCTAAAACCAGATCAAACAAGTCCAAAAAACCATCCAAAACACATAATTACTGAGCAAGGATGAAAAGAAAGAGAGCATACTCCTAAATTACAATGTTTCTAAAACAGATGTCTATAGAGTCCTTTACTCATTTTTTCCACAGTATTTTTCACTCCCATCTCTTGTAGTGACCCCAGCATTATCAAGTGGTCAATCAAGTATTTTCCAACCGCTCCAACCACCCCAAACTTATCCTGTCACCTCCCGTGCAGTTCATAAATGTATTCCTTTATTAATTCAAAACAAAAGTATCACCCTTTCTTAAGAGATACAGTGGTCCCTCGCTATAACGCGGTTCACCTTTCGCGGCCTCGCTATTTCGTTGATTTTTTTGTGCAATTTTGCATAATTTTGGGGGGGGGTTTTGTTTTTTTTTACAGCTCATTGTGTTCTGCGTGCTGATTGGCTGTAGACCAGTGTCAGTCAACCTCATGCCGTGTCTCCTGTACAGTTCAGAATGCATCCAACTTGACAAATTTCTTCGATTGCTAGCAGTGTGACTCTGAAGTGCTGTACTGTATGTTTGTAAGTTTTCTCTCCAACAAACACAACAATGTCGACAAAACGTTTTGCACCGTCAAAGGCAACCGCGGGGGTTTCATTTTATAATACTGGACATATTATTCTACGAAGGTTTGAACTTTGAGGGCGTTTAAACATGAGAGAAAAGTGTGAAAATGTTCATGCCCGCCTGAGAACAGTGTATAATGTGTGTAGTGAGGGGTTTTACAGCCTTAAAAAATGTATAATAATTGTAAAAAAAATAAACTTGCCTACTTGGCTATTTCACCTATCGCAGGCTATTTTTAGAATGTAACTCCCACAATAAACGAGGGACCACTGTAAACTGTATTTTTTTAAATAATCAGTTAATTTCATTTACGTTTAGTTTAGAATTTGCGATTTTTAGCTTCTAAATATGTGAAATTGGCTTCTTTTCTTTGTTATTTACAACAGTTTCAGAAAATTCTTCCAGTTTTGGACTGATGAACAGATTAGTTAAGCCACTTTAAAATGTCATCTTGAACTGAAGAATGCCCATATGGAAAATACGATCAATGTAATTAAAGAAGATAATGAATACATTTTCAGAAAAAGTAAGAAAGAAAACAAAGTAACCATATTAACACTATTACACACTGAAATGCTTTTTGTGTTAATTTTTATGATCAAACTTGTCATTTTGCACCTTTTTCCACAAAACAACTGTATGTGTACCTTTTAACATAAAAGAAAAAAGTCAAAATAAAACAAATTTTTATGCACTTGTGGCCAAAATTCTTTAAAAAAAAACAAAAAACAAAGACAAACAAACGTTAATTACACAACAAAAATGTGGCGAAAATGTGTCAGAGGCGATACATTTAATCTGACTTCAGACTGAGCAAGAGGACAGAGAGGAAATGAGCAGCAGAGAGAGTGAAAGACACAAAAAAGTGTGTGTGTGTGTGTGTGTGTGTGTGTGAGATAATAAAGCAGCGTTGGGGGCAGGATATTGTGCCAACAGGGCAGAGAGCTGGGGCAATTAGCAGAGACATTACAGATGATATTCACATCATCAGCGCCGACGTGGGCAAACAGATGACGAGTCCTAATTAATACACAAGCCATCAACACACACACACACACACACACACACACACACACACACACACTCGCGGGGGAGAGATGAAGAGCAGCAGATAGATGGAGGTCAGTGCAGGCTAGCAGAGCGCTGCAGTCTAATAAGCATTCACAGTGGCTGTATGTGTTTGTGCTTGTGCTTTTGTGTATGTGTCTTACGTGTAGGCTCGGGTGGTAGGTGAGCAGGCCGTTGTCACACAGCGTCACGTACTTCTTCTTCCACTCCTTGTTGAGGGACTTACCGCTCCTCTTCAGCAGCATGCCCTGCAGAAAACACACAGATGAACACTCACTGTCAGCACACACCTTTCAATGCAGCTGTGCACTTTGAACACAAACAACATCATCATCTGCAAAAGAAATTTCTGAACTCCACTATGATAATCCGCAGCCTCTCCAGTAAGTTCCCCAGTATGCAGATGGACTCCATTGTCACTGTCTTGAACGGCAGCTCTGCAGCCTTGGTGAGCTCGACCAGCTCTGGTTAAAGTGGCCGTCAAGCTCCCAAGCACACCGTCAGAGCAAAAGAAGAACAGCTGTGGCGCGCCATTATGGTGAAGTGGAAGTACATACAGGGCGGATGCCACAATCCAAACCGGCAGTTTATGCTCGCTGTTGTCACCCAAAGTGAGGCCCAAATTGTCATGCAGTGAGCTCTGGTGTTGTTTTGGTGGTGCACCATTTTTGTAACCTGACTAAAAGGCAATCGGTTAATAAAATACTTTGACGACGTCACTTCTTTTCTTCATTTATTGACATTAAAAATATATAATAGCTTTGTAGAGATATTATTGGAGGTAATGAGTATGTTAATGGAAAGGTTGGAACAGCTGAAGGTGAACAGTAGAACCATTTTGAGAAATAAACAGACTGAAACCATCAAATAAGTTGGTAATGTTAAATTTGGTGATGATAAAGAAATTAGTGGTTTGATGACAGGAGATTTCACTCTTTACATGGTAGTTTTCTTCAGTCAATGAAAAAAGAATCTTTGATTTCAAAGCGAGCAGGAAGAAATCCCAATAGAAAGTTACTGACAGTGAAGTCTTGCTGGAAATGAATGGAAATATTTAGGGACTCGTTTAGGAAAACCTAGCTTTTTCGTGCTGGGGGGGATTTGTGTGTATGCATTAATGGTTACGAGTTTTAAGATCAGACTGTGATCCAGTCCTTGGTAATATCAAACAAACAAAACTATAAGCACACTTTAGCCTCAAATATCTCTGTGATTTCACATATAGAACCAAAAAGAGTAAAAAACACAACTCTGCTCAAAAGTGGACAAAAAATATATGGAAATTATTGTCCACTTTTGAGTCTTAATTGTGCATTTTAAAGCCTCTCGATTCCTCGATCTTTGTGCACGCTGCAGCTAAATGACGTCCAGAGTCGGCTGAGTGAAGCTAATGAGCGAAACGAGAGAAACAACATTTAAAAGATCAGAGATGAGAGGAGCTGGATGTGAATAGATGGAAGGAAATCAGCGCTCATTTAATTGTCCGACTATCTTTTTGTTCACTCTCTCTCCTACGCACATCAGCTGCGGCTGACTGACCGTTTAGGCCAAGCGACCGCCCGCTCACCGCCCACACTTCATTAGGAGAGAGAGAGCAGGAAGGTCAAAGAGAAGGCGAGAGAGCGGGATCAAAATGGGAGAAAGTAGCAGAAAAAAAAGAGGAGGAAGAGGGAAGAGGAGGAAGTGCAGGAGAGGGGGGATAAAACTGTCCGCTGATTAGCAATTACAGCCGCGCTGCCACGCGTGTCACTTCACTGGACCTCTACAACATTAACACTCCGACAGAGGGTATTAATAGAGTCCAGCCGTGAAGGGAGGAAGAGGGGGAGTTAGAGGAAGATGAGGAAGTGGGGAGTGAGACGGACAGGCCAGGCTGATGGACAGAAGCCTGCTCGCTGGCGCCCCGGCCGCTCAGCTTTCATTAAGGCGGTCAGTAGTGGTGGGATAGCGCGGCAGGCCCGGGGTGACCCTCGCCGCCAGTGATGGAGCATTCAGTGTAATTGGCGGTGACATAATGCCATGAAGAAACGTCTCAGAGTGACAGAGGCAGGGGAGGAAAGGACAAGATGGCGAGCTATGAAAGAAAGGAGACTAATTTTTACCCTGGAAGGTCTAAAATACATTTTCAAGAGTAATATATTAGACTGAAATTTGTCTTGTAAGGATGGCACCAGAGGGAAAGTAGAAAATAAAATAATAAATATATAAACTAGAAATATCCCAGAAGGGCCTTTAGTTTTGTATTAATGAAATAATAAACCTCTGTTACAGACAGTGAACTAAACACAGATAGTAAGGTTGGGTAGGACACCGTTTTACATTTAGAGACTGTTTAAAAAAAAAAATGGACATAACCCCTTTTTTACCCATTTTTTTCAGAAGATCCAATCTAAATTCCCAATGCTAGTGTTTTGTCCACAGCCTTATTGGATTTTGGAGCCAGAAGTGAACATATTTGGAAAAGAGGCTGGAGAGGGTAGACAAACACAGGTAAGTTTAATTTGATCGGCCAACTTCAGGAAGCCTGCAAAGGGGTAGGTAGGACCATGGGAAAATCAAATTCTACAGTTTCCCGCACCAAACCTTGAGCACTGACTTCTTGGATGGTCTGTTAGTGCCATTAACAACACAAGCCTTTTATTGTGTGACAACACAGCAAGCCAAATTAGCTACAGTTCCTCTAATGTCCACTTGAGGCTCCAGACTCTAAAATGACCAACTTTACAGCAGAAATAAATATGTTTATGACATCTTGACATTCTACTTTTGCGTCATTTTGGCTACAAGATACCAAAATGACAATGGACATTAAGCTAAGATGCTCACTATGTCGATGTCTTATTAACAGTCTGTTGTCAGCTGAGACATCAAGTGATACTTAAAAGCTGTTACTGCTAACAATGAGAATTAACCTACATTTGTCAGGATTTAGAGCCCAAAAACACATAATAGAGAGAAATAGAAGCATGTCTTGAGTGGAACATTCCTTTAAATTTTATAATTATATCACCATAAAACCCCAAAAAATACAGTGATATATAATTTAGGTCATATCAGCCACCCCTTGAATAGATGCTCGAATGTCCTGCTGGTATTACAGACAGTGAACTCCCCACAGACACTCGACAGCAGTGATTCCACTAATTTCAGCTCATGTCACGAGGAAGTGAAACAGAGCAGTGTGTATGCGTGTGTGTAACAACAGGGCTTCCCCACGGTGCGCTAAACACGACTTGACGAGCTTCCCGCTGCTCTGAAGTGAAAGCTGCCGGCAGCCGTGCAGCTGTCAGGCCAGCTGATCATCCATTACTGCCTGTTAGTGAGCGAGCGCCAACGTGTTTCCCGGCAGAGCCAGCCAGCCAGAGAGGACGTGTGTTTACATGACGACCATCATCCAATAAGACTTCAGGTCAGATAACTGTGGTGCGGGCTTTTCAATTATAATCCATCAGACGGATCATTTAACAGATAAATCTACAGTCTCAACACTCAAGAGGGATTTTTATTGTCAAGGGACGGATGATTGAAATTAGAGTCACTCATGTAAACTCACCTTGACAAGAAAACACTGGCGATAATCATTTGAAGCAAACTTTAAGATTGTTAACATAATATATTAAGATGCTGAAGGAAAGAAAAGAGGAATAAAGAACCTGTGGCAGTAACCAACCAAGAACTGACTAAACCTCTGAATTATTAGAAACTTTAAGGCTTAAGAAGGCAGTCAGTGGACTTTGGAGATGGTGGATGCAGCTATTTTCATACAGATGTTAGTTTTTAGAAGTAGCTATATCCTCAAAAAGCTCAGCTGTTTAGTTATTGTTTCTTCAGAACATCAAGCTTGTTGCAAAGGTTGGTGTCCTTTCCTTCAGTTCTTTATTAGAGTTCTGATGTAAAAAATAAAGGATACTATGCGTTGGATCTATTTTGTCTACAATTGTTGGAGATTTTCTGAGAGTCTGAGTCCAAAATGTGAATGTCTGGAAGCTTAAATAAGGTTTTCTTTAATGGTCTTTATATTTGATTCAGTTGAATTTTTCACTCTGAAATAAAAAGTTTTCTGTACATTAAGTGGAAGGAAACAATTTATTAAGCATATAAACTGCTCAGCTGTTTCTTATTTCATTGGTTGGAAAAGTCATGCCCTTCACCTGGATTAAGGATTCGACAGAGACCATTTGGGCCAACGCCTCTTTAACCATCTGAGACCTGATATGTTGTTGATAAAGATAACATGACAAAGGTGAAAACTCTGTCCTGAATCTTTCCAGAAAATGCTAGATCCAGATCAACTCCGCCTGTGGGGCCAAGTAAACCTTTGTTAAAAAGTTTTTTGTCCATACATTTATGAGTATCCCTGCTAACAAAAAAAGAAAGCAATAATAACTTCCACAAAAAATACATATATTCCAGAGCAATATTCAATTTTAAAGTGTAAAAGTGTAAGAACAGAAGAATCTAATCCCGCTTTTGAATTTTTGTCCATTTAAATGGACAGAAATTCCTTACAAAGCCCCAGTTTTAGCTTTTAAAGGGTCGAAATTGTTTTCTGCCTTTCAGTCTGTTTTTATCCTCTCTGGCTTACAGTTAGATCATTACTACCTGAAATAATCCTCTAGCTGTTCTGTATAATTAATTTTGTGGATATTTTCACTGCCTGACATCAAAAATGTATTCTGATGTGTTTTGGTTGCATAATGGAGGAAAAGAATTAAAAATCAATGGGAAAAATGTTGCTTTCATCTACATTTTAAGATTTTACCTGAATCCTAAAACAAAAAGTGAAATATTTTTGCAATACAGGATCAAAAGAGAAAGTAAACTGAAACAAGACAATGGAGCGATAAGAGGTGGATGGTTGATCACCACCAAACGAAACTGAGAGATGAACTAACATCTTTCACAGACCTTCACCCAAACCCGGGTTTTGGGGAGGGAGACGTCAGTGGATTAATTTTGTCCATCTATCCTGAGGATGACAAGCGATCAGTTTGTGCGAGAGGAAGGCTAATTGAACGCCACGTTGAAATCCTCATGATGGGTAATATCTTTCATTATTCACTTCCCCGAGCTTAGTGACACACTTATTTTACCTTCAGGAGGAGGAGAGGGGGGAGCAGCTATGACAGCTCACAAGGTCTCCACATTGGAAAATAGATGTGGGGAGATAAATACATCCTCAGATATACTCTCTCCCCTCCGACTGAGGCACTTCTCCGCCCTGGTGAAGTATTGTGGGGTAGTGCTTAGGAAAAGGTCGCTAGCTCCAGGGAGCGGGAAGATGAAGTCATTTGTTAAGCAACAGAAAACGTCCGAGGGCATCAATGAGGATTCTTCTCTGGAGAACAAAACAAAGGGGCATGAAGGGTCTGTGTTGGGTTTCAGTGGGAAAGAAAGCAAACAAGCATGGATAGACGAATAGATGTAGACAGACAACCCCCCAAAAAACAAAACTCCCCGAGACACTCGCTACCTTCACTTCTTTGCCTCGGTTGAAGTATTGTGCGGTAGTGCTTAAGAAAAGGTCGCTAGCTCGGGGGAAGCCAAGAGATGAAGTCATTCGTTAGACGACGCATCGGAAAGGCTCATACCTGAGGGTCTCTGATTAAAGACCACAGCTGTCACATGTCCGGCATGTTCGAGGAGGAACATATTGCACAGAAAATGATTTCTGAGGCGTAAAGGTGTGCTCACAAGACACAACTTTTACCTCTTTGTCTGAAGCTAAAACTGAGGAACATGAACAGTAACATGAACCATAATTCCTTCTTCCATTGTGTGAGTCAAATTAGAAGGAAACTTTTCTCCTCTTGGAGGCTGCCTGCCTATTGATACAGACTAATCTACTCTCTAATCACTCAATCACCCCCCTATTTTGCTCAGACAATGGACTCTACCGGGGCCTCCTGAAGAGTGTGACAGCGGATCTTGGAGGAGATACGGGGGAGGCAATATCAGTGGACAAACCCTCCACAGAACAGGATGATCTCTATGGAGCTAAGGCCCTTTTGTTCTTTAACGTCCCCCGAGAGCAGGAGGCTAAATTAGAGGTGTCACCCCCTGCCGACAGAGGAGTGCGAGGGGGGTGACGAGAAAGGGATCCCTTCTGTATCGTGGTGGCCATCTGATCCAGCCTGAGCAGCGTCTGCAGGTCATCTATCATCCTCTCAGACAAGAGGACAGAGTGTGAAATGTTCACTCCTCTAATCTCCAAGAAGACAAAAAGAGAAAATAAAGGAAAGGGGCCGATGCTGTCTGACTTACTCCAGGTAAATATCCTCTTTGTGGGAAGCAACTGAAAGCTCTTTGACCCCCCTGCTGCAGGTCAAAGTAGGTAGAGCTTCTTCACAGTGATTTAGAGTAGACTGGTGCCGTTTGTCACAGATTAGAAAACGAATCTGAAAATCCGGGTGGACCAAAACTAAAGATCATGTCTTTATGGATGACTTTAAAGTGCAAGCACTACGTCCTGGAATTAGGCTCTTTTGAATGTAGGAACTTTTTTGCAGTTCTACTAAAGACAATGTCGCCTTTGAGTTCTTACAACTCAAATCTTTTTTCTCCCTCCAAAATATGATGCATCACTGACAACTGTCATTAAAAGTGTAAACAACGACAAAACATCTAAACATCTGTGCTACCAAGATGGAAAATTAAGCTGTAACAACACAAAAAGTAATTTTGCTCTACCAACCACTGAACTTCGTGGCTCCCAATACTAGAATTACTGGAATTCAATCCATCCATCGCTTTTGGTTTATCTGAACTTGGGCAGCAGGCTAATCAAAGATTTTAAAAAGATCCTTCTTTCAAGCTTTTCACTTTCCAGTTCGTTCTGGGAAATCCCATAGCATTCCCAGGCCAGAAAATATATATAACCTCTTCAGCAGGTCGTGGGTTTACCCTGGGGTTTCTTCACAGTTGGGTTTGCTTCTAAAACCAGCAAAGGGAGGTATCCTAACTATATGCCTGAACTACCTATCAACATTAACCACTGGAATTCCTATCTGGTAACTTGCTTAACCCCCCCAGGTATTTCCCCGAACGGCTTAGGGATTGGTTTTTAGAAAGTGTACAGCTAATGTGAGTATGCTAGCAGGTAGTCTTCCATTACTGTTCTCTTTGTGTTTTTCTCTTATCTTGCAATGTATTAATGTATTTCCAGTTTTCAAACTAAATATGAATCAAACATCAGTCATTACCTGACAAAAACAAGCCTTTTTTACTTTTTCCAGACAAAGGGTCAAAAGTGTGATCATAAAAGTCAGATTAGTTATGATAGGATTTGGTTGAGAATTGACATACAGGGTGTTAAATGCCTGCATTTAGTGTGGACAAGGTTTTTTCTTGTGTTGAGAAAAGTTAAAGTAATTATTTTGGGGCTTTTATTTGACAGTGAAAAGTGAAATAAAATATGAAACGTGGGTATGGGGGGCTTTTAATGACACCACATGGAGTTTGCATTTTGTTACTTTGTTCCCACAGATTCGTCCACAGGTTGATGTTTTTGCCCTTAAAATTGATTTAATATTCATCTTTCAGCCTAGACCCTATTTATGATTATTTCTTCACAAACTAAGGCTTAAAATCAAATTAAACTGTGAGTGTTCTGGATGCAGAGTTATTCAGATTTATTTTCCATGATTAAAACAACAAATAAAGGGGACTGAACGGCCCTGGTGGAGCTCCAGTTCTTTTGATTCATTTCTTTCCATGTGGTTCTTGACCTGATCACTACAAAGAATGACGGGAATTAAAAAACAAGATTTGTTGCCTCGAAGTAAACAGTAAAAATCATAAAAAAATCCCCACAGCAGAGGGCAAACCCCATAACTACCATCAAAACACACTGACAGCCACGCAGCAGCTTCAGGCTCCATGACAAGGTCACTGTTGATGAGGCAAGGACAGTGAAGGGCAAGCCCAGGGGAGCAAGACGCAGACCAGATCAAATAAAACACCACAGAAGAAGAGGGGGGCTGAAGAGGGGCTGATTTATCTGATAAGAGTTCTGGGTAATTAATTAGAAACTCAATTATCCAAACCTTACTTCAGCAGTCTCAATTCATTAGTGGATAAAAAACCTCGCCCCTCGCTCGGCTCGACGCTCGGTGAGAGACAGGATGTGAAGGAAACATGACTCCTCTTCCTCTGCGAGAGCCCCTCAGGTCACCGCCGGGCACTTTTGTCCAGCTTTTCATCAAATAAGTGTAACAACACACCCAAACACACACACTCTCATACGGTGTGAAACAACAAAGCGACCACAGGGACACTTCCAGCGAGCTCGGAGCAACACCTCCGTGCCAAACAAAAACTCGGGAGTGCTCCATGGAGACTGCCACGCAGCGGCGTAATGAGCACGGTCTAAAAATGCTCTTTGATTGACGCCTGTGTTCCTTGTTTTAATTATTTCTCAAACTAAAAAGGGAGAGACATCCCTCCAACACATCTTCCACCCATCGCCACCACCCCCCGAAAAATCTCATTTCCAGGGGTTAGTGTGCATGACAAAAATGTCATCATGGCCAAAATGGCTCCGAGCGGTGACAACCTTTCCCAGGGAAATGATATTTTTCCAATCCGGCGGAAGGCGGATCATGTCACCCTCGTTAAAGCCTTGATAGCAGGTCTTTAATATTCACCGTCTTAATTAGGGCTGCAGTTAATTTCATTAAATTCTTTGGCTGCTAAATGAAGCAGATTATGAGACATCTTTTATTGCGAAGCGTGAAATTACAGCCTGCCCGCTGCCAATGGCGGGGCGAAACTAATGAATTACAGGGTAAATAACACCCGAATTAACCATCCAATTTAACTCCTTACAAAGCGCCCAGCGCCGAGGGGGGACGAGTAGACTTGTCAAAACCACCCAGCCCCGTGCTCGTCTGCAACCCCGCGAGAGGCAATTACAAGCACGACACTAATCAGCTCCTCGCAGGAAGAAGGCAGCGCCATCCGAAAGCCTTGAGACTTCAGACTCCAAGTGGAGCTCAGGAGGAGATGCAAAATGTTCATTTACAGGAGGAGGTCGTCTCAGTGGAGGTCAGGGAATCCATTAACAGTTCCTCTACAAAGCATCAGCGCTAAAGTACGGATGCCGGACAGGCCAGAGCTCTGTTTGGAGGCTGTAAGATTTCTAGCTGCATACTTGGAGCTCAGTTTGAAGTAGAGACGTCCTGCTTGGAGAGTTCTGAGGTCTAATATGAGTTTTACACATCTGTTTCCTCTAGGTGGGAAAACAAACACGCCAGATATCTTAGGAAGTCTGGAAGAGTCATCTGCAGATGTGCAAAAAGGTGATCTCAATCAGATAGATGAGGCACCCAACATGAAAACAATGTTTCATATTGACAGAGTTACGATTAAAACTACAAAATGCAGCACAAAGGTCAAATATTGATAGAGACACTGCTGGGGAGACGGATTTCTGTATACAGGAAGGACATCTCAAGTAAATGGCAGTGGATCTGCATATTCAACTGACCGGAAGGTAGCTGACATAGACATAAATGAACGCACAAAGAAAAATGCTATCTGTTGCTTCTAAGTTTCTCTCTGAGAGATCATTTTAGATGTTAATACAGTCCACATCACAAATCTTTGTAACTAGCAATGCAATGCAGAAAAAGAAGAAGCCCTGAGAGTTACAGTTAGTGAACATGTGGTCCTAACAGGCCGCTTTAGAGCCACTAGCAAAGAAAACATGCAAATTAACACACAGTAATTTGGGAATTCAGCTGAATGAATAATTACTTGTTCATCAATTTATTAATTTTTTCAATATCTGTTCAGGCATTTTCCTTACTTTTTTATTTCACTTCATTTTACTTTCAGTTTGCTTTTTCTTTGCATCCCCTTATAGTTCCTTAATGACTAAATAAATGACAAAGTAAATAAAGGAATATAAATAAATGTAAAGGCAAATTAAATTAGGATAATCAACTTATCAACCTTTAATTTACATTTATTATTTTGATGCATTTAATAGAGTGATTTTTTTATTATTTATTATTGATTTTGGCACCTGCAGTCCTCCATACTCTTCTACCTGAAGTTTTTAATCAAGGTAAAGATCATACTGATGATAGAGGTCTGTGAAACTCATGAATAAAGTAAGATAAAGGATCCAGAGAAATATTCAAAACTTAAATTAGATAAAGTTTTGAGAATTTTGAGAAGTTTCTGGGCACAGATTTTGATTTTGGCAGTGTTTGTCCTCCCTAGCTCTGAGCTGGGACTTGGGGAAAATGTGGAGTTCAATGAACCTTCCCAAAGTAAATAAAGGTTTATGGAAAAAAGAGGTGAAAAAACCCCAACAACGAGCACCTCTCCAGTGTGTCCGGTCCCAGAGGCTCGGCTGCTGTGTCGAAGGAAATTAATTTGTTAGATTGTTGGTTTTCAAAGCGCCTCGGTCAGCCGCTTGACAGAGACATGAGTGAGCCTCTCCCTCTCTCTCCGGTAATTAGCGGCTAATTAGCGGCGTGGAGCAGATGTCGGAGGAGCCCTGCGCCGTCAACAGCCTCTGTAAACAAAGCTGGACGCATCCGCTCACTTCAAGAAAGAAGAAGAAGAAGAAAAACCAAAAAAACGACCAATCGGGTGCTGGTACAGCCAGCATTTCCTCTGTGGCTTCGAGTCGCAGCAGAGCATCTTCGCAGGAGGTTTCAGCTTCAGCGCCACATGTGTTTCCTGCTTTGGTTCATCGTGCAGGTGGCAGACGTGAATGTGATCCCTCAGAGAGTTCATTAGCATAAACATGTTCATTATTAAATCAAATATTCATTACACAACAGAGAGCGGATGGATTGGAAAGTTTCCAGGTTATAAGACCACATTTGAACGCACCACTCTGGAGCTTCATTTGCATTTGCAAACATATTTAAGTGGTTTACTCCTCAGTGGTTTAAAGAAGTAAAGAAGTAGGAACAGTTTATATGTCCTCTTGTTCCGGCTTTAGACAACAGCTCAATAAGACAACAGCTGTCACCATCTTCCAATGTGGCGGGTATAACAGGGACCTAACACTTACGTGGCTTCGTATAGGATTTAGACAGAGATCATGTTAGCAAGCAAGCTAAGCTTAAGAAGCTAGCAGCTACAGTACACTTAAACGTAGCAGGAAATTTGACTATCCAAGAAAAACCATGTTCAAAATGGGCAGAATATTTGATTCATGGAGGGTTTGTTTAGTTTCAGGGATCAATCACAACCCTAAGTTGTTTTTGTTTAGGCTAATGCTAGCCTGTCTGTTAACTGAAGCATTTTTAAGCTACGTCACATAACAACACCTCTGAGAGTATAAAACTGAAACCTAAACCTAAAGACCTCTGGTTGTATAGAAGAAAACAGCCCTCGACTGCCTCGATCTCTGTCCTCAGTTAACCCTTTCCTGATGAGTTAAACGGCTCAGTTTTTATTTCTACGTTTTACTGAATAAAACATGATGTCCATTAATACATTTTGGTCAAAGTGTCAGAAAGGAGGATAAACTTCTAGAAAGGAAACTGAAGGTCTTAGAATTACTGTGTGCTGATTACCTGACTGATCACTGGATCAATCAGAAAAAAATGGGCCATTTTTCTTTGTCTCATGAAACCAAACCAAGTGTCTTTACTTTTACTGACAGTCTTTGTGTCATTTTGTTTTACACTGAAAACCAGAAAAGAAAAACAAAAACTAGAGACAAACCTTCGCTGCTGTGAATGCTACTCATGACCAGCGTGTTTATGTGTTTGTGTAAATTTGTATTGGCTAATAGTGTCAGAGTCGAGATCCGCCCTGTTCTCATTACAGCCACAGTGACCTGGCCTCTGTCTCTGTGTGTGCGTGTATGTGTGTTGTCTTAATGAGCTCTGGACTCTCTTAACGAAGGCGTTCCCCTTTAAGAAGTGAACCGCCGTCACCTCGAGTTGTCGAGTGTCGCGCTAAGAGTCGCTCTAATGAGATCAGGGCGGGCAACAAGTGGCTCAGACACACACACATTCAGGCACAACACATACACAGGTGACACTAATAAAGTGGAAAGAAGAAGAAGGTGCCTGGTGACAGTGAGAAGAGCTACAACTCCAGAAATTCTACAGAAACTCTAAAGAAGAAGAAGACATTAAAGTCCCCCCCTCTTCCTGTTTGATTGACAGAGCAGCAAACATAATAAAGGTTTATTCATTTAAACTTTTATTATGAAGCTTCAGTTTCAGATTGTCATTGTTTAGTGAGGACCTTAATGCTGCTTTTTAAGGCCAGCTGCCTTCTACCTCGACAGTACAATGTTAATCAGAGGCCAGTTTAGTGGTCATGAGATGAAGATGGGTTTTGCAGAAAGATTTCAGACTGAAAATGTCTCTGACAAATTTAATTTAAAGTAGGAAAAGTTATCACAGCCAGTGAAAGAGATGTTGTATAATTTTTACCAGCAATTTGAATGGTGTGAACTGCTTCGTTCTTAAAGACGAAGCTTAAACCTCCAAAGAAACAGAAATTAAGCACCAGAAATTGCACTTTCCCTAATGTCCACTAGGGGCTGGCTCCAAAACTGAGGCAATCACCATATCTAAAAATATCTAACTTGACAGCACAAATAAACATTACAGCTTGTTACAAAAAATGTCTTGTGTTCTATTCATAATGACTGCAAAGAGGGTGAATGTTACTGTGTTTGGATTGTTGTGTGTAGTTTTGTAATAAATAGAATTACATCATCAGCATATAGTGATAGCTTATGCTCAGTCTGTCCTTTCGGGAGATTTTTAATGCAGTTATTCGTAGCATTTTAGTAAACAAGTTAATTACTAACAACTCACTAACTAACTATCATCTGTTCCTGTGTCTATATAGTTTACGAATAGAGCTTGCTAATCAGGTTAACTAGCATTAGCTATAAGCGCCCCACCCTCTCATCCAAATATGTTCACTTCTGGATCCAAAGCATCAACATGATCATAGTCATAATTGAGGTTTTATAAAGCAATGGGTAATGTCACACCTCTGGGTTATTAAGATAAAAGCTACTGTTTTTTTTTTTATTTAGAAAAGTTTTATTTATTTTTTTTGTCATGAAAATTTGTGGAGCCAGCAAGTCGCCTTCTATGGGTAAAAGACGATGCAGAATTTGAATAGTGGCTTCTACTAGTTACACACAGTTTGCCAATTTTTGCACATTTCAGGTCAATAGATGGTAGTTTAATTTTATTTTGTTTTATTTTTAATTTCATCAGTTTGCTTAAGCGCTGATCAGTGCAGTTTAATTTAATGTAGCCTGTTTATATTCTCTTTTTATGAGCTTTTTTTAATACTGAACATTTCAAGGTGCAAGCAAATAAAATAACTTTAGTAAAAGACCTGGATGAGAAAATAATGGGTTCGTGCTTGGAGACTAAAAGGTGAGGGAGAGAGTCTCATTAAAAACAAGTGTGAGTATGATGCTAATGACACACACACACACACAGATACAGAGACACATACAGAAGGTAAAATGGAGTGCAAATGGAGCGATAATGGGGAAAAGGTAGTTGAACCTTGAATGTGAAAAGCAGCCTCTTTTCTAACACACACACACCCTGCATTTAAAACACACACGCGGTGTAATGAGGCAGCAGGTCAGCGGTGTGTTGAGCCAGTGTCGACACTGAGGAGCAGGCAGGAGACGAGGCGAGAGCAGCCACAGGGAACCATCAAATCAATTAACGTCCACTTCCAAAAAATACAACAGGAGGAAGCTCTGCGCTCAGCCTCGCAGCGCCTCCTCCTCCTCCTCTTCTCACTCTGCTCTGGAGGAGGTGGAGGGGGAGTCTGCGTCCAGCTTTATCAGCATGAATTTGGATAACGAACAGGGGTCCTCTGACTGTGAGGTTAGGATGTGAGGCGAACAGAAACATTCTTCACCTGATGAAATCTGTAGTTTCACGTGTTCACTACATGTTAATATTTCTGGATCCACATCAAGCATCCAGAAGAAACGAAATAATCTCAATATTTCTCAAAATTGAGATTTTAAATTTCTTTAATGCTTCAAGAGTTATTTTAGTTATTATTATTATTTATTTTATTTTTGAACGACTACTAATTATCTGTGCTGTCGACACCTTTTTATTTTATTTTTTTTAATTTCACCAAAAATTATACATTATACATTTTCTCGCTGACACTTCAATTTTAATTTGAGTAAATTATCTTTTTTTCGTGTTTTTGTTCCATAAAATTCTTAATTTTGAACTGAATTTGAATTAAGTCAAGAGAATATAATTTTTTCCTAAATTTTTAAGATGCTTAAAAAAAGTTGGCATAGTGAGAAAATCTAATTTGTTGTTAATCTTTGAGTTTTCATTTTTTTTAATTGAGTTTTTCCTCACAGTATATAGCCACTGTTATGTTTAAACCAGTTATATGATCGTCTGATAACACACACAGTTAGTACTGTTAGGATCTCAGATAATTACTGTAGAATAACTTCTTAGTGAGGATACTGGAAACACAACAGCTGATTGACCTTAATCTACTGAAAAACCAAAGATAAGTAAAAAAAATAAATAAATAAAAATTTAATTTGGAATGAAGTAACCAGTGATTTAGCAGAAGTCATAATTCCCACATGACCTGAACACAGCATAACTAAAGCAGCAGAATAATCTGTGTGAACGTAATGAGGTGCTCGTTTAAAAATGAAACCTGGCACGTTTCAGCTGAGCTCCATTTTCAGATGATTAACGACATAATGTAACGTCTTTCTGGCGCTCAAACAGCCTGCTGAGATCCACCGCTGCATTACCACCACAGAAGAAGAAAAAGAATAAGACGACGAAGGTGCATTTGAAGCCACTGGGAGCTGAAGAGGGATTTTCACACGTTCTGCTGCAATTACTGTCGATGCTGCTGTGCGATCACAGCGGGCTCGTTTCTTAAACACCGACCCCGAACACAAACAGCAGCCCTTCTCTCGCTCTCTCCTGTCGAGGCGGCGCCTAATCAGAGATGCGATTTGTTCATTAGGAGAGTACAAACGAGGCCGCGGCAGCGACTCGAGAGGCCACGATTAGAGCTCGCTAATTGTCTGATTTGCTCGTCAGGAGACCCCCTCCTCACTCTCTGCTGCTCCACACAAGGGGAGCTTGTTTGCAACAAATTAAGAGCCACTTCAGGTGCTCTCCTCGCCGTCGCAGCAGGGACATATCGCAGTGGAGACGATCGCCTCTTTCCTCTCCTTCTTTCATTCCTTTAAAACGGTGCGATCAAGCAGTTCAGGAAGGAGAAGACGACAAGAGAAAAGGAAGCGGCTTTGAAAGGAGAAGAGAAGCGGGAGATGAAGTGGATGAACAGAGGGAGGGGAGGAAGAAAGAGGAGTGACGGCGAATCCGTCCCTCTCCTTCTCCTAATGATCTGGTTGGAGGACCCAGGAGAGCCCCTCACTCTAATTGATGTCAAGTGTGTGATTTCACTGTTAATCAAGGCCGAAGCTTCAAACACACAGAGCGAGCGAGCAGAGTAGACAGGAAGTCTCACCTGTTTGATGGGGATGGCTCGCCCGCTGCCGATGCTGTCGGCTCGAGCCTCCAGGCCCTTCTTGTCCTTGTCCGCCTCGTTCGCCTTCCTCGACTGTGGAGAAGACCAGATAAGAAGAGTTAGTATCAACACATCAGGCAAAAACCACAACATATCAGTTTAGTAAAAGTCAACACCCACTGCAGATATGTCTGATATGTAGAGTGATTAAATCATCTTTAGTCAAGAAAAATTCTAAAAAATCCTGGAAGAGTTCAAAGAGAAGGGACTAACTGACGATTCAGTTAGTCGACTGGAGATTTTTACTGATTATTCATTTAACATGTCATCAAACAACAAAGGCCAACTTGGGCTTAGACATTAAAGTACTAAAAGCTGCTACTCGATGTCCACTAGAAGCTGGCTCAAAAAGTCAGTCAGTCCCCACAGACTCGCATATTAAAACACCCGACTTTACACCCAAAATATGTGTTTACAGCCAGCTACAGAAACAGTTTTGATCTCTACAACTAATTTCCCCCATCATACAGGATAGGGGGTGAATTTCTTTACAACTTACCTGTTTAAATTGTATTAAGGTGAATTAAAGTTTGTTTTATTAGGTGCAGCTGTAGCTGCAAAGCTTTACCTCAGATAACTGGAGCCCCTAAAACTGGACTGTGTTCGAACTGATTGAAATTTTGTAATAAACAGCATCACATCATCAGCATATATAATGATAGTTTACTTTCAGTCTGTGACTTTGCTCTTTCAGTTTGTGCTCAGTAAAATGTGGAAGATATTCACACCAGCTATTTTCCAACAGTTGATGAATCTCATGTGCTAAAACTGGAAGCTCTGAAAGATTTTACAGTAGGAAAGAAAAAAAGAATGAAAGAGGGACTTTTTTACACGACTTTAGGGAGTTTTTAAACATGTAAACATGATCATTTATAAGGTCAAGAGGACGTAAAGTTTGTTCTTAATACCACAGACAAAGAAAAAGAAAAGCCACTTGTGCATCAAGCCATCAAGTCACCACGCAAAGCAGTTTGGTTGGTTGATCTACAGGTGCTTCCAAGCCTCACGAGCTTTGTTATGGAAAGCTGTGTGTGGAAAAGTTGGCTCTAAAACGGATCAATACATCATGGAATGTATCACTACTGAAGTCCAGGCTTTATCTAACTGATAAAAAAGTCATTTTTGCCACATAGAGATGCAGTGTTAAATTCGTTGACGAATAATTTACATCATAGTTTTGTACTGACACTTTTGTCAACAAATAAAAACAAGAAGAAAATATTCCGGAGAGACGAGATCCAATCAGAAATAATTAAGTTGTGTAGAAAGGCGGGATGATTGGGAAGTTATCCACTCAGAAGGAATATCCTTGTGCGGTGAGGTTAGAAGCACACGTTTGATCTGCGGCTGACAAACAGCATTTGGGGGGGGGGGGGTGTCATCATGCAAATGTAACAATCAAATGCTTGGGAGGAACAAGAGAGTAGACACACGCACACGCTTCACATTTGATGTCAGAGGAAAATAATACTCTTTTGTAACCATGTAGAACAACTGTCACCGGTAAAAACATGACTTTTACACTTTAAAGCAGAAGTCATAAAACAACTTTGGATTTAATCGATGATAATCTTACGCTATTTAAAACTAAAAGAATTTAGCTTTAGCCAAAAGACTGTGACTAAAACTAACACTAAATTAGCTGTTACAGTTAACATTGCAAAACTGAAATGGGCAGCAAACTGCAATTGTGCTTTATTAAAACTATTTCTGGGACTCCCATATAGTGAAAAATCTGGTATTTCAAAACTGTTGTTGGGTTTAAAATCAGGTGTGATAATGAGAACAGTGAGTGGGAACGTTTGAACCTGGACAGATTCCTAATATTTAGTCTCTTTTTAAAAATTTACACGCAAAAGCTTTGGTGATACATTAAAATGATGTCCACAACTCTATAACCGGAAGTCTGGTGCAATATTTTTTTCCGTGGCTTTTGTGGGCTGCGTGTTTGATGGCGACTCACGGTGAAGAGGTTGGAGCGGCGTTTAGACTGCTTGCGGACGGGTGTTGGCGTGTTGGTGGTCTGCGGGACGTCGATACGGAGCTCCTTCTGGCTGGTGCTCGGTGTTGACGGCACAGATGACGAGTAGTCGCTCAAACTGCCGCCACCATTACTCGTCTGAAAGGACGGAGGAGCAGAAAAGCAGGAAAAGATCAAAGGAGAGAGAAGGAAGCAGAGTCATATTGTTTTAGGATGAAGTTTGAGAGTTTTTTGAAAATGGGGGGTCTTGGCTAAGGTGCAGTTTCCTGGAGTACTTGACAGTAATCAGACAGAGCTGAGAAAGCACAGAGGGCCGTCTGTAAGGACAGTGGAGAGATAAACGCCACTCTCTTGGGGGACGCGGGAGCTGAGCGATGGCTTTTTAATGAGAAATCGATGCAGGATTGAAGGATGAGGATCGAAGCGTTTAACGGCCTGAAGCTCGAGCTGCACACAGTGTGGTTCAGGCAGATGTTGGAGCAGTTTGTTTATTGTTCATGTTCTCCAGGAATGTGTTTGATTTTTGATATAGGCGTCTTTGTTAAAAGCTATGAAAACTGAGTCCAAATGTCTCTTTATTTTAGAAAAATCTGATTGGTTTAATTGATCATTTAGACTAAAGGTCCACTGAGGATTTTTTTTTCAGAGCTTTCAGCTTCATCTCACCATACTTCAGCAGACACAGGCTGTGATTTACTGCCAAGATTTTATTGCTCTTAGTATCTAGTTAAATCAATTCATTTCAGTTTCATTAAATCAAATCACAACAACAGTCTCCTCAAGCCAGAGGAAACCCCAGCAGTAAGATGGCCCCCTTTGAGCAAAAACTTGTTGACAGTGGAAAGGAAAAACTCCATTTAAACAAGAAGAAACCTCCAGCAGAACCAGGCCCGGGTATCTGTTGCGACAGGTTGGGGATGAGGAGAGCGGCTCACACTAAAAAGCCCATTTAGCAGCTGTTCATATCGTCACATGACCTTCATCAGCTCAGACACAGTTCACCAGGTCAGCTGATTCATTCAAACTCTAAGGGCTGGTATGGTAACACCTAATGTTACAAATTAACCATCAGAAGAAGGATTTCTAGTTCATCAGCTCCATTATACTAACTTCTGTATAATGTAATTAGTGTAATGGCACAAAGTGAAGGTGTTCAACTACAATCAAAGAGGCTAGCTGACAACATGTGGCACTGTGCCTCTTGAACCAGCAGTGCTACGTAATGACTGTAAACGACTGTAATGCGAATGTGACTCTGTGTGACCTCTGACCTGGCTGATGTGGACGGCTGACACTTGTGTGGCGCAGACAGACGAGTGACTCGGGGAGTTGGGGAGTGACTTGCAAGGCCCGATGGACAACTGCTGCTTCTTCCTGGTGGCCACGATCTTCTGGGCAACTGCAACACACAAAACACACACAAATCAGACCAAAGTATACCGAAACACTCAGTGAGGTCCAACAACCAGTGAGGTGACTGCAAAAAGAATAAATATCGGTGCTCAAAGACGAACATGGTGTCCCCCTTTTAGGTTTTAAAGATCAGCACCACCTACTGCCTGCTGTCATCATCACATCCTCGAGGTAAAGTGTGTTCATGTCCGGCATCATGTAAAAAAAGCGTCTGTGTCTGGTTTTATTGAGCTGTAACCAGCCCCTCTCTCAGTTTGGTGGTTTTATTAAAGTGTATATAAAGCTCAGAGGAGCCGTTTTACAGTCTGAAAGCAGCTAAGGGTTTAACCCAGGAGCCACAAACAAAGCAGTGAAAGTAGCCATTTACATTTTCTGCCTCTTCTTCACTTTAATTTAGAAAAAAAGGGAAAAAAAATCACCTTTTCTCCATTAAAACCCAGAATACCTCTGAAATAAACATGACTGTTTGAATTTCTAATTCTTCTGTCATTGTTTTAAATTAGGCTTCTTCCACATTATAACCACACGGAGTCTCTTAACATCATTTCTACCGATGTTTTTATGAACCTCAGTACAACTCAAGTCAGGTTAAGGCAGGGCTAATCAATACCTAAAGAGACATTTAGGGAAGATCCAAGCATCCTCTCCTCTGATTGGCTGTTCATAATGGCTGGGGGAGGAGGGTTCCTCATTGACTGACGAGGACCTTTTAGGATACTAATGGGAGAATAATGACTGCAGCTCAGCACTGTTGAGACTGGTGGAGGGCTTCAATGTCAGATTTATGATTTCAAATCACACAGTGGTCAGACTAAACCGCACTCTTTCATTTATAATGTTGAACGTCTTCATCAACATCAGCTGGTGTCCTGAGCACCACCCTGATGGGACGAAGTACTGCTACATTATGACAAAAGTTTACCTCTCTTCAATCCAATGAAATGTTTTTACCTCAAGAATCAGCAGAAGTTTGATTTACACCACTAAAAGTGGTGTAAATGGAAGGCTAGCAACTTTTACCACCAAAAACCTGATTGCAAATGGTTTGGTCACCCGTAGATGCAACTGCAATGCCAGCAACCTCTAGCAACTACTTGCCAACCTGTTGGGGACTGCACAATTTTTTCTAGCCGCCCATGGTTGCCATGGAGCTATTAACCGGTCTCTAGGCTTGTGTGTCTGAGGCTGTATGTGGCTACAATTGGTTTAGCACTCAGCAGTATATTTCTCAAGTTCTCTTCCTGTTTTTCTAACATGCAGGCTGACAGTAGCAATCTAATGTTGACATATATAATTAGAAAAAGTTAAACATTAAGTTGGAATAAACATAGGATAGCGTTCATGTACACAATGGCATAACAAAAATCAAGTAGTACTTATATTATTAAATTTCAAAATTTCAGAGATTTTCCCCTAAATATCGACTATTTGTATCACGTCTTTTTGTTTTTCTACTATTAATTAAATTTTTTGAAATTTCTTCTGCTTTCTGACAACAGGCCTTTACACCTCCTGGAGGAAAACCTGGTCCTTTCAAACCAAAAACAACAGTAAAGGTCTTTGGTTGAGTGGTGTTCACACAGCGCGCTCAGTCAGTCAGTCTCACCAGCCTCCGTAAATAATTACACTAAAATCTGGTCCCAGCAGGTCAGCACCAAAGCTCGGCGCGATCAAACTGTTGTGTCTGTCTGATGATGTGCTGGAGGAGCCGAGTGTTGGACAGGAGACAGGAGAGAGTTAAGACTTTAGTGACTCCATTATCTCTGTTCCAATAAACACTGGCCTGTTTCATGCTCTCGCAGATGAAGCCATTGTTTTAATTGGGCTCGTTAAAGGCCCCGGCTTCGTTAATGAGGACCCAGTCGTAAACATTTACCTCCAGGTGACACGGGGCCGAGCCAAGGGCAGCAAAGAGAGAGAAGAAACTCGGAGGTGTTTAAAAGAAGCCTCTGCGGCACGATGGAGCCATTCAGAACAAAAACAGACGATGAAAGGGAGCGAGTCTGATCAAAAATCGCTGCTTTTAGCTCCACGGGATCAACGTTAATGCTGAGACGGTGATTAGTTTGTTTGATGAAGCTTGGACACATTTGGTCTGACACTGATTACGGGATTTTTCTACTGAATTTGCACCAACAGTTTCTCCTTGATAAGAACACTTTTGTAATTGTCCTCTGCAAAATTTAACAAACTTTCACCACCAGGGGGCACCCATTTACCAGTGTGTGTAACTTGCATGATTAAATAAAGGTTACATATCGTATCAGTTGTTATCTTGTGGTGCAGACTGGAATTACAACAAAGTACAGTCTACATCACATCTGTCATACTCAACGCCTGGGGGCCAAATCCAGCCATGTGGCAGATTTAATCCAGCCTAATGATCAATTTAGGTATTAAAAAATTGCAGACTTGCCATTTTTAGATTTTATGTCAATTCATGTCACACTAGAGGCCTCATCTGTATGTTGCATGTAGACTACAAAAGGTCAAGATCCCTTTATCTTTACTATTTTATTGAAAATACCCAGAGTAATCTGATTTTAATTTTCAGGCCTTTAAGAAAAAGAAAATAAAAGATTGATAATTTTTTGATTAAATTGTTTAATGGATAAACGACTGTTCGTTTACTGAGGCCTTTTTGGGATATGCAACATCGTCCAGGACAGTGGGGATGGACTTTTAGACTCCTGGATGGATGGACGGACCTCCTACCTTTCAAGTGTATCCCTTTGTAAAAGTGAGCTTGACACCCCTGGTCTAGCTCAGCTCAGCTTCAGTTTATCTGATTTTGATCAGTTTCTGGAACATGTGAAAAGATTCTGAAGTTCTCAAATCATCTCATATCACCAGAGATTTTCACTGTTGTCTTTATGTGAATGACTCTTCTTCTTCACCAACACATTTTTGTTTTCTTCTGGTTTTGCATCAGCTGCACAATCAAAACAACATTAACGTGCTAACACTGCAAAATCAGTAGACAAATACTAGCTCTGTTCTCCAATGGAGTTTGTGCTGACATAAAGGAAGGATAAACACTTTTTTAGCATCCGTTCTAACAGATTTAAACATTTGCACTTCCTTGCTACATAATATTTATAATGGCAAAACACTCATTAGTAATTCCTACTACTTATTTCAGTTATTTTTGGTATACAGGGACAAGTTCCCGGATGTGGTTTCACTTTTGATAGGTTCATGGCGGCTAAAGATCGTCCAGTATTCATGTTCATCCAATTAATAAATCCATCCCAACAGATTTTTTTTTTTTTGACAAGGGTAAAATAAATAGATCATTCAAGTGTCGGATCATTTAACATCTTTACATTTCTTGTTTTGTTTGAGCAACAGTCCAAAAGCTAAACATCTCCAGCTTTTACTAACACCATTTGTTGGAGTTTTTGCTGGTAATGATGTACTGATAGTGACTAGTGGTCAGCTAATGTAGCTCCAGTTACACTTTTGGCCCTGATCAGAACAAAGTTTGAATCCCAGAGTGAGAAAGTCAAAGAGGACTGAGCCTCTCGCATGCATGTCAGCGTGTCCGTCCTGCACCTGGCAGGCTGTATATTACTTTAAGTGTTAAGAACAGTTATGATAAGGCTGCGCTAAATATTTAAACTGCACGGTTAATGCAATTTAACTTTATCCATCAATCTCAGTTCTGCTCTGAGAAGCTGCCATTTCTTCTAATGGAAACGTCTCCCCTTTGATCAGATTTATGACGGGGCTGCACCGCCAGCTCACACATAAAGATGAAGGGGAGGGGGGCGGAGCTGACTGCAGCGTTTCACTCTTTACATGTTAAAGTCAAACACCGCAGCTGCTGCAGGTGTGCTATCTGAACGTGTGGTGCTTCAAGGTTACATTAAAAAAAGAAAATACTGAGCCAAATGTCACCAAACTTGTTGGACCGGTGGCTCATGGTTGGAGGAAAAAGCCAGGAAATTCTAGTATGAATCCAGATCAGTTTTCCTAAAGTATCAAAACAGGAAATTGACTTTGGTTTGATGTTTGTCAAATGAGAAAATTATCTGTTCATGTTTATGTGTTTGTTAGAAGTAAAGCTTTATTCAGGAGTACTTTGACTATTTAAGAACAGCCAAAGGAAGAAACCATTCATGTTCAAATCCTGATCACTTGAGCTCAGGTGGGAGACTTTTTTAATGCTATTTTTGCAAAGGTTTAAATCCAGTTGTTTCAAAGGCACCGTGGACACACGTGTAAATGTCATTTTCGGTTTACTGACTACTTTTATAAACCCTGAATTTTCAAATCTGATGTGCAGCACGTCTGCTGTTGTTTGACAGGATGAACTGAGGAGCTGCATAAAGGTCCAGTGTAAGATAAATAAGGATTATTTTGAACTGTGAATCATGCAAAGCTACTCTAGTATAACCCAAAAATAAAAACTGTGAAGTCGGCTCTTTGCAGATTAGTGTGTTTGTGGTGTCAGTGTGTGAATATTTACACACTGGATGTGATTTTTATATCGCTGGAATGTTTCTGAGTGACTGTTTGACAGAGCGCGTGTGGTCATTAAAGCTCGTTAGTGAGCGCTAACGAAGCGTCCTCAGTCTGCACTCTGACATGGACCAAAAAGAAGAAGAAGAAGAAGAAGAGGAGGAGGACCCGCGTGTGTGTGTTGGGGTTCACGTCGGTGTAATTAGGCTAATTAAATTAGTGCGCTGATGGACGAGGGAGTGCAGGGCTGTCACCCTTGTGCTCCTCCCCCCTCGATCCCTCACACAGAGGTCACCCCCCCTTACCCCTCCCCTCTCTGACTGGACCAGGCTTCACTTCCCATTACAGCAAATTACACGTTAAACATGTTAAACACACACATGCGTATACACACACACTGAAGCCCAGCAGAAAACAAAGACGACTAAGGATCAGAGCACTGTTGATTCAACATCATTTCAACTCAGATTGGCGCTAAAATTTAACAATTTTAATTAAAACATGGTAAAAATTTTAACCAATTTTATTTCTTATTAACAGCATCATTTACAAAATCTTATTATATTTAGGAATAATTTCATCATACTAGAAAAAACTTGGAGTTTAAAATTGTTTCCTATATGATTAATGTCCAAATGGTTTTGTGTAATTTTTAGAGCTAAAATGCAGAAACATAAACAGGTTCCAGCTCAGGTGTGAATGTAATTCTGCATTCTATGAAAGTAATTCTGGTTAAAAGACGACATGCAGTTTAAACACAAAGGTTTTTAATCTTTTGGCAGGTTTTTCTAGCACTGACCGGTCCAATGTTTCAATATAACCAACCTCAGGAGGTGAAACCTCTGAGCTAGAGAAGCTGAAATGTCAAAAACTGACAGGTTCTCTCTCAGATGTGAATACTGTTTGGATTTTAATGAGGGTAAATCAATTTTAGTAGAACAAAATAAACATAAACATAAACAAATAAACATAAAAACATCGGTTTGCAGCATTTATGAGAAACATTTTAGCCACTTTCTAACATTACTTAGACACTTTAGTCCAATTTTTTAATAAAACCACATCAGGGAACCTAAATTTCTAACTTGAATGTGAAGCTTTTGCTGCAAAATTGTTAGAATTTTATTGTTTTTTATAGAAATATAAAAACTGTTAAAAGTAACCTTTTTCAGCTAAAATGCCCCAAATGAACCAGCTACAGTTCACATGTGATTATTATTGGATCTACTGGATCATTAACCATTTACATTCTTACATGTATCCATATATAATCATACACAATGATATTCTTATGTGTTAAAATTTCAGGTTCATCAAAGCTTCAGTGGGTTGAAATAAAGTAAAATGATGGTTTAACGGCATAAAATACAGAATGAAACCTTCCTACTCCTCTTCCTCGCCCCTCCCTAGCTCAAAAAAACATCATTACAACAAGCGGGCCAATTATGTTTAATGCTAAATGTTGTGGTCATTCATGCAACTTCCTCATCTCAGTGCAGCCGCTGCGACTCATCAAAGCCTCTATTACATTTAACATACACACACACACACACACACACACACACACACACACACACAAATCAAGACAAATCAGTGCCAATCAGCATTTCTGCACTGCAAGCTTCTGCCTGTCGCCATGACGCTCCAGCTGACTATGAAGCCGAATATGAGCATTGGGTAATTAAAGCCCCGCCCCCAACTCCATCACTGGGCCAACCGGCCGCGATCGATGGCGACTGGAAACGCAGCGAAGGTCACTAAAGCGCAATCGATACGCTCAGAAACATCAGCTCGATCATAAAGTGTGACCTCACCCTCCATCGATATGTGTGCAAAATGTCATTTAAATCAGAGAAGAAGAAGAAAGTTGGCGCGGGTACAAGCAAAATCGGTCAATAAATAAATGCATCAATCAGCCTCCAATAACAGCTATTACACTGCAGTTTTAAATCAATCAATCAATAACAGATATTTCACGAAAGTAAGAATACGGTGAAGAAAAGTGTGTATGTAGAGCACAAACATCTCCCACCAAACTCCATTCAAAACTTTCAGCATTTAAGAAAATCTGCTACGTAGGGTTTTTTTTATTTAAGGTGTAATATATACTGTAAAGTATTTTTCCTGTGTGATTAATTTTTAAAATATGTGTAAATAATTTTAACTTTGAAGTATTATTTTTGTATAATCACTTCATGGTGATAAGATGACGTCTCAACTAGTTTAAATTAACAACTACATTAAAGCAAGGCAACAAATTAAAAAAAAAAAAAAAACTATACAAATTTAATGCAAGTAGGTTTCAGACATTATTTCTTCACCAACTTCCTGTTTGTGTGCAGGCTGTTATTTTGTAAACAAGTGATCCAACAGGTGATACCGGGAATCAGCTCGACCGCAGCAGGATTTTAGGTCACACAATAAGCTAAATATTTACATGCACACCATAACGTATACACAGGGGTGTGTCCAAAGACAAGCCAAAAGGTGCCCCCACCCCATATAAACCCATGATAACAATAATAATAATAATAATAATAGTAATGATAAAGTCCCTATTGCTGTTATCGCTTGTGTGTCTTCTTCTCTGTCTCTAAATGGTAAATTATACTTATGTTGTGCTTTTCTACTCTTACTACAAGCGTCATTCACACACACACACACACACACACACACACACACACACACACACACAAATGAACGCATTTTTCTTCCCATAAACATCCACACACTGACACACATCGAGGCTACTCAGGGTTCAGCATCTTGCTCAACAGCCAAGAATCAAACCACCAACCTTCTTAGCTGACAACCCCACTTGAGCCATCTGTCACACATCTGACCGACACACTGCAGTTAAAGCGGACTCACATTTAAACCCACAAACACACACACACACAGTAAAAATATAAATACCCACTAACACAAACACACGCACGCACTCAGAGCTGCAGGCTGCTGCATCGTTCTGCTGGGTGATTAGAAAACTGATTAATTTGGGATAATGACGAGAAGAATACAAGGAGACAGTGTCTCACACACACGCGCACACACACACACACACACACACACACAGTGGAATAATTAAGAGGATAATAAGGCAGCGTTTAGTGTGGAAAGCTTCCTCCTGGGCCGACCACACACACACACACTGCAGCTCTTCTTCTCTTACAATTAAAAGTCTGCAGTGTTTCGCTCCTCTGAGGATTCGACTGTTTCCTGTGCTCACAGCGAGCCTCTGCTGCTGCTGCACTGCCCCCTGCAGGACACACTCAGCAATGACCGCCCACAGATGATAGATGAAGACTTGTGTCTGTTCTTTCTCTGGACATGCTGTCTCATCACACACAAACACACGCTGCACTTTACAGGGACTTCATCCGCCTCAGAAAGTAGTCCCCATGGATGAACTGCACTGAGCGTTAAACTATTTCAACCTGATTTGAAGAAGAAACTGATGATACTTTCTTATATCCTTTCCAACATTTTTGTCTGTTTTGAGTTAATTTATTAAAAATAAATGCAAAAGCATGAAACTTAGAGATGTAAGAAATACTCCTAGTTCCCCTGAAATGAGGTGACGCTGCACAGAGGGGATCACCTGCCTCTTTTTCAGCTTAACTTCTGTTTCCTTACAGTAAAGTTTATATATGAGCCTAAAATCTGTAGGAGATATGAAACAAACACATTTGAAAACAGGTTAAGAGGTGATCGTGTCACCTGTGTGATGACTACAAGCTAAAATTTACATATGAAATGCCCTCAAATCATTAGCAGGGCTTTTATTGTGAAAATCTGCATCCAGGATCAAAACAAAGCAATCAAACGCCATGTTTCATCACGCTCATTCCACCTTAAACCATCATCAGGTTAGCTCTGGATTCAGCCTCATATCACAGCATGGTCGGTCACCTGTGGGCGGGTCAACACTGACGAGAACGTCTCTGAAATCCAGAATCACGAGTTTGAAAATGAAGTGTTTAACATCTCGGCTCCATCTCAGTGCATGAAGTTTTCTGCACTAACATGCAGTCTATCTACCTCACCTTGACATATTTTTATTTCTGTGACTTTGATTGTTAAATGTCTGCTTCAGGCTTCGGTTAAGCTGCGAATCATTAAACAATCGTAAAGCGGACGACAGATTTCTCTGCTCTTCGTCGTCATCAGAGAGCAAACCTATAAACCTGTAAACCGAGCCTGAGCGGCAGAATCTGCTCAGACCCGCTCAAAGTGAAACTCAGGTGGACGCGAACGAAAGCCAGAGGCCGTCAGAGTCGCTGCTAATTAACCGCAGAGTCCGTGTCATCCATTTCTCTCTCTAATTACAGCCGTTAACCCCGCGCCTGCCGACCGGTCGCCCGCCCGCCGCTTCATTAACGTCTCCGCTGCCTCTCTTCTTATTAATGTGCTCTCAGAGTGTGAAAAATGAGCCGCAGGGTTTACCATTTGCAATAAGAGGAAAAAAAAACGTTTCTCCTGAAACCTTACTGCCGCTTTTTTATTTGCTCCTGTTGATGATTCGGCTTCACAAATTTGTGTCTTTCTGTCCTAAAATTGTTGCATTCAGAGCGATCAAACATTTGAAAATGCTCCTGTTGAATGTCTGAAAGAGGTTCAGCACTGCAGTCACACAGCACAAAGCAGGATGGGTAAAAGAATAGCAGCTAAAGGCCTTCATGACTCATTGGTGATGTCAGAAAGCTGAACAAACGATCATCTGGGTGATTCAGTCCAATCACCCAAAGACTTCTCAGTCTTAGGCAGACCTAAGATTCCTGTTATTTGGTAAAGGTCCACTCTACTACTGCTGCTGCTGGGACATAACACAAGCAGTGGTGAAACATAACTGGGTACGCGTACTCATGTTGTAGGGCCCAGTTCACAGTTTGGTAAATCTTTGTTGGTGCAGCAGAAATAAATTATGATGTCTTTAGACACTTTCACACAGAAATCCTGTCTCGATGCAGCCTCACACTGGAAATATAAATGAAGGTGTTACATGTGGAGAGCGAGCAGGAGGCAGGACAAAAAGCTGAAACCACAGGTGTAGGTGGTTTTTCAAAAATAGCTCTCTTGGCTCCTACCTGGAACATCCATTATCAAATGATGTAAGACGACTTCACAAACCCAGAACTGAAACTCAGTAATGAGATGATCATAAGTCTGGACCTCCATAGCGAGGAAGTCTCGTGCCAGGTGGCTTGAGGTGAATTCATGAACCCAAACGTGAAGCACGGCAGAGGTCAGATTATGAGGCTTCAGTCCAAGGAAGTCCCAAACCACATCAAACATCCAGCAACAAACAACTCGGGATGAATTCATGGACACAAGAATTAAATGTGGAAGAAGGAGCATCACAAATTGGGGCTTTCAGATCAAACGAATCACCAAGAAATTGCCTCAGACACAATCACAAACACAAAGACAAAGAAAATCACGGTCAGGACTCGCATCACAGTTTGGGCCAAGAAAGTCTAATACTCAACCAAACATCTTGCACCAAATGACTTAAGATGGCGGAGGGGGCATCATAAGTTTGGGCCTTCAGATGCAATGAACCTATGAACCAATAAGTGAAGAATGGCCGAGGCAACACTGTAAACTGGGGGCTTCAAACCTTCTAATTGGGACTTAACTAAAGATACGTCACTTTTTATGGCTTCTTCCCAGTAACTACACCCCAGAATGACTTTAAACAGAAGAAATCCACCCTCAGAAATCACAGGTTGCTCTTGTTCAGTAAAGGTTGTTAAACTGTTTGTCAGTTACCTACATAAACACACTCTGTCTTTGTGTCACTGTGACTTAGACACAGATCAGATCACATATTTATTCATTCATTTGATGCAGATGTGCATGCAGTGTCTGGGTCAGTCAGGACCTTGACGGCTCCGGACACCCTCCTCCTCCTCCTCCTCTTTGTCCTTCCTCCCGCTGTAATGTCTGATTCTTTTATTAATCCCGTTGGGGAATCGTCTCTTTTTGTAGCCCCCCACCTTCCTCCCCCCGCTATGATAAAACTTAATTGCTGTTCGGTTTGAGCTAAATAGCTGAGCGGGTCCATTTAAGTCTTAATTGACGTGTGATTAAGAGCGTCCGAATGGCTCCGGCCGGGACGTCGAAGGAGGAGGAGGAGGGAGTGTGCCGGGGAGGAATGTCACCTTCCCAGAGGACTGGACTCTGGTTTCCTGGTCGTGTTGGACACTTTTCCCTGACAGATGGCTGCTTACCGTCCTGGAAGACTCGCTCCACGTTGAGGCCGTAGGTGGCGCAGGTTTCATAGTAGGTGCATCGTTTGAGGTCGTTGGAGAGCTTCCTGGCCCGGGTGTCGTCGATCACCCTTGGGTTGGTCGAGCTGATGGCGTCTGAGAGGGAAACGAGAAAGAAAGAGCTTGAGTCTAACTTTAAATTCACATTTTACAGTAAAAGAAAGAAACTCAAAGGCACCAACCTATTTTTATTCCAGCTTTTACCCAAATGTGGGTATATACCGTGTCATAAATATAATAAAAGCCGTAAGACTGACTCATTCATGTATTTTATTAGATTTCTGGCCTGTAGATTCAGAAGGAACGCCTCCACATCAGCTCTGTGGCTCATGAAGGTGAAATAAAACAAGAGCCCAGACTTTAAGGAGGAAAACTTCAGCAGTACTCTGGCGCCATCTGCTGGTTATGAGAGTGATAAGCATGTTTGGATTAAGCTACTTCCAAGTGCAACAAAATAGGTAGTAACAACAGCTCCAACGGCTCATGCAAAAATCTGGCAAATAACATCTATTAGTAATATTTGTAACTATTTATATGGGTGTATTTCACTTTAAGGAATGAACGCCTCCATGTACAACACTGAGGCATACTTAGAATTACTTTAAAATGACTCAGATATCACTGAAGGTGACATGAAGAACCTGTCCTGTGTTTAAAGACATTTCCTCCACATGTTTTAATGTTTGAGGGACCACAGTGTGTCAGAGTAAATGCTCCTATTATCACTGTACCTGGTGGAGGAGTTTTATTTAACTATTTATCTGCTAAAGAATGTAGAACCAACTCTTAGATGTGCTGGCTGTTAAACTCAACATGGGTTCATGTTGGTTTTTTCAGGTGAACACCAGGAAAAAAGGATGATATAGGCAGGCAGATGTTATACAGGTGACTTTAACTGCAGCTGTAAATGAATATCAGTATGTGGGAGCGGCGTCCTGAGAGGATTTCAGTGATTACACAAACACTGGGTCTTTATTGTTGCTTGTTTGTGGAGAATATTTGTACAGTCTGGTTTCTCTCCGCCTGCAGCTTACAGGGACAAACTCAGTGAGACTGTAAATACATTTTTACATACACGATTTCAGCTCAGTAACAGCACGACTCTGCTTCAAGAGTCAAGAGTCGTCGACACAGCTAGGCTTTCATTGGTTTTTGGCTGACTCAACAAAACCTAAAACCCCAGCAGGAGATAACAGGTATCATGATGGTGGTTGTCAACTTTCTTTGTTAAGGCGGGCTATCTGCTTCCCTATGAGTGCCACCTACACCAATCAGACATGTTAAAACACATTCCTCCAGCAGAGAACCTTTATCAAGCTTATTAAAATCATGCTGTAAATAAAAGAAGGGGTGAAAATGTGCTGCTTCCAGATGATTTTAAACCCAAACATAAAATCACCAGGTCAGGAGCAGCATCAGTTACCATGGTGAGCTTTGACTCAACTGTTTATTAATCAGATCATTACTTTATTGGATTAACTCATCCATTAAGAGTAAAACAAATGAAAATGCTGCCTTAAAATGTCCAAGAAGAGGAATAACTTTCAGTTCAGATTGATAATAAAGGCAAAATTGTAACGACAAAGAATTATTCATGTCCTTTGACGCGCGGCTCGGCCAGCATTCAGCCTAAACACTCTACAAATCTGCTGATGTTTTCCTGCTGTCTTCTCAGTTTTATGGTTCCTATATCTGGATCTATGAAGATGTAGAATAACGGCAGTTTGCAGGGCAGACATTTTTTCTAATACTTTTATGAGTGCATAAAATACAAATAAAGAAAACTTAAAACTAACAGCAGCCACAAAATGCTAATCAGAGGCAATGAAGTCAAGTTTACAGCTGCAATTAGGATTGTGCACCACTAGGTGGTAGCAAAGCTCTAGAAAAGCAGACTGTCCAGAGAGAAAGCGACAGCTACACTTCCTGCTAGGGACTAAAAATAAACCCCATCAAGTAGAGTTTTAAACAATACAAAGATTTGGTGTTTATACAGAGGCTAGTGTGTGTGTGTGTGTGTGTGTGTGTGTGTGTGTGTGTGTGTGTGTGTGTGTAGTACCTTGTGTGCCAACTAGCACCAGCGGCAGGTCAGCGGTGTTCCTGTAGTTGGCGAGGCGGCTGAAGTAGTGATAAACAGTCTGAAAGCTGATCTCGTCCTCCAGACTGAAGACAAAGATGACTGCGTCCACCCATAACGCAAACTGCACACACACACACACACACACACACACACACACACACACACACACACACACAAACAAACAAGGTTGTAAATCCAAACTTTATTTAAAGCATAAAATCGTTATTTCTCTCAAATATCAGCCTAACAAAAATGCCGGGCCCTCTGGGCTCACAGAGTTCTCACGGTCTGGTCTGAAGGAGGTGCAGTACCCACCTGAGCCTCCGGGGGGCCTCCTTCATCTCTGATAAGCAGCAGGTGACTCTGACCGTCCACTACAATCTCCTTCTTAAAGCGCCCGCCTGTAGGAAAGACACACACAGGTTACTAACAGCGATGCCAGCGGTGGGAGGAGCTCTGATCTATGGGGAGGTGGAGCCAATCGGCGATCGATCGGGCTGATCGAGTGTGAGATGATGAACGCTACACATGAGGGAGGTGATTGGACAGGAAAGTAAACTAATACAGATGGAGGAATGAGGGAGATGACCAGCAGCTGAGAGCGAAAAATACTAAGGGTTAAAAAAAACAAAACAGGTAAGCCATCTTTTATGTACAGTCTGTGACTGTGACCACATTTAAGTGATACGGAGGCCTCTCAGTGCCTTACACTGCTCTAAAAACCAGCTTCAAACAGTGTCAGAAGTCCAGGGAGGGCAGAAGGAGGAGCTTCCTGCTCCCACCTGATGTTCTGCTGTGACAGGTGCCTGCAGATGACTGAGGAGCTGGAACATCTCATCAGGAGCACTGATGATCCAACAGTTTCTGTCTCTTTCTACCCTGAACTCGTGCATTTTGTTGTGCTCTGACCGTTCATCTCCAGGCTTACTGCTGCTTTAAGAAGCTCCACTCTGACACATATATAAACAGCAGTGTGGCAAGTCACTGTGGGAACGAGCGTCTCTTCCTCAGCATTTACAGGAAGTCGCCGGTGTTATTTCGGGCTCTCTCTCTCTCTCAGCTGGATCAGCTGATCTTGGGATGGCGTGGCCGAGCCAGCGCAGCTGCAGTAATGACACACTAGATGTTAAGAGAGCGGCGAGCACAGGAAGTGGACATGTTTCCATCACTTGCCCTTTCTTTACCCTGACGTTAAATATTTGTCAAGAGGAGCTGATTTTTGTGAGAGGGGCTTCCTGCAGCCACTGCCTTTCACAATAAAAGCCCTCGAAGCTTCTGAGGAGTGCATCAACACAACTTATGACATTGGATGTCCATCTTTTATTTACAGTGTGGTCATTCTGCGATGAGCCCAGCTTAATAAACTGATTAATACCTTTAACATGTAACTAATGTCTTCACTGATCGATACAGCCATCTAGTCATTTTACTTCTGCACCATTATAGGAACAAACGTACGAAACAGGATCATAAACATAGCTGACTGATCCACACATGCGCTTAAAGAAAAGTCTCTAGTGTTACGATTTTCTCTTTAATCGGTTAATAGAATCACTTATTGATTCTTTAAAGACAAATAAAAAGTCATAAGTTAATCCTTTGGAGTTTAAACAGGCAGAAAAAGGAAAGTGAACACTGATTTATTACTAAACATGAAAAATGGTTCACTAGTGATCTGAAATTAATCTAAGATCGTTCATTTTTTTTGATCAAGATGGAAGAAAATCAGTGAAGCAGGTGAACATGATGAGGATGGAGACGAGAAATAATATGATTAGATAATGAGGGGGCGGAGCTACATATTCAGTCGCAGCAGCCAATCGAGTTCAGCTTCAGGTTCAGCAGCTGGAAGCGTTAAATAATCCAGACGTTTGAAATCTGACTTGATGAAATTATTTGTACAAACATGTAAAAAAACAAAAAACAAAAATGAAAGATGAAGCAGTGAAAAAGATGAAGCAGTTAAATCCCTGGAGACGTGCAGCGTGATGTTTGGCGGTTGTTTGATGACACAGAGATGAGACGCGGTGCTGAACCCGAGCCGATCTCAACGTGCTGCTGTCTGAACCAATGAGGCGATGGATCGAAGGATAGAGGGATGGACAGGTGAAGGAGAGAGGAAGGATAGTTACCTGCATCCACGTCAGCTATTGTACAAGAGCAGCCCCGAAGGAAGAAAGAGAGGAAACAAAAAGCAAAACAACATCAAAGATGCAGCCACAGTTAATGCATGCACAGTCCAACCAGGAGACAGCGAGGAAGATGTTTGAGAGAGGTTCAAAGAGAGGACACGAGAGAGAAGAAGAAGCAGAAAGAGCAGTAAAGAACTGTACACAGTTTCATTTGCAGTCAGGTGGAGGTCAAAGCAGTGAATAAACAAACACGTAAACACGAGAAAAGCTCAGAGAGGAAGAGGAGGATAGAGGACAGAGGTGAGAGGAAGGATGGACCGCTTTCCTTCATGAATTTGGGTTCATTTATGTCAGGGTCACCACCTCATTACAGCAGATTTATACAAAGACGCTGAGTCATTAATCATTGCTGAGGTCACATTAATCACTTTCAGCAAACTTGGAGCTGAACATCTCGTAACGAAGACGTTTGGATTTCTTTGCCATTCTGTAACATGCTGAATGTGTTTTCTCTGTATGAGTAATGATCTGGAAGAGCCAGCTGAGCACAAAGCTTTAACATGCTGCCCCGCCCCAGCATTACACTAAAGATACTTAATGACAGCAGGAAATCAACTTTAGACTGTTTTCATTATGAACTATGTTTTGGGACCATTTCAGAGTTTTTTCTTTATGTTTTTTCCTAAATGTTTTGAATTGCATTTGGACTGTTTCAGATTTACAGGGTACTTAGTTTTCAGTTGTTTGAACTTAGAACTTGACTGTATTTAGACAGTTTGACTTTCTGAGTTGTGGTTTTGGTGTTTTGGGGAGTAGATTTTTATTTATTTATGTTTTTTTTAAAAAAAAGCTTTTTCTGGCTTGACTTTAAGCTGCTTTTAGACTCATTTAAAAACCGCCTTCATTCTATAATTTGATTATGGACTATTCAGGGACATGGTTTGCAAGATTTTGGACTTTAGTCCTCTGATTTGGGTCTGTGTTTGAACGGTTTTGGACTTACTGGAGACTTAGTTTTGTGCTGTTTGAGTTATTTGGGACTTGATTTAAGACTTTGATTTTGGACTGTGGGTTCAAATTATTTTAAAATTAGTTTGAGGCCCTTTAAAACTTGGACTTGGTTTTGGAATTAATTTGGGAATATATTTTGGACATCTTGTCGAATGTTTTGGACTTGGATTTGAAATTTTCTGGGAGGTGGCTTTGCAGCATTTGAACTTGATTTGTGACTTACAGTCATCTGGTTTTGAATCGTTTTAGACTTGCTGGAGATTTAGATTTGGGCTGTTTCAGTTACTACGGGAGTTGATTCAAGACTTTGATTTTGGACTCTTTAAGAACTTGATCTGAATCATTTTGGACTGTTTTAAATTGACTTTGACTTGGTTTTGTTGTAAATTTTGGACATTTTTCAGTTTGGGATTTTGATTTAGTGATCTGGTTTTTGGAGGTCACTGGTTAGATTCCAGCCGGAGACACTAATCCCGTTTGAGATTGTGCCAGGAAAGTTGCCCAGCATAACAATCTGCCAAATTAAAGATGCAGAGCGACCCACTGTGGTGACCCTTTGTGGCAAGAGAAAAGTTTTTATGGGCAGGATTAAATCTGAGGTTTTTAAATACACTTGTATCTTCTATGACTCCTTGATGCTGAGACTCTGCTGACTTCTTGTACCTGCAGATTGTTTTTCATGACTGGATGTTCAGACCTGTACTCCTGCTCCTTCTGGTACGATCACTGAAGAATAAATAATAACAAACTAAACTTTTAGGGTGTCACCTTCTTCTCTGACAAACAGCAGACTGAACCAAAGCTGCCTCTCCACACGTCTGTGTAAACCTGACAAAAATAATAATAGAGTAATAAAATAAAACTTAATGACTGTTCTGGAAAGATTGGACTGGAGACTTTGTTGATGCCTCCCAGTGTTTCTTTTTCCGTTAAAGCCACGAGAACAATAGAATCTGTGAATGATGTTTGGCTGCTTGTGAGAGTGGCAGCTCCTCAAACCACAGTCAGCAGCATTAGTTTGGTGGCTGTGGGTGATTTCCCAACCATAGCTCCCCTCTCTCTCCCTGTTGTAATGGATCCCATGTGCTGCTGTACAAACAGTCTCAGTCGGACTCTTTCTCAAACTATCAGTGCTGCTTCTGCAGGATTTCACTCTTTGAAAAGTGTCAGAGTCTTTAGAAATAGAAATAAACCCAGGGATTTCTGACAGTCCTTAAACGCACCACAGAGGTAAATCTGGGCAACCTGCATGTTTTTGAGTCAGCGATGAAGCTTTTTTTCCCTCTGCAGCAGCGAGGCTCCAGCCTGCAGCCTCAGAATAGTTCTGGTCGGTGGCTTCGTGGCCCTGCGGTCGCCTCGCCGCTCGCAAGCCACCAACTCCGCTCCCAATCAATCGCCATGGGAATCCAGGCAGCCGGCATATTTTTAGATCCGAGGAATTTCAAAACAGCTTTCCCCCTTGGGCTGCTTTTATTTCTCTGTGGTTATGCAACTATTTCAGAAAAGCTTTTTATCTCCTTTTTTTTAAATTTAATTGGAGCTGAATAGCCGCTTCCTCGACGGGCAGTGGTGCCAAGTAATTCGATCAAAGATAAGGGGGAGCCGTTGTTTGAATGTGGTATGTGGACCTGCTCGAAAAGCCGTGTCGTGTTGCTTTTGGCAGCGCTGCGGTGTAATTAAGGCTGGAGGCCGCCGGGCATTTAGCAGCATGACACTGAGGAGAACGTCACCACCGTGGAAGACTTTCTCATGTTTTAGCGTGAAGTTATCTGCTCTGGGATTCCCCATCGCCACCAACTCTCTCCCAGCTGTTTTTGCTCTGCTTGTAGTTTTTTTCTTTTTCTTTTGCTTTAATGTAATCCCTGGGGTCCCCTCTTATCAGCTGACCTTCGATCAACCTCTCTGCAGGCGTATTAAATTAAAAAAATAAACCTCCTCCTCTTCCTGCCTCCCACACTTCGAAGTCTCTCCACAGAGGGACCGGCAGCTAAAATTGGTCTGCGGGCTGATTTCGGGGTGGGTCCCCACATAACAACATAACAAAAGCAGCAAAGGTTTCTTCCCAAATAAACCATGTTTGATGGTTTTCAAGGCTTTAAATACACAAAGAGGTCGGCAGGGGGTAATTAGCTGCAGCTCCACAGCGGACCCTCAAAAGTAGTCAAAGTACTTCTTTGACTCTCTTCAGTGTGAAGACTTCTGGCTGCAGCTATGTGCGTTGCTCAGCAGCTCACAGTATTTTTAATTAGACTGAAAAATTCAAAACTTTCTGCAGAGGTTTTAAAGTAACGGAGTTTCATCTGGTCAGCCAACCTAAAGCTTTTAATGTGAAAGGACAGTGAAAATGAGGGTATTGAGCACTAATGCAACTAAAACAAGAACAAGGAAATAGTGAAGAAAATAAAACTTTCTTTAAAAATATGCTAACATTACTGAGATCCTAGAATAGTCACGAATTTTGAAAATATATATTGGAATATATTAGACTGATTTTTGACTGCTTTTAGACTTTGTTTTGGGGTGTTCAGGACTTATTTTGGGTTCATTAAATTGGACCATGTAAGAACTGATTTCAGACTTAGTTTTAGACGCTTTTTGGGCAGCTTTGAGTAGATTTTGGAGTTTGGTCATCATTTTAGACGTTTTTAGACTAATTTTCAAATTGATGTCAACGAATTTGGGCCTAATTGTAGACTTGTGTTTCGATTGTGGTTTTGAACTGATTTTTGGCATTTTTTGTTAATTTTGGAAAATGGTTTTGGACTAAAATGTACAGTGAAAAGATAAAAAACAAACAACATTTACAACAATAAAACGTTCAGGCAATCATGGTAGGTAAAAGTAACAAAGAAGAAATGAAATAATAAATGATCTTGTTTTAAATTCTTTTGTGTTTGTTTGGGGACTTTAAATAACCCAAACCAGGTCCATAGAGTTTATTTTGGACTTTTTATTTATATATTTACTAGTTTTAGACTGTTTTCAGACTTGATTTGAAGCTTTTATAAACTTTTGATTTTGATTTGACTGTTGGATTTTCATCCTTTTAGCTTCTTTTAGCTCTTTTAAAAACTTTTTAAAACTTGGTGTCAGGCTTCATAAATATATATTTTTAGTTATGCACGAAGGACCAAAACTGCCAAAATTAAAAAAGAAATAAAAAACACTGATGATAAAAATAAATAACTTGCAAAATAAATATAAACATGAGTAAATAAATACAGCTGCAAATTGAATTTAAAAGTTCTAAACGTAATGACGTACTTCTGTATAAATAGAGACAGATAAATAAATAAAAACAGAAAACAGAAAAAATAATACATAAGAAAAAAAACATTTATGTCTCATGTGAAAGACACAATTTTTAATATCATTATAGGTGCATTTTAATGGCATAATTTGTGTTATTGGTTTGCTCATTTTGGCAAGTTTGGTCCTCCATACTATGCCATTGATTTCTTTATACAGGCAGAGGTGTCGCCCCCTGTTAGTTATCAGAAAGATGCAGTTTTTTTGTTTTTTTCTGAGGGAATAAAGAAGCGTTTTTGCTTCAATTAAACAACTAAACTAAACTCGAGCTTAAAGCTCCTCACCAGTGGTTTGAGCTGTGAGTTCGGTGCACCACCTCTCTGGACAGTAAAAGGATGAATGAATGAAAAGTAAAAGCGCTGCAGCGTCTGTCGGTGTGATTGATAAAGGAAAGCGAGCAGAAAGTGCCTCGGCTGTGCGTGCAGGATCCCTGAGAGGAAACAGCTCATGTGCTGAAATATTAAAGCGGGTTTAGTAAAGTGGGTCTGTGCCTGAGGACGCTGCCGTCCTGTACAGTAACAGTGTGTGTGAGGGCAGCTTTAATATTACATGAGGAATATGGCCGTCCCTGCAGGGCGTGCGAGCTGAGACACTGGAGGAAAGTAGGGCTTCATCTTTTCCCTGAGACAGAAAGTCATCTTTAAAGTTTCATAAGTGATTCTGGGTCAGCCAGCAGAGAAGTTTAACCTTTCAGGTCTTCACTGTTTCTCAGATATTAAGCAGCTGAGCGCGACGTTATGCTTGAATCACTTCTTCACTTTTTAAATCCACGCTTGAGCCCCGAAGAGGTCAAACTTGTTGGTTTTTCAGTAAGTAGAACAAATATCTAATAAAAGTTTGACTTTTTAATGTCACTTTCTGCTGTTTTCATCTCACTTAGTATTCATTTTCAGTCACTCATTGCTTGTATTGATATATTTTCCCTCTAACAGGCTGACAGATCGGCATTAAACCAGCAGATCTGATCATTTAAAGCCTCCTGCGATGATTCAGCTCCATCTCAAACTCTGCAAATGTTTATTTGAACCCAAAAAAACACTTCAGCTTTCTCCCAAAACTGGAGTGAAATCTCTTTTTAATGCGACTTGGAGAAGCTTCTGAGTTTGACTGAGGAGCTTTTTTCGCTCTGCTGGTTAGGCCTGTGCTGTAAGGAGGTCGTTAAATGACGTTTAATCTGCTCATTATTTTCTCCTCTGTGTTTTAGAGTGATTCGGTCTGAGAAGGCGGACGACTGCTCTGCCATTTTAATAAAAGAAGAAGAAGAAATAGCTGGTCCAGCCAAACAAAGACAGACATGCTATGATGTTCTTACCCTCTGGTGACTCCTCCTGGACGTAGGTTCCCGTCAGGTATCTGTGGACCAACGCTGACTTACCACTGGCCAGATTACCCACAATGCCCTGAGGGGGAGACAAAAGGGAAGTTAGCATCTCCTAAAACATTCAGCAGACTGTAATCACTCCATCAACAGGAACTCATACTGGTTTTAAAAGTTTTCTAGTGTTGCTGGTGAAGATGATATAATTCAAGCACATGGAGCTGTTACTGTTTCTGTGAGTGGACAAACAAATGTTTCAGCAGAAATGAAACATGAATCACAGTTACTCTCAATTTTTTATTTGTTAGGCCCATAATAATCTCAACTTAAATTTTAGTTATATGATAATATTGACATTTGACTCTTAAAATATTTATATATTATGTAAATATTTAACTTTTATCTTTTAATTTTAATACTGTGCTATTAAAGCTTTTTTTTATTTTAGTCTCTAAGTTATGTCATAATTTTGACATTTTACTTTTTAAAATGTAATATTTTACTTTTATCTCTGAGTTAAATATTTTGGTCTTATAGTTTTTATACTTAACGTAAATATTTGACTTTATTTTGACATTTTGCTTTTAAAGTTTGCTTCTCATGGTTGTGATGTATTGTTTGAATTTTGATGTTCTAATCTCACAACTTTGACATTTTACTTTCATAATTTTGACATGACCTCATAGTTAATCTCAGCTAATCATTTTTACTTTTGAATTACATTTTCAACATGTTTTTAAACTTTTATCTCAAAACATTTAACTTCTGAAATTTTAATCTCACAATTTTAACATCCCTCATTTATTTTATTTTACTTTATTTAATCTTCAAAGTTAAAATGATCAGAATTGTCCATCTGTTCGGTTATCTTCACGTATTCACTTCTTGTAGTGTCCTAAAGAGCCTGCAGGTCAGGAATCATGAGACAGAAGTCCAGGTCGGGTTTTTAGAAGTAACTAAACCTTCAAAATAAAATACTTAGAGCACTTTTACATTGGCTGCTGTTCAGGGCAGCAACTCAATCTCAACATTTAAAAAATAAATTTCTTAAACATAATGTTTCTGAAATTCTTGTGTATTTGTTTATCTAATTAGTTATTTTTTGTTTGTTGGGATTTTTGTTAAGTTTTGGCAGGAAATGATGTCCTTGGCGGTGCGTCATCCCGCTGAAGCTCAACTCTTGGACAGGTGACCCCTCCCCTTTAACGCTCTGAACTCACCACTTTGAGCTCGGGCACCGTCCGACTCAGCGTCCACTCCTGACTGTTTACAAACGCATCTGAAAGACACAAAGAGAGAAAAAACACATATTATTAAACTGTGAGGAACATGTGATGCCTTCAGGGGAAAAATGGAATTAAAAATGCCTGATGGAGTAACGAGGCAGCCAATCAGCTCCTCCTCAGTGGTGTCAAGGGTGACAAACAGGAGGAAGAGGCTTGTTAAAGCTGACAGACGACCAACACCAGGCCGAAAGTCGCAGCAGACTGAACACGATCAGAAATACCGTCATGGTACAGAAGAACCATGAATTATAACCACAGCTGAGAAAATACAGAAGTTAAAAGCAACCAAAAAATAACACTATATAAAAACTGATAAGACAAAAAGTCCATGAAGAGGGAGATCAGCTTACATTAATCTATATGTTCTTTAAGCACTTTAATCTCAGAATCAATCAATCAAATGTTAGAATCAGGAAATAAAGACAAAATCAGTAGATGAGAAAATATTTGTATTCTAAATTATTCTAAAGGTTCCCCACAAATTAACTCCTGCAACCATGTGAGGTGGCGAGGGTCAGAGGTCATGGGAAATGAGGAGGGCGGAGGCCAAACAATGTCAAACCATTGGAGTGTGTGTTATTGGAGTGTGATAATGTTGGTATTATCAGGGAGGTCGTTTCCACTCACACTGCACAGACGGCTCTCTAACAAAAACACACACACACACACACACACACACACACACACACACACACACACACACACACACATTAAACAGGACAAAACACCAGCAGTGAGAAAACACAGGCCCGTGGACCAAATCTGGGCCCTCCCACTGAAAGAATGTGGCCTCTTACAGAGAGCTGGGTTTGTGTGTTTTCTACAGTCAGCTAAAAACCGTACAGTAAAGGTATTCTAACACACCTTTAAAGTATTAAATATGGGGCTGTAGCTCCGTAAGTTCTGTTATCAAGTAAATAGAAAACGTTTCAAAGCCTCAAACAAACTTTACTGAATAAAATACAACAAATAAAATCTAAATATTTAAAGTCACATTTAAACTCATGAGCGTTTCAATCCTGACATTTGATCAGAACAATCTCAACATTTTGATTTTATTTCATAATTATGTCATCTTCATATATTGAAATCACAAATTGGGACATTTTAATTTCATCTATATTTTCATCTATATTGAAACTAAGTCATAATTGGCATTTTAATCTAAAAATATTTCTATCTATGCAACTTAATTTCAGTACTTTGACATTAACATGTCTGTGGTCACATACGGGGACTTTAAATCTCTTCAGTCTGCATAGAGATGTGCGACCTTTAACCTCTGACTCTGAGTTTATCATTAAAGAAGCTGTATTTCAGTAATTGTGATGAACGCCTTTCATAAAAAAGAAAACATGAGGCGTCCAGATGTTTTCTGTAGCAGTCATCCCACCGCAGGCTCCGTTAACACTGCCGGACTCTGAGACACCTCGGGCTTGGCGTTAAGTAGGCCAGTGGGCCAGAGCCACTTATCCTCCAGCCCCTCTTTACTAATTCATCTGCAGCAATCTGTGTCAGCCTGCAGACCCTCAGACTGCACAGTACAGACAGGAAGTGCTAAAAGCCCCATGAAACACTGGTTTTTTAACGCATTGATACCTGAGACTCACACAGACAGTTTTCACTACCTGGAGGATCATTTTTAGGTCGTGCAGAGTGTGCGATGCTCCCTATGGAGGAAAAAGACTGACAAAAATCTAATAAATATCTCAATAAATGTATTTTCTTTTGATTCAGCTGGTTTCTGATGTTTTAATGTAGTTTCTTTTTTACATTTTTGTCTCAATTCCGAATTTTAATCTCCTCATTTTAGCTTAAAACCCACTGACTTTCCACCACACAGCATCCTGACGTCTCCTCTTTCCTCCCTTTAATGAGCCCAAACTGCTGCTGCCAACATCTCATCTGTCTGGAAACCATCCAGAGAGGAGCATCTCGATTGGTCGGCGGGCACACAGAGGGGGACATTGTTCACCCACCCAACAAACGGCGGCCTGTGTCGGGGCCGACCCCTCCCTCCCTGCCAGGCAGGATGTTGACCCAGCTGCTTCCTGTTTTCCATCACAGCCCTCCAGTTCCCCTCTGCTGGTTCCCAGTATGATGCACCAGCAAAGCGAGGAGATGGTTAGCAGCTGATGAAGCATCAGCTGGTGATTGAACTGGGAGGTGAGGCCGGGTTTAAAGGACGAATTACGACAGGTTTTCATCCTCTTAATAAAACACAGAATTTTTAAACTGTTATTAAATTATTAAACTGTCCTAATGCGATTTTCAACCGTAACTTCAACATTTACGGCTTCAGGCTGCACTGATCCACCTTTGGAGCTGATTTGGGACTTTTATTTACGCCTGAGAAGACCACTGACTAACATCTGCATCACGATGATGCTTTGCCGTGTTTTATGATGATCGCCCTTAGCTACGATCTGGTATTTTTAGTCTGCTTCCAGGCTGCCGAGGGGTCGTCACAGAAACAGAAACACAAATGCCGACTGAATGAATCTGCGCTGCAAAAAGAGGGAAAGTCCAGATGAGATGAAGCGAAAGCATCTGGGAGCGTGTGGGAGGAACACCTGAACTCAATCAATCCGTCAACGTGTCGTATTTACGAGGCCGAGAGGAAGAGGGAGACAGAGGGCCTTGCTGTGGGTGGATGATACAACTCCATCACGGCCCGACTACATGAAGGCGGAATCTCCAAAATTAGGTCATGAATTAGAAACCCAACACGCCTCCTTTCCTCCACTACAGCTTCACACTCAATAAAAGCAAACATCCACTAAGTGATTTATTGTTTACCCACTTAAAGGCAGAGTGAAAGGTTTATACCACCACAGGACACTTTATTTTGTTCTTTTTCTGATGTAGCAAGTCGACATTCTTGATTTCCAAGACTCTCAAACTTTCTGAGATTAGAAAGCTAAAATGATCAGATAAAGGTAGAAAGTCAAAAATCTGAGATTAAATTGTCAAAATTATGAGATGGGTTCGTGGATTTATCTGGTAAGTAAGTACAATGTATTCATAGTTTAGTTTTTATAGTCCCGAAGAGTAACTAGGAGCCCGGAAGGTGTGTTATCACTTATTCTGATTACTGATTACAAATTACTCCAGATTATGGAGTATGAAAGACCTCACTCATTTCAAGACCTCGCTTTAAAAAAGAAAGCCTTATTTAACATGTAATGGAATATAATGATGGTAATAATATGATGTAATAATGGTTAAGTTGTAAAAGCATGTGTTTTGACCTTGTTAAGATACTGGGTTTATGTGGTTTACTGTGAAAATGCGACACAAGCAGACTTTGCTTTATTTTAAAGTGTCAAGGCTCTTTTTTGTTAATGGGATAAAATATGACAAAGGAAGAGAAAGAAAGGGTGGACCAGATGACAAAGGGGGAAATGATTAAATGCTAAATGTACTGCATGTTTTAACCCAATCACATTTGAAGGATGAGTAGAAAAACATGTTATTCTTCCACCTGAAACAAAGAAACAGACGGAGGAGAAAAGAAGAGGACAACAGGTGAGATACGAAGGGGAAAAGACAACAGATGGAGTGAAACAGATGGACGAAGACCATGGGAAAAGGAAATGGAGAGCTCCTCTGCTTCGTCATCGCTCAGGGAGGAAAAACTTGGAAATGAGAGCGAGCGTCATGGGACTAAAACTCTCCTCCATCACTCCATCCCTCTGTGCAGAGAAAGAAAGGAAGGAGGCCTTCAAAGTGAGGCGTCAGGACTCCTGGCGCTCTCCAGAATAATCTCCTTCATTAATTCTCTTTCATTTCACTCGTTTGTTTCTATTTTTATGCTCCGTTCTCCCTCAGAACGATGGGGAACACGTATGAGACGACACATCTTTGTTTCTCTTTATAAAGAGGAATTGTTTAACTTCAACATTTACCTTCAGTTCCGACCTTCAACATGAAGAAGCCAAGGTCGTTTAGCTTTCTGGTAATACACTTTCAACACAAAACTCTCAAGAAGCCACGTCTCTTCAATAATTCAAACATCTGAAGTCTATTTAAAGAACCCCAAGTATCAGAGTTTTAAGGAATAAAGCAAGAAACATCATCTCTAAGAGGAGGTTGTACCTCAGGAACTCTAGAACTAAACCAGAACCAAAGATTTTAGATCCTGAATACAAAGAACTAAAGATCTTTAAGCTATCATAAATACAAGCTACAGTCCCTTAAACATAAAATCTGCAGACTCCAACAGCTTTCACCTGAAAGAAACTAAACGAAACCATGAAACTGGATCCAAGATCTTTCCCTGGATTCAGACTGATGAAATGATTGGATTGAGTAACAGATTATTTCCTTCTTACTTACTCTAGATTGTATTTAACATCAAACTAAACATGCTGCAGACTTTCGTTTATGTCCATCCTACCAGTTAGTTTTAAAGTAATCTCTGTGAGTCTGATGTTTGAATTCCTATGTAGAGTTTAAGCTGTTTGTAGTTCTAGTATTAAATCACATTTTGAGCAGGATTGGGTTCCACGCAGGCTAAAATGAGCTAGTTTAAAATCTTTAATCTAGGTTTTCGAATAGTCTGGACTGGCAAACATTTTCCCTGTAAATTTACGAGGAAAAAAATATGAGAATAAAGCAATAAATTAACAAAAATGAACCTTCAGAAACTGTTTATTACAACTGTATGATTTCAAACTTCTATAAAGTAGAAATAAAATCAAACATTATTTGAATGAAGCTCAAATATTTACAAGGATAAACTCCCAAATTCAGCTGCAAAGAAAAAGGTCTCACCACTTTACAAGATTATAAACTAAAAGATTTTTCCCAATTCTTGATTTTCTGAGGAAAATTTCTGAAAATTAGTTGTACATTTACAAGAATAAACTCACAAATGTACAAAATAAAACTGGTGCTGGTACTGATCCTGAATGTGGCAGTGATGTAGGAGCTACCTTTTAACTGCAAAAAGCTTATGTAACCAGTAGTTTAAACTAAGTTATAAACAGTTGCTGAAACCAGGTCCCGAACCTTAACCTAATGAATAAGAAATCTTAATGCTGACTCCACTCTAACTTTACGGACTTTAAAGGCATTTTAACCTGATCCAGAAATCTTTTAATCAATGAAAAATGCAAACCTGAAGGCAAAAAGCAAACAAACTGCTAAACTCAGCCTCGGTTCCTAAATATTCACTCAAACTGAGAGACATATTTGTGCTTTTCAAAGGCCACACCACGTCAGTGTGTTTAGATGAAGGCAGCTGGAAGACAGAAACATAGCGACAGAGACACAACAGCAGAAAACAAGATAACAAAGACAGGTTTCTATGATCTGAAAACCTGCTCCAACAAGGTCTCCGAGTCGCAGCCGAGGCCAAACTGAGGGTTTCAGACGTGCACAGTGAAAAATACTAAAAGGGAAATGTAGAGTTTTTAAAAAAGGACAAAATGAGGCAAATAAAAGCTGCTGGGCTTTATTTAATTTTTAGACGTTTCGTGTTGGATTTTAACACCAACAGAAGTGCTAAGATTACAGCTCAACGTTATCCACAGAGACGGAGATTTTGTGCTTAAATGATCTCTAAGAGAACAAACTGAGATCAGCCTGTTGTCAAAACATTGAGAGTCCAGACTGAGGCTGACATGGACGAGTTACCTGGAACAAAACTGAAACTGAGCGTGCTCCAAATGTCTATAAAAAGGCAGAGATCTGCTCAGAAGGGACAACAAAGCGAGACAGTCGGGGTATAAATGAGGTGCGCCTCGGATGGTAATCCATCTGGAATTGATGTTGGCTTCAGTCAACTAAACATTCAGAAGTTTGGACTCAATAAACTAGCAACACAAAAAGAGCCTGGGCCTCTACAAAGACTAAAACCAGCTCTCTGCTGGAGCACTCTACCGTTTTCCAGAAGCAGGTAATACTAATAAATATTACTTCATCATAAATCACAGCGCTGACAGCAACACTTGTTGCACTGTCTTTGTTTTGTTCCAGAAACTCTTTGAGGACCTTCTTTTAACCCTGATCTCTTCCTATTATTAGTTTGTGGAGAACATCAGTCAAAGATTTGGGGATTGGAGCCAGAAATATGCAGGCCAACGAGCTTCAACCAGCAGATTAATTAGTAATTATTAGCTGCAGCTTAACTAAAGTGCTTAACTATATCTATAAAGTTTCAAAGAACAGTGAAAACAATCATTTTTAAAACCTCTCATATATGAAGTAGGCTGAAAACTTCAAACCACTGTAAAATTACAGGTAAGACCAAAGCTCCAATCCCAGGTCAAGGTGCCAATACCTGCAGTTCCTCCAACGTCCATTTGAGGTTGACTCTAAAAGTGAGTCAATCCCCACAGACTCCAGTGTTAGAAAATATCAAATTATATAAAAGCAGAAATAAACATGTTGCTGTGTGACTAATTGTACTAAAAGACTGTTTAAGAAGCCTGTGCTCCAGTTTTGGAGAGTGAAATTTCAGTATAGCAGAGTATTTATTTATGCTATTGTATAAGGAGGTTAAATAACAAAAATATGCAACTGATTCAATCAATTTTACATAATTAAGACAACATAATTTCTTTTCAGTAAATTTCTTTTGTTTTAGGGTCTAAAAGCTCTAAAACTAAACCTTCAATGCAAAACATCCAACGACTAAACCGAACCATGGATTTGGTGACTTCTGAGACTCCTACTTTACACTCTGTGTTGTTTGCTTTCATCTCAAACTAAATCAGCTTACATGATTTAGAAAAACAAGACAGCTGCTGCAGCACAGCTGGAAGCAGGCCAGAGGGATGGAGGGATAGAGGATGGATGGACAGACGGAGACAGGAGAAGAGAGAGTAAATGAAGAGACAGATGATGTAACAACAGGAAAAATGCAGTGACTGATGAAGAGGAGGGCACAGAGGTTAGGGAGGGGGAGGCTGCTTCAAACAGATGAAGAATGCAAGAAAATGAGGGAGCATCGAGGAGGACGGATAAAAGAGCAAAGAGGCAATAAACAGCAGCTGGCAACCGGCCAACACACTTCTCTCTAACACACACAGCAGCTCTTTGTGTTGTGTTTGAACACGCGCCGCCGCTACTTCAGGCCTGTCGTGTGCCGCCGCCGCCACAATGATGACGCCTCACAGAGCAGGAAAACCTCACCCAGTGTCAGATCTGTCCCTGTGATGTTTTTGTTGTTACAGAGATGCAGCTTGTTTCCTCATCAAGAATCAGAGGTGAAAAAAAACAAAAACAAAAAAACCCCCAAAACAAATACTAAGTCAGACAATATGGAAGCCCATCAGTGCCAATCATATAACAAAGAAAAGGTTAAAAAAAAAAGAAAAAAAAATTACTCAACATTTTTATGTTTGAAATAATCATTTTTCTTAATGATCCACTTTTTTTCCATTTTAAATTATACAAATTTATTTGGCTATTGGGATGGCTGTTTTCCCTTATTTATACCCAACTTCGTAATTTTTTTTTTTATAACTGACACTTTATTTGCAGATGATACTTACAAATCTGGAGTTTTAATATCATAATTTGTATTCTGTAGGCTCGTTACCTAACAACCTATCAAATCACAAAAACCATATATAATTGATGCAATATGCAGGTACCAAATCAGATATCCCAATATCTGGTGCAACATAAATAAAACTCTATTACACTGAATAATTTTAATGACAAAAATGTTACATTTTTTGTCGTTTTTTGTTTGTTTTTGTTTTTTGTAGGGCTCTACTGACTTCCAACTAAAAGATGTGTGTACTGAAATTTTTTATTTTATTTTACTTTTCACTTTTTCTCATAAATGTCCTGCCTTTAGATTAAAGTGTATAAATAAGCTTAAAGAATGAGGTAAAACATTATCTCATCTTTCATTGTGTCTCATTATAATTTTCACTTTATTTTACTTAACTCAATTTTTCCTTTATGTCACATTAAATGTTTTTGCTCCTAATGCTGACAGTGAAATATGAAATGAAAAGTAAAACTATGATCTTAAACTATTATGGACCACTTTATCTCATTGTTATGGTTTCTTTTGTTTCTTTTGGCAGGCCTGAGCTTCCATGATTCACTGTCTTTAAGACGAAGGACTTGGCTGGCTGGTTATTTGTTAATTTGTATTTCTGTTAAACTGGCTGCTGCCTGACTTTGTGTTTATCATATAAATGTGAAACCAAACAGTCCAGCATGATGTCAGGACTGTAAAGAGCAGGAAACGGCGGCCGGCGAAGCAGCTGGTCATAAAATCAGACTTCATCGTCTCTGCCAGCAGCCAGACTCGGACTCGACCTCTAAATGACCGTCCGCCACTCGCTACCCGCACAAACTGGTCAGCCAAAACCTGGCCTCAGTTGGCTGGTAACTGCTGGTAATTACAGCACACTGATGCCAAACACCCACCAACACCCGGCGGCTTTTGGCCCGGATCGATGCTGGCACCAAATTGCTGCAGCTGTGACACTTGAACATTCAAATTCTCTTTAAATAAGCTGTTTCTTCATCACATGCAGATTAGTTTGTTTCCATCAGAGACGATCAAGGTCAAGACCCAACATGTGTGAGGCACATCGCCCACAGGCTACTGAGCACGCCCACCAGACCTTTGTTCAGGTTCAGAAGCAAATGAGACGTCAGTCAGCCTGGACTAGGTTTTAACAGGAAATCAAACCACTAAAGGTGGAGCACACCAAACATATTTTGCAAAAAGTTCAACCCTATTTTCTTGGTTTTGGCTGCTGTTACTACACAGCAGTATAATCAATGGTTTTAAATCATATTTCTCTGGTGGTTTATTATAAGAAAAAACTCACTGGATAAATACTAATATTTTTAAAGTATAATGTGGTTTCCCCTCCCAAAAAAAGTAAAAAATATTTATGAGTAAATGCCTGAAAAATTATTTGAAACAAATAAAAATCTGTTTCAAAACATTTTAAATCTCATGCCCTCCAGGTTACAAAACTATTAGAACAACAACACGGATTTAATTCTTTAATCTCTGGAGGTGTTATTCAATTCATTTCAGCTGAATGATTCAGAGAAGCTCAGACACTGAAGAAAATGTTTAAAAAGTAAGATTCTCAAACATTCTCTGAACTCTGCAAGCCACTTTGCAACCCAGCTGTCTGATGTGTTTATAGAGGTTTATTTGCTTTCTTAGTCCACATGCTATGCTAGCCACAGTAAATACAGCTAATCCACCAAAATCAGGCTTTGCACATTTACTTAGGTGTGCTTTGTCAGCACACAGTGACCAGTAAAGCCAGTTCGGTGCTGGCTTTGTAGTATGTCGTAACCTGGTTTCACTGAGTAATCTCAAACCAATATCATGGTGACATCACAAGAAGCTCAAGCTTCATGTCAAACTAGTGGCGTGCACCCTGAAGCATGCTGGGAATGTGAGCGTGTGAGGAAGCCGTCCAGAAAGTAGCTTCTGATGGCAAAAATGTGACGTTGCTGTACTGTTCTTGCACGCTTCGCCACACCTCATCATGCCTCAGCTACAAAATACAAACGCTCCTGCACGATGATATCTCACAAACGGGAATGTAACATGTTGTCAAGCCACCAAACAACCAACGTCAAAACACCGGCGTACACTGATTACTCTGATTCATGCTGTCGATAAGACCTGACGTATTCACAGTCAAATACACGACAGCCTCATTATTATTGTTTCTGTTACAAACTCAAAGGTCTTTTTATGCTTTAGAAAAAAATGACTGCAGTTAGGTTTTTTGAATACAGAGTAAAAAGATGCCTAGACAAAAAATAGATAAATTACACTATATGAAATGTTTTCATTTAGAAAGCATATGCAAATGCCTACGTTTGCTTATGTTTTCTAATTAGGAGTCTATCATTTTATTTTGCTACTGAATGTTTATTTTGAAAGTTTGGGTCCTCCATATGACTGTTTTTTTTAACTGGTCGTACAGGTCAGCAAGTTCAATATTTCAGTCGTTTCTCTGATGAAGTCTGGCATGTTTGTTTGTTCAGCTGCTGCTTGTTTGCTTATTTGTTCTGACTGTGGAGTGAAACAAAACAAATATGGTTAAAATTGGTTTTAATAATTGATTATTTGGTTGATAAACGGATTTGTTTTGCATTCTTTTTTTTAATTAAGTGCTACATAAGTATAAGAAAAAGCAGCCGATCTAAGAGGCTGATACAGACGACTGAAAACTGATTTTCACTTCCAGACTGTGAAGACGCCAGCTTTATTAAACCAAACCCTTCACAAAAAAAAGAAGAAAAAAAAGACAGACCAATTTTTTTATTTGCCTTTTCACAAAATGGAGAAAAACCAGCTTGTTAATAAGGAATAGCTGTGACTGAACCCAGGTTTAACCTGCTGATCATGCTCCTCTTTATTGACACTTCAGGCATGTAAATCTATCTTCACTGGAGATTTTTCATGGAGTCACATTCCCGAGCTGTCAAACACCACACGTGATGCCTTTGATGGCGGCGGTGTTAATTATAGTTTTAACGTCAGCTGGGAAACACCCCGAGGTCAGCTCAGAATCCACTTACACAATAAAAGCCTCTAAAGCTTTACAATGACAAACATGCCATCAGTACCCAGGTAATCTCTCCAATGTACGGAGGGCCTAAACTGGCAAAATACTGCGCACGCGTGCGTGCGTGCGTGCGTGCGTGTGTGTGTGTGTGTGTGTGTGTGTGTGTGAGGGGGGCGGGGGACAGGCATTTTGGGCATATATTTGATTCTGGCTGTGTTGGCCCTCCATACCACGCTCCTTCAGGTGGAAACATTGCGTCTGCTGTAGTCTTAGGTCTCTTGTTTGTTTGACTTGGCGTCCCCCACGAGCCCACCAGCACTCATAAACAAAACTCGTGTGTGGTTTGTTTACTCGACAGGACGCTGACACGCTTTCATCACACGATATTTCCTCCTTCTGTGGAGTTCTTCCCCAGCTTCATGTCAGATTAGAGTGAAGATTAAAAACCAGAAGTTTTTTTTCTATATTTATCAGGTTATTCTGTGTGAAAACTGATATTTCTGTTTATGTGAGGCTTGTTTGCTTGATTTTTGCGTTAGAATGAGACTCGTAAACTGAAACTCCTTCTAAGCCACACTGAAAATGGGTGAAGCAGCCATGAATAGATAATCTTTGCTGCAAATACACTAATGACACCATTGTCTTAACATGCACACACCGCGGGGATCATGGGTGGAGCGCTGTTTGTAGCCTGAGGGCAGGGTGTACATGTCTATAGGAGTGTGTATGTGTGTGTGTGTTGGGGGTTAAACCGTCGTCTGACTGTGACAAATCAGAGTAGCGCCGGCTCATCAGTCACACACAACATCAGATTATCACAGCGTTCGCCCTTCATGCCATTTTTCTTCTCCTCCTCCTGCTGCTGTCTGCACCATCATCTTTGTCTTTCTGACTTCATCTGGAGTTCAGCCATCAGATTCAACAAAGAACTGCAGCCAAAAATTTAAATGTTTGGACTAAACACAGCCTAAAATGAGCTCTCTGTTGTAGCCCTGCCCTGTTTAAACCCAATAAATCTAAAAACATCATAAATCACAGCACCGGCTCCAGTATTTTCTTCTTGCCCAGATTGTTCTATATACACAGTTGTGTCCCAGAAGCACTTTTTTTGTATTTTAGCTTTGGTTTGACATGACTTTAGGGAAAGATTGTGGGAAAATCTAGCCATAAATAAAAACCAAACAACCACAAAACTAAACTCAGAATGGGTTTTTAACCAACTTATGGATTAATTAAGAAAACAACCAGAAGACTCACTGATAATTATTAGCTCAACCGAGTTCAATTTTTCTGGTGTCAGGGAAATACTGTTTTAAAATCAGGTATCCAGAGAGGCAGCTGAATGAAAGGAAGGACTCAGGCTACCTGGTTAGCAGCGACTGGGCTTTCACTATAAGAGCAAGAAGATCAATAACAGGTAAGTTTATTTCCTTGGACAGGGTGAAATAAAGTCTATGTTTACAGCTACTTGCCTTGTTCAGTTTTTCTATGGGATCAATCACGATCCCGGCTGAACCCCCAATTAATGTAACACCCTTGGTCTGCAGAGGTGAAGAGAAGCAGTCAAGTAGCATTTGAGTTTATCTACTTAACTTTTTTCAGTTTCCCAGATCAACCCCCAATTAATGGTAAATGACAATGGACAACTTCTTTTTAAACGCCTTTCTACTCTACCTGAGCACTTAAAGTGCTTTATACAATATGCCTCATTCATATAATAACTTTTTTTTCCTATGCTTAAATGTTTTCTATCAGACATTCATGCATATTCACACTCATCAGAGAACAACCTGGGGTTTAGTATCTTGCATAAGGTATATTTGGTATGCAGACTGGAGCAGTAATAAGGGGTTGAACCACCAACCTAATGAGTAAACGACCTTCTCTACCTCCTGAGCTTCAGCCACCCTAAATATGTACCACCCCAGCTTTGCAGGGGTGAAGAGAAGCAAGATAACCAGGTGTGATCGATTTATCAAGCTTATTTTCGGCTCAATAAAAAGCAAAACTACAAAACAAAACTTCCTATAGAGCAAAATAAGGGAAAAGAAAGCTAAATTAAAGAAATAAGCCTCGCTAAATGTAACAAATTAAGAGTGAACACAGACAGATACCATGTTATTACAATCTGGTTAAAACCAAAACGGTTTTAAGTAATTAATAAATCAGGCCATTTAATTAAGATGTGGTTAATTTCACTAACAGACCTTCCAAGAAGTCTGTGGACAGCTTATCCAAAAAAATGGTCACTTCTGGCTCAAAAAACCCCCAACAATATCACGACCACCAAAACACTAACATCGAGGCTTTGCAAACCAATAGGTTGCATCACAGTGGCTACTTCCATTTTTATACACAGGTCTGTGGCATTTCCTGATTTTTATTTGTCTTATTTGATAATAAACCTTTTAAAAAGTAGTTTTAAACCAAGCAGGAAAATACTTTCCACTGTTTTCCAGCATTGTTACAGAGACCAAACAATTAATCCAGGAACTATAACTGGCAGTAAATACTCCTTATTTGCAGGAGACCCACTAAAAGCCTGTTTCTAGTGACAAATGAAGCCACATGTGGCAGAAATTAAGCCGCAAAAGAGAACTATTTACAGCTCCTTTAACGTCTCTAAAAACTGGCTTTATGAGCCTTTAAAGTAGCTGGGAAATAAGGGGCTGCAAGGTTAGATGATATATTCAAATTATGTCAAGAAAAGGCAATATTTTCTAAATATTTCTAGTGTTTTATTGGCTGTATTTTAACTCAATTGTTGGTTTAAATGCTGTTTTTAATATTTTTTCCGATATTTGCTGCTGTGTGTTAAATTTAAACCTTTAAAGTTGTGTTAAAGCTCCTGTACGTATAAAGTTTGGATTGATATCTGCTGATGGATTCCTGCACGTGCTTCTGTTTCCGTTTGTTTTTCCAGCTGTGATGAGCTACATTATTCAAAAGTGTCAGAGTAGTAAACCTGCTTTTGAATTTAAACCCTCACTCGTAAGTTTGGTGAGGACAGCTGTGTGTTTGCATGTGTCACTGCTAATTAAACCTGTCTGACAGGTAAAGACACACCTGCTCACACGCAGACACACACACACACACACACACACACACACCTTGTTTCTGTCCTTCAATGAACAACTACATTTATTTTCCAAAACAAACAGTTATTCCTCGTGTTTGCAGGATGTATCCACTCTTAAAGGGACATGCCACTGAATTTTCTAATAAAAACCGAGCAGATTCAGATGAATTCTTCTTCGTTAGTCAGCAGAGTCGACAGCTTTCATAAGAGGTGCTTTAGGGTTTCCACATTTTTCATTTGAGCTCAAAATCCCCCGAGTTTGACTGCTCAGGTTTCGGGCCTGCAGGCTGCTGCTGCCGCCATCCCAAAGAGATCATTAAAGGGGGGGAGGATGGAGGGAGGGGAGGAGCGTGGGAGCAGGGAAGATAGAGGGAGGTGGGAGAGGAAGCAAAGAAAGGATGAGAAGGTGGTGATGAAGGAACTGGAGGGATGTAGGAAGAAGAGAGGTAACAGAGTCTTTGCCATAAGTATATGCGGAGCAGTTGCGGTCACCCCCAAAGCCTGTTCTGAGCTGGATAAAACCCCAGGATGGTGGTGAGGAAGGAAAGGAGGAAGGATAGGAGGTGTTCCCACACTGGATCCTGAGCCAGTAAATCAGAGTTTCACAGGAAAAACCATCCATACTGTAGGATACCTAAATATATAACACACAGAAGCATTCCCTGCAAACACATTACATCACTTGGTCATAAATTGCTAAGTTGCAGAATCACCCGCTTGTGGCACTGTGACAACATCGCTGTGTGGTCACAAAATAACCACAGTTATTTTATGACTTATATTTTTGGGCTTGGTTTTAGACTGGGTTTGAACTGGTTTTAGACTAGTTTCTGACATGGTTTTGGACTTTTTTTTAAAAGTGGTTTAAACTGTTTCCTGGGCTTGGTTTGCACCAGTTTAGCCTGGCTTCTGATGTTTTGTGAAGTTCTTTTAATCTGGTTTTGTTCTGTTTTCTGACTTGATTTGCACTGGTTTTGGTTGGTTGGTTAGTTTGGTTTCTGACAAGTGGCTCCATAGTGTAGTGGTTTACACATTCACCTAACAAGCGAAAGATCCCCCTGTTTGAATCCAGGAGAAGACACCAATGCCTCTGTGCACTCCTAAAAAAATTGAGGAATATTTAGGAATTGCCAAATAAAACATGTGGAGCTACCCGTTGTGAAGTTGTTTTAGCCTGACTCCTGATCTTATTCTGAAGTTGTTTTAAACTGGTTACAGAGTGGTTTTATTCTGATTTCTGACGTTATTTTGTTTTGAGGCAACTGCTTTTTGAGTGTTTTCTGAATTCTACAATTGCTTGGTTTAAGTCTGCTTTTTTGGACTTGACTTTAGGCTGGCATCTCGCATTGTTTTGTTTTTACTTTAATTTTGGTCTTCTGTCTCTACATGTAATCCAGTCTGACTGAATGATGTTGAGATCAGGAGCTTTTACATTGTTGGTTTTGGCCCAAACAGCCTTCAGTTACAGAAAAAAATGTGTTTGATTACAATAAAGAAAACAGTTCTCCTGAGATCCAAAGCAGGATAAAAATAGATAAGCAATATCCAGAGGATGTGAGGAAGGAAAAGGAGGAAAGATAGGGGGAAATGAAGGAGAAAACAACTTTAAAGCGCCACTGAAAATGATAAAGTCTGATACAAACACACACAGAGAGAGAGAGAGAGAGAGGGAGAGAATGTGTGTGTGTGTGTTTAACCTTCATACCTGAGATTAATGACTGTGGGGTTTTTATTAAAAAAACAAATCTCCTGGTATTGTGAGTATTTCCTCCAGATGTGTGTGTTCATTCCTCTCTCTCTCTCTCTCTCTCTCTCTCTCACACTCACACACACACACACACACACACATATATATACACACGATCTGATTAAAGCTGCCTGAGGGAAAACCAGGAAGTGGCGGCAGGAAGAGGATGGCAGGCGACCAACCGTGGACGAGTCGAGACAAAGAGGCCGTGTTGTGATTGGACAGAGCTGATGAGATTGTAAACAAAGACAAGTTAAGCTTCCAGGCGTCGTCGAGCCAAATGTTTGAGGGGAAACCTGCAACTGTTTGATCAGATGTGGTTGAACAGACCAGGGGTGTTTCAATATGTCGATGTGTCGCTTTATGGCCGACCTATCAACGTTTCAGATGCTGATACTTAAATCACTTCAGCTCCTTTCAGTACGTTATCTGGAACTGATCCTGATTGGAGGAAGTGATCCGAGCTGGAAGCATCTGTAACTCTTCACTAAAACTTCCAACTTCCTTCAGTAATCCTATAAAACTTCAGCAACACTTGCAGTTCTTTCACTGCTAACAACTAAACGCAGCTTTAAGATGCTCTTCAACTCCTTTCAAATTTTATTAATATAGAAATCAGCCCTAAAACTCTTTCATCACATCCATTTGACCTGCCACTTCAACTTCCTTTAGCAATGATCTTCCTTTCAAACAACACTTTGCTAGTCTCGTATATAAACAGGGACCAGCATTGGCTCCAGACTCAGAAATTTCAGAGATTCAGATTCAACTGATGCTTCAGCTGCTTTCGGTTCTCAGTCTCTAACTTTATCCTGATATTTTACTTAACCTGAAACTTCAAATTACTCTTTAAAGCACTTTTGTCACACCTTTTTTCACTGCTGACACTTCAACCTCAATAGACCCTTCAGCTCTTTTTAAAACTTTCAGTTTAATCACCTCTTTACTGACAGTCTTTATCACGATCATTTAAACTGCCCCTTCACATACCTTCAATAATCCTCGTAAAGCTGTGATCTTGACTTCCTTCAAACACTTCGACTGACATTAAATATTTTCTTCAAGCTGACTTTCAAGTTTCAGCTTCAACTCTTCTGCTCCTTCTGATGTGAATCCGTCTGCCCTGAAACTCTTTTACATCAAATTCATTTGAACCACTTCTCCTTCTTTCAGTAATCACCATCACCAAAACTAGACTAAACTGAGGGACACATTTGGTTGAGACTCAAAGGTTTATCTTCAACTGACTCTTCAACACCTTCACTTAAATCTACACTTCAGATCACTTTATATTGCAACCACAATTTAGCCAAAAACGTTATACACTATATGGAAACTTTTATAGCAAAAAAATCTGTCATTCTGCCTTGCTTGAGGGCACTTCTTCAGCCCCTGACATATTTAAAATCATCCTTTGGGTGCCAAGAACTGAACCAGCAACCTCTATGATTGAAGTGCAGTCATGAACAGGCAGTTTTCCATCTTTACAGCTCAGCAGCTCAACGCTTTTACTGCAAACAGTTTAAGTTCTATTAAGCGCTATTTCTATTCACTTCATGAGAGTAACAGGGGTTAGATGGAGCTGACCTCCAACCCCGGTGGCCTTCTGGTGTGAGTAGCTCCTCAGTATTCATGTCAGCACCCAAGTCTCATGTCACACACATTGTCGAGTTGAATAGAGAAGCACACACGTGCATTCAGAGGGTAGAAAAGGCGGAGGTCAGCACACGACAAGCTTCAGCAGGATGGGAAAACCTGAGAGGACTGAGCGGGAACAGAGGCCGGTTCTGGTTTTTATAAAACGCCCACATGCTTTCTGTCACATGCTGACGCTGACAAAACTTCTACAAATGTACAAAAACACGCAGGACGCAAAGCAAACGGCAGGCCTGACTTTGCTACTGAATGATTTACATGATCGTGCATGGGGGGAAGAAATGCCGTTGGCTTCTCCCTGCAGAGTCGAAGACTGTTAAAGTCCTGAAAATAATAAAGCCGGCGTTCAGGAATGACTGGTATCATGAATCATGGAAGGAGAATGTAAGCATGTAAGGAGCCCAGTTAACCTTAGACTGCAGCTGTGTTAACTCTGAAACTCAGAGTGTTTTCTCTCTAGGTTCAGATAAACGCTGAAAATATATTCTATTAGTATAGGGCGCTTAGCTCAAGTACAAAGCTTCAGTTTACCCATTGATCTTAACTTCTACGCTCACCGATGGCCACGAGCTCTCAAGAGTGACCGAAGATCGAAGGCACAAGAGACGAGATTCGCACGTTGAGCACTGCTGTGCAGCTGATGGTTGGCGTCTAGTGCATGTTCAGCATTTTTTCGATTTCCATTATTTGTATATCAACAAATTGTTAGTTGAGAAAAGTTTAATTTGGGAACCTCCCACCATTCTGGTTGTCTCTACAAGTCGCCAAATTTTACCAACAGTCCAAAGTTTGTGGGTGCTACATCACTGAGACACCAGCACTGATGAAGTTCACTCCAGGCGAGGCTTCAACAAAATCCACATTTTAGAAAAGACCCAGAGCAACTCTTTGATTTCTGGAAACAGCACTGGGTCTATTTTTGACACAAGCCAACCTCAAAATAACCCGGTGCCTGAAGCCTGGAGTACAGTCTGATGCGGACACAGCCACAAACAGCTAGAGATTCGATGGCCAAGTACTCGTTCCCGGTGTGTTCCCGGGGAGAGGCTGAGGAGCTCGGAGAAGCTCAGGATGCCAAGGGATGATAACAAAGGTGTGATCTGATCCTTCGGTCCAGATCGTTGCTAAAATATCCTCAAACTGCTCCCCGTGCAGAAATAACTAGAAGTCGTCCTGCTGCCTCAAACCTTCTCTCTCAGTGATCACTTTACATGGAAATGTGTTTGTGTTGCCCCGGCTGGGAAAATCCGATTATTCAAACATTAAAATGTAAATCAGTTTAAGAGTATATTGTGCTTTTACACTGCAGTGTATTCAACATTTCACACCAATAAAAGCTTAAAGTTTCATATCTAAGAAACAGAATCGGATCTTTCGCCTTATCCTGTTTTGTGTCTGCAGCTGAATCTGTGTGATTATGTGTCACTGCTTTAGTTTTGTTTAATAATTTGTAAAAAGACGAGAAAGAAAACTGAGTCCGCCTAGGGCAACACTGCTGCGCTGCTTTAAATACACTGAATGTGCCTTCATCAGCACTGTAAAGCAGGAAATATGCTGACATACGAGCAGTTTGTCCTCCAACATCATCATTATCATCTACACTTACAGCCCGGCCTCCTCCACTGACCTCAGACCTGTCAAAGCTGCTCAGTTCTGTGTACCAATGCTGCATTGGGGGTGTTATTAGTGGCTTTGAAATGGCGGGGATGGGGAGGGGGTTGGGGGTCTGCAGATCCATCGCAGAGAGGCTGGGTTTAAAACACCGAGGTTTCCACTCAGGGCACGGAAACCTGCAGAGCCTCGGACAACAGAGAGCTTTGTGTGTGAACCACTCACTCAGCTGTTCCCCGAGGCCACAGGAGGGCAAAGAGGAAGTCACCACGGCGATAGCGGAGCTGCTGGCACGGGGACCCAACGGCGAGGCTTTGGAGTGAAACGAGTCTCAGAGATGCAGCGCCTGCAGGTGCGTTTCTTTCTGACAGGGCAGCTGTGTTCACGCCTGAGAAATGGAGACGCAGAGCGAGCTAATCACCGGAGCCGCTCCTGGAGGAGCACAGCGACACTGTGAAGGGTCTCCTCTGACCTGCGCTCAGAGGAGGCAGCAGGGAAATTATGCAAAACTGTCCAACGGACTCTTTGTGGTTTGATCACATGCTTACGAACCTTTGCATGTGAGCCACAGACAGACAGATGTTCACCTGCTGCACTTCCTTCACTGCTAGAGCAAAGATACTTGGACAACCCGGACCCTCAGCTTAGACTCCATGAAGGAGTTCATTGGCTCTTAAGCCTCCAAATGTGAACTTTTCACCCTCTAAACTGGAAGAACTACAGTTCATTGATAAAAAGTGTTGCTCATGCAAACAAATAAGGGGAAAAGGTGTTTTAGTTGCTCTGTTCTCACTTCCACGTCCTCTGAATACCTCCTTAAAATACAGTGTGTAAACACAGCCTGGTGCACAGAAAATTCACGGATTTTTTGTCATGTGACAGTTGGTCTTGGCTGTCAGTCATGACTTCTCAGCTGCACCGAAGTCCACAAAATTCTTTCTTTTTTGCAGGATCTTTTTACAGCTGATGGTTTATTTAGGGCAGATTTTTAAATAAGGCGTGTCGAGCAATTTCATTTTGGTTAAAAGGTTAAATCTGATTGCTGCAGGTCACACAGAAGGTTTGTGCAGGTTGGAAAGCTTGTGGCTATAAAACAAAATGTGCCTCTAGCTCCTGCTGGTGGGTCCTGGGATTCAGGTGTGCCAGAAAAAGAAACTTCTGTGTATAAATTTAGACTTTTTCATGCTTTAAACCTGGAAAATCTTCCATTTCTAGTAGATATGAGCCCAGACTGATGGAAATTGCTGATAAAAGAGGGGAGGGGCGTCACGTCCAGGAATATAAGTATAAATCTTGGGATGTTGTGCTGACAAACATTTGTACCACTCCTAGTTTCTCTGAACTTTCACGGCAGAGGTTTGCGTTCCAGTTTAGACTCGTTACTGGGAGAAACACAAGGTTGAAATCAACTGAAATGATTTGAAACAATGAAACGTCAGTAATTACAGGTACAAATGTGGCTTCTCTCCAATCTGACCTTCAGGTGCCCAGATTGCGTCCAAAATAACGTCTTGGAACGTCTCGTTGGACAAAGGCATTATTTAAAGGAGAGAAGCCTCCAGCAGCTGTTTTCAGGGCTGACTGATGATATTTTTAAAGCTTTCTGGTGCTATAAATGCAGTTTTTATGTCTCAGTGACCACTGAAATGAAGGTTAGGCTCTCTCGCCATTCATTTAGATCAGACAGGATATGGAAGACCATCGTATGTTGGTTGATTTTAATATAAATGTCAGCTTGGGCCTCAAAAATCTGAAGATGTCCAACATGAAACCTCGGAAATCACCAAGAGACCCACTGTGGAGAATTATTACATGAATATAAGTGAATTAATTATTTAAAAAGTAACTTTACACAGTGAAAGTGAGCTGTGAGGCAGAGCTGTGTCATCGGTGAGCCGATCAACGATGAAATGAAGTCCTAATCGATGAACAGAGTCCATTAATAGACTCAATATCAATAAGCAGTGTTCGTCAGACTCACCGTCACCGGCTTAACACAAACACACACTGACCCAAATATCAGCCTTTTAATCAGCCCAACACAACCATCCCCCAACACACACACACACACACACACACACACACACACACACACACACACACACACACACACACACACACACACACACACACACACACACACACACACACACACACACACACACACACACACACACACAGTGCTGGTTGGCTGGCAGCACGCCGGCCGCTCTCATCCTCATCTCAAATCAAATAAAACCGCCGTCACACCGCCGGCTACAAACTGCTGCACACACACTCTGAAACACACTCGGTCAGGAGTCCATTTAATCAGAGTGATGATGCTGCGTCTGTGCAGGACGCCGGCGTTTGTGAGGTCACAGCAACATCACTCAGATTCTCCTTGTGTCTGTCTGAATAAAGCAAAGAGCTAACAGAGTTTTTAGAGAATTATAGTCACATGACTGTAGGTCACAGCTCGACCAATCATGGTTCCTCAGTTAAGCTGAAGAGCCCAGAGATTTTTTTTTATTTTTTTTTTTTTACATGATCTGGTTACTCCATACAGTTTATTTTTGGCAGATGGTTTTTGTAATGCAACATTTTGTAGGCAAAAAAAAGAAGAAAAAAAGGATTTTTAAGGTTTAAGTCAAATTTGTGGCTCGACAAACTTTGGAAATATTTTAATACAAACATGATTTTGGCTGCTGCCCGTTGACTTTGGGTTTTCAGAGGGTTGTGTGTGATGCAGAGTGTAAAAATATTGGATTTTTGAGGTGTCGATGTGTCGTTTTTGGCATGATTCATGTCTCCAAATCTATCCTATTTTCATTGTTTGAACCTGGAAAAACTTGATTTTGCTGCACGTTGCAGATAATTGTGAGTATTTTACTTACATGAGACCACTTTGGCTCAGGATAGCATGCAGGTTTCTTATGCTTTCAGCCCAAAGATACAGCGCTTTGTACGACTCCTCATTTCCCTGGATTTCCACAACAAAGAAGCATGCTCTGCATCAACTTTTCCCTCATTAAAAGGCGAAACATCAGGCTGAAATAAACCCAGACCACCCTTTAAGGTCCCAGTGAAATATCAATAATTACATCCATTAATGTCTCTTCAATCTGATCATGAAGTTTTGTCCTAAGTGGCGGCTTCAAATGTCTCATTTAGACCCAAAAACAGAAACAAACACGTCTGAGAGGCTGTAAAAGGCTCCGAGTGTTCGCTCTTACATTAACAAAAGCTGCTCATTAAATAAGGGAAGTAGCAGTTTGAGCTTACACTCTACAGTAGCTTCAGTTTACCTGAATAATCTTTACATAAGGACTGGAAAGACGTAACTCAAGCCTATTAACACACCACATGTTTGTCTAACAGTCGAGGATTACAGCAGGTATTAAACGGCTGAAGTGCATCAGTGTTCTCATTGTAATGAAATGCTCTCTACAGTGAAACAGCTCTTTAACTGAAGGGCTGTCAGAGCAAACATAATACCTTCACCCCCATCAGCCAGACTGCAGGCGGAGGCTGCAGAATAAAGACAGAAGTGTAGGCGGGAAGGAACTCCACCTGGAAACAAACAGCCTTCATCTAACTCTCACTCTGACACACTTTGACATGTTCTTACACTCAGATTTTTCCCACTGCCTCCTCACGTCCTCCTCCTTCACCTCTATCTCCTCAAAAAAAGCATCAGGCTACATTTCCCCCCAAAATATCCTCTTGATGGGACTGCAAATAGGTTACGATGAAAGCGTTGCCTTTTCCAAACCTTCACAGAGACACTTTTACAGCCCGGACCTCAGAAAAGACACCAGGATTTAGGCTCTGGTCTCTGGTGAGAGTTATTGTGTTTTGAACACGCACGTCATCCACCCCGACCTGCTCCTACCAACTCTGAGTAGGTCTTCATTCATTCAAAAAGGTGTGGAAGGGTTCGCCATTGGTGACTAAACTCAAGTAATCTAGGCCAAGGTCACGCTGTTTAGATGTACAGGAATGCAGACTTTAGGAGACGCAGTCATGATCTTGTTCATGCTTTCATCATCAGTGACTACATTTATGTCCACAAAATATTTAGACTATCAACTCATACGGTGTTTAGAGAAAATGCGTCTCAACTGTTCCTATACTCCTGACACATACGGGATCACTACAGGTTTTCGCTTAGGCAGCAGTTGTCCTTCTCTCCTGGATCTGTCACAAAAATGAAAAGCCAAAGGATGAAACACACAAATAACCATCAGCAATCATCCACAGCAACAATCAGTGAAATCCACATGCAGGAGTCACTCTGTACAGAGGTCAAAACACTCTGCACTCTGCCAAAAAAGCCACGTTTCCATCTTTATGTGTGAATCTGCTTCCCTCTCGACATCCACTTGTCTGTCTACAAAATGACTCATCTTTAGGCTTTTCTTATTTTTAGCTACTGAAAACTACACACCCAACACACTCCTGATCCCATCGACCAAGGGGAGGCAACAATCGGATACAGACACTAAACTTTAAACTCACGTGAGGGCTCAGACTACAGAATAAAAATCTGTTCGCTTATTAATGTTTGACAAGAATCCTTCCAGAAACCACTTCAGTTTGTTAAGGCTGTACTGAATTTAGGAAACAACATTTTTGGGTGTGTTCTGACAGGAAGATAGAAGACTAATGAAAAGGAACACAAACTGTTTTATTTACTTTCTTTGTTTTAGTGCTAAGACAAAAAAATGTCCAAATTTAACTCAAGACAAAAAGCATTGGAGGGAGAGGTGAAGTAAAGAGCTGGTCTGAGTCACAGATCAGTCTGTAAACTGATTCCAGGTTTATTAGCATCTTTAGCTCATCAGTTCGGCTGCTCTGCTCCCTTTGTTCTCTAAAGAACGGAGGAGGAGGAGGAGGAGGAGGAGGCGGCGTTTGTTTCAGTGTGGTTACATCAGGCGCTACCGCCGTCCCGGGCGCATCTCAACTTTGGCTCGCTCTGCTGCTGATGCTGCGTATCAGAGGGGTGATTCAGAGCATAACAGCGAGCGTCCTCGGATGGATTTGAGCCTTATGTAAGAGCTGTAAGCTGCAGGGAGGGGAGGGGCGGGACTCCAACCGGCATGCCAATGTCACTGGGCCAGTCGTGGACTACAGGACACAAACAAGCTAAGCTCACTCAGCCAGTAACTGATATGAAGAAGCCTGAGGAGTGTGCAGTCTAACACAAAATGATCATCTATTAAAATACTAGAGAGTCAAAATATTAGGAACACACCAAGCACCATGACCTTTGGATTTTGGTCCATTTGAAAACCGTTACTGATCTTTTATTAACCATTTAGAGTCTAGACGTTTATTATATTGACCATTAAAGTGACGAAGGCCACGTTAAATTTAGTAAGAGATAAACCGAGATTTTATAAAGACTGCAGTGTGACCGGGCCCAGGACCATTTGAGGCTTTATATGCTTAAGTTAGGGATGCAAAGCTCCGATTTTTTCCATCTCTAACACCTCAGCTTTTGGTATCTGCTGATCCCATGCCGATAATAAGTTAATAGGTCATATTGCTCAGTGAGGAAAAGACCAGGCTGATATTGACCCAGGCAAACATGGTCAACATCAACAGGACCTTCAGGTCACGTCTGGTTTAAACTAACACGATCAATGACTTGAACAGCAAATCAGCTGTCAGCTCTGTGATCGATGGTTTTCATTGCACACAGGTGGACCGTGCTGCTTCACGGCTCTGTTCACAGAGGCCACAAAGCCTCGCCACACGGGCCGACTTGGCTCTGAAGAGGAAGTGAGGAGGAGGAGAAGCAGGAGGAGGCACACACACTGACCTCCCACACATGCTCTTTGACCCCTGAACAACCTCCAGCACTGAGGCGACACAGCAGCCAGCTAATAAGCTGCCAGCGAGGAGGGAGCGGCAGAAGGCCGAGGCGTCGCTGCTCTAACACTGAAGGGTTAGCAGTGAAAACTCCGAGGTTACAACATCGACGCATCTCCGAGCTCTTTAATGAGCGAACAGCTCTGTCACATGCTTATGCAGTTATTTAAAAACACTGCAGAGAAAAGAGGGAAGAGTTCGTCTCTGCAGCTGTGAAACCGAGAGAGTCCTGTCTGTTAAATGCACAGTTTTCCTCACAGACTCTGGTGCGAGTGCTGTTAAAAATAAAGAAGGCTGATGGTTTCCAGGCCGCGGTCTGAAGTCACACTCAGGTCCGGTTATTTTAACACACCACGCTCCGCTGGCCTGACCCGCCTGCAGTAATGATACAGCCAGAGTCCCCGCCGGAGACCCAGAACCAGGACAGCATCTGGCCCACTTCTGCTTCCTCGGCTCTGCAGAACAAACTCAAACTAAACCTGCTCTGTGTAGCTGTGTCATGGACTATACTGCTCTTTATTGGACCTGAGTGAGAAGAAACTGAGCCAACTTTAAAGACTGAATGGCCTGTGAACTGACCTCAGCATGGACAAATGAAGTAAATGGAGCTTTCGGGATCAAATCTAACATCTTCTTTCTGTCTGGAGTTCACTAAACTCATCAAGGAGAGGAACATAAGGAAGGAAGCAAGGAAAGAAAATAAAGCAAGGACACAATAAATAGAAGAAAGGAAAGAAGGAAAGAAAACGGAGTCAAAGAAAGGAAAGAGGAGCAGATGAAGGAAATTAGGCAGTGAGAAGGAAACAAGCAGACCAGAGGATGGAGAAAAAAAGGACATGAAAAAAAAGTTGAGGAAAGAAATTAAAAGAAAAAAGGAAAAAACTGGGCAAGCGAAGAAAGAAAGCTAGGTGGGAAAAAGGAGTCAAGGAAAGACAAATGGAGGGATAAAGGAATGAAAAACATGAGGTGAAAAGAGAAGGAAATAAGGACCCAATGAAGGGAAGACTGATAAAAGGGAAACAAGAAAAAGATTCAAGGAGGAGTTAAGGAAACAAGAAAGAATTAAATTAGGAGGACACAAGACTAACAAGCAAGGGCAGAAGGAAACAAGGATGGATGGAAAGGTGAGGGAATGAAGAAATGAAGAACAAACAAGGCAAAGTTAGGACAGCGGACAGGTGACACTTTAAGGAAGGAAACAGAAAATGATGTCAAATAAAGAGAAGGAGACGAGCAAGGAAAAAAATAAAAATAAAAGGAGAAATGAGGAGAAGGAAGTAAGGAAGGAGAAGGGTCGTCTCTCCATCATCCCTCCATCTCTGCTCCCTGCAGCATTTCCTCTAATAGGATTTTCTCCCTATTATACCCATTGTAGTGTGTGTGTGTGTGTGTGTGTGTGTGTGTGTGTGTGTGTGTGTGTGAGGTTTATGTATGGAGGCAAAGCAGAGAGGAGGATCAAAGCTATAACTGAGAAACAGCTCGATTCATCTGGAGGAGCTTCAGCTGCTGAAGAATCACGAGTGTGTGTCTGTATGTGTGCAGCCGTGTGTGTGTGTTGGGAAGATAAAGAAAGAGAAGAAGAGTCTCTGAGAAAAAGCAGATAAATTGATGCAAACGTAGACGCAGTAATTGGCATCCAAGACTGTGTGTGTGCATTTTTACAGCCCATATTACTTCTGCATGGCTGCGGATGTAGGTCAAACACACACACACACACACACACACACACACGCACGCACGCACACACACACACATTCCCCTACATTTACTCCCAACAGACACACACACCAGTCGAGTCCATTAAGACAGCGAGGTCAGGGGCCGTCTTTATCAGACAACAATCCCTCGCCTCGGACGGAAAAAAATTTAAAAAAAAGTTCCCCTCTGTACACTGATGAGTAATAACATAGGTGCTCTGAAATCAGCCAATCAGGACGCAGCAGCAGGATGAGGTAAGCGCATACAGGTGTCGAGTCAAACGACAAGCAAAACTGATCGACAGAGATTAGAGTGGCACGTCAGAGCAAGACGAGGAAGCTGTCGCTCACAGCGTCCAAACACATTATTTCCTAACTATTAAACACTAATTACAGTTATTGTTCTTATTAAAATTATTACTACGGAGAACATGGAATCTTAAAAAAAGGTAACATGAGCTTGTGAAGTTAACATTACACCACATTTCATACCTCAGACTAAAAGAATGCAGAGCCCAACAACTCGTCATTATTTTCTAAATCATTTACAGCATTTCTGGTTATTATGATTAATGTGGAGCTAATGAAGCCAAACACCCAACAAGAAGCACGTACGTCGATGCTAGAGGCTCATTTAGACCTAAGAGTCTAGCCAAATTAAACAACACGGATTATTTTCTTTAAATGCACTGTTCCTGGTTATTATTATTATTATTATTAGTATCATCATCATCATCGGCCACTCTCTGAAGCTGGTTCTGCTGGAGGTTTCTTCCTGTTAGAAGGGAGTTTTTCCTTCCTACAGTTGCCAAAGCACTTACTCATAGGTGGTTATATGATTGTTGGAGTTTTCTCTATTATTATTGAATGGTCTTTACCTACAATATAAAGCGCCTTGAGGAAACTGTTGTTGTGATTTGGCGCTATATAAATAAAATTAAATTGTTAATATTACTGTGTAGCACAGCATGCTAAACAACCAATATGAGCACCAGAGCACGCCGGTGTTTCTGATAGGAACACTGAGCCCTTTTTTTTTTTAAACTTCAAAACTGACAGAACGCTGGCCTGAAAGCCGAGCGCAGCATGTTAAACACAAGCCGTAAGAGTGTGTGCGCTCTGCGGTGAGGAGCCGTTGTTAAAATGCTCCGCAGCGTTTTAAACACGATGCTTTGTGCCTTCAAACTAGGAGTTAAAAGCCTGGCTTGCCTTCGCCTTGCGGAGGCATAAACCTTTGAACACGCTGCCAGCAGAGAGAATCAAGTCATTCAAAAACCAAAAGAAACAGAAGTTGAATGTTGAACTTCAAAATAAAGGCCTCCCTGCTGAGGTTTTCTTGGTCAGTGTGAACATGAAAGAGAAAAAGTAACAAAGTAAGAAATTGGGCTGACAGATATTTTCTTGATTAATCTGCAAAATGTGAGGGAACAATGAGAAAAGCAGCATTTAATTGTTCTGCTGCCTTTAGTTATTTTAATTTGAAAGGTTTTCCCACACTGCTGAAGGTGTGAACAGCCACACTTCAGCCCCCCCCCCCGGTTTCAGGACGTCTCTCAGGACAAACAGGTCGTCTGCAGAAACAACAGCTTACCTGCCAGACGCCGTCATCTGGCAGCTCTCTGGGTTGGGGGGTTAACGCCTCAGGAATCTCAAACATGTGAAGCCATGCCCTCCACCACCACAACCATCCACCCACCCCCACCTCCTCTGTGTGATCAGACTCTAAACCTGTTAGTCTACCTCTGAGAGACCTGCAGAACCCCCCGCCTGAGGAAAGGCCACAGAGACCCTAAGAGCAGGACAAAACAGAGCTCCTTCAGAATAAAAGCCTCTAAACAAACCGAGACAGCTACAAATGATTTCTGCTTTATGTGTTTGTTTCTGTGTTTAGTCTGTGTGGTCTTGCACGGACTCATTTATGGAGCCTTTAAGGTTCCTCTACAGAGGACAGAGGCTGATGGAGAAAACATCCATCTGTGAGAACAACAACTAATGCACTTCCTCTCATCTGTCATGTTTTCCACTCGTCCCCTCTCCATGGAAAGAGGATGCTGCAGATAAAAGTCAAACTGCTCCCTGTTCCTACTTCCTGTCTGACATTTTTAACCCTTCATTGGCTTCTGTCTCACCATCCTTTGGATGGAGGTGATGGCGCTCTGCCTCGTGTTGATTTCACTGAGCTCCCAGTAATGAAAGACAAACAGCAGCAGAGTCTCAACCAAACACCACCCTGCTGTTTAAAACAAACACACACTTCACACTCAAACATCCACACACTCAAACCCTTGTGGTCAGGTGACCCAGCTGATGTGTGTTTACCGTCAGTGCTGCCTCCGTTCATGCTCTCCGTGCTGGACTGTGACAGCGCCATCCTCCGGCTGCGGCGCAGCGACCTGTTGGTGCTAGGGCTCCCCACCGGTGTGGATGTGGAAGCACCGTCCCTCCTGGAGAAGATCCCGCTGAAGAAGCGAACCAGGCGCCGCTCGCTGGAGCGTCCCCCACCTCCCCGCAGCAAGAAGCCTCCACCTGCTGCCCCGGCAGCGTCCTTCTCTGCCGCCAGCCGCAGCAGGTCGCTGTTGTCCAGTGTGCGGTTCTTGCTGCCTTGCGCCCTCTCCCAGCGGCTCAGCTCGGACATGGAGTCCGTCTTGTTGAGGACGGCGCCGACCTCCAGTGTCCTGCTCTTCTCTCTGGTGGGGTCGAGGAGGCGGGCTGAGGGGAGCGGCGCAGCCGGTTCGGCATCCTTTGCGGCGTCCTGGCCGATGCAGCCGGAGCTGCTGTGGTGTTTGTCTTTGGAGAGCGCCCGCAGGCGCAGCAGCTCACCACCGCTCCAGTGCCTGAAGCTGAAGCTGCGGCGCAGCAGGCCGGGCGGGCGCTTCAGAGGAGGTGGAGTCTCCGGGGGGCCTTCTGTGGACGGCGTCCCGTTACTTTTAGAGTGGGTCAGCTTCCCGACGCTGCTCATGGGCTCCGAGCTCTGCTCCTCAACGCTCTTCGCCTTCAGGAGCTTCTTCTTCTGCTCGCCAACGCAACCGTTCTCCACCAGCGCCTGTGGTGCTTCCTCCACCTCCCGCTCGCCGCCCTCCTCCTGCCCAGGCTCCGCCAGCGGACTGGTGGCCTTGGCGCCCCGCTGCAGCAGCTGCTTCCTGCAGATCTTCAGCCTGCCGAGCTCCAGCTGGCCCGTGCTGAACGTCCTAAAGTTCCGCATGTAGCCGTGGGAAGAAGAAAAGTCCTCCGACTCGTCCTCCACCTCCTTCAGCTGCTCCAGCAGACCGCCCCGCTGCACCTCTGCCGACCCCTCACGCCTGAAGGCGCCCACCTTTGGGTTCTCTGCCCGCCGGGGCACCGACCCCTCATCCTCTAAGCTCTCCCTCTTCACCAGCGTGAGGGAGATCCGGTACACAGTCTTTCTCTGAGGAGCTCCTCTCTCCATCCTCTCAGAGCTGCTACTGTCCAGCAGGTACATCGCCTCCTTCAAAGCTCATGTGAGAAACTGTGAACTGCTCCTTTACTTTAAAATATTCGGATTCAAAGGGAAACTGTGAACTGCTCCTTTCGTTTTATCCTCTGAGCACTAACCTCTGCAGGCTGCTGATGGGTCTGCGGGTAAATCCAGTAAACTAACATGCATTAACTCCATAAACCAGCTCCAAACCCAGGCTTTCCTCTTCATCCAGATGTGTAAACAGCGGTTTAGAACGCAGGAGACACTCGGGGTTCATCCCAGCGGGATTGACGACACGCAGGCGCGTCCTCCGCGGCTCCCACGGGGCTCACAGCTGAGCTCAGCCCGGCGTCTTAGGCGTCCTGCCCGGTCAGAGGAGGTCCTCACTCCGCGCTGAGTCCCGCCTCCAGCTGCGGTGTCTTTACAAACCAAACCGGGCGGGGAGACGCTGTTCGAGTCCCGGACCGTCTCCCATTGTGTACGCACATCCCCCGCAGCGACGCGCAGCAGCCAGCCGGGCCTCTCGCTCCTCAAACCGGCTTCACTTGTGCTCCAAATGCCGCTGAATTTCCAGCTGAAGATCCGGACCCGGACCTCCGCTCACACTTTAATCCGCTGACAGTAAACACCGGACTGGACAGCCACCGCACCGTCCGCCGCTGCACTCTGAGCGATCTCCGCTCCACACACACACACAGACACACACTCAACACCGGCCAGCGGCAGCAGCAAAGGATGATGGGAAAACATGGAGCGGAATACTCACAGGAACCGGAGTGTTAAACCACGTGTTTATTATTTACTCTTACAGCAGAGCCTGGGCTATTTTAGAGGCTCTGTTAGCGGCACCAACACAGAGCAGGACAATTTTCTCCTCACTATGGCTTAAAACCTATGGAGACCTGAAGCTGCCAAAATAAAACAACCCCCAAATAAAAAAAAAAAAATTCAATTAAATTAAAATAAATTCCAATTAAAAGAAAATTTAAGTACAAACAGTTTATTTATTCACCCATTCAAACACATTTAAGGAGGACTGAAAATCCCAAATTAGAAAGAAAGAATGAAGTAATAAAATATATATATGCAACAGCTTATTCATAAAAAATATACTAATTGACATTTTAGGCTTCAATTCACTTATTCACTATTTTGTTTATGTGTTTATTTTATTGGTTTGTCCATTGAAGCTTGTTTATCTCTATTTTTGTAATACAATTCTTTTGTCCTGAAATATGAAAAACAAATAGGATGGCATTAAGATTTTCTTATGGAGGACCAAAAGTACTAAAATAAAAAATAAATGTGTTAATGAATATATAAATAACAAATATAAATGCAACAACAACAAAAAATTAAAAAACATTCATGGCTATTCATTAATTTATCAAATTTCACATAAATGAATGCTTCCGATTTGGTTTGCTTCTGTATGCGTTTCATTTTAAATATTACTTGCATTTATTTACCTTCCTGTTTAAATTTGGATTTTCTTCCCTTTTTTCTTTTATTTACATAACCCTTTGAAGTAGAGTGCCCTTTTTGCAATAATGAGTTAGAAAAAACTACATACATGTGTGTATATATATATATATATATATATATATATATATATATATATATATATATATATGCAAATTCAACTAAATATCAAATATGACACCATACTTGCAATTATTTTGTTTTTTAATTATCTATTTTTATTAAGCAACATTATTATTTATTATTATTTTGATAATTGACTTTTTTTTTCTTTTTCTGGCAGTTTCAGTCTTCCATACTTTGGCTACTGAAGCATGGATTTTATATTCTGGAGCGGGTTTCTGTCATGTTCTCCCTGCAGCAGGCTGGAAACTTTCCTAAAATAAATGCTGAGGACCTGATGACCCTAAACTGTGGCTTTACTTCCTGCTCTGATCTACATGTAGGTCAGCGGGGCAGTAGCGGGGTCACGCGAGAGCAAACTCCAGCTCTGGTTTTACCGTCTGCACCGCCTCCTCTAAAGCAGGGGTGGAGCCTCCTCTTTCTCCTCTCTGCCTGTCAAGCTCTTTGAAGCCTCCAGGCAGCCATGGAGGCAAAAGCTGCACCCAGAGGGGCACAAAATCAAATTTGAGGTGGAAGAAGCAGCAGAAAGAGGAGCTTCTGACGGTGGAATACACACAAACATTTAAGTGATGTTTAATTGAACCTGAGAGTACACTGATTTAATCCCAAACAGTAAGCAAGAAACATAAAAATAAAGACGCAGAAACTGAAAAGTCTGAAAGAGGTCTCCATCTCCAGAGGAACCACTAAATTCCAACATAGATCTGAGTTTCTCCCTCCTGTTTTACAGTCCCTGAAACACCGGGCTCGTGTTGATGATCGCAGTAATAACACACTAAGGAGTTCAGCCTTAGTGGAGTTGAGGAAGTGATTCTGCCTTTAGGTTGGATATATCCCCAACCTATGAAGTTATGAGGAAACGAAAAAGATGGAGAAGTGGCTTCCATAGATCTGCACACTGGAAAAATATGAAGGTGCGGGCTTCTGGGCTGTTAAAAGAGCAGACTGAAAGAATAAATCCTCCTTAAAAACACTGTTTACCTTCAGGTACCCCACAGCAAAGATTACACATATGCTGTGTTTAGGGGGTCCTCCTGTGTTTAGACCCAGGGACACTATGAGCATGTGCAGCTCCATCACCGCTCCAACTTTGAAATATTTAAGGTGGAAGTGAGAAGTGGGTCTGCAGTTGCTGTTTGTCACGTGACCTGCACTTCTTTGATCAGTTTCTAAATTAAAGCGAAATCCTGAGTGGAAACTCGTTCTCTCAGCGCTTTCTTTCATCACGACTTCTCATCTCTGAAGTGCCTCCCTTCATCTCCAAGGAGGAGGAGTGCGGGGGAGGATTAACTCACCCTCCTCTTCCTCACCGTCAGGCCTCAGCCTCTGACGCCGGGTGGATGATTAGTGGGATTAATCGAGATTAGACGAGCAGCCGAGGGCAACTTTCTCCTTCCACTTTTCGGTTGGGAAGCACATAAAGGTGGTTAATGTGCCCCCTCCCCCCTCTAACGAGACACCGAACATCAAACGCACCTCCACCTGACGACAGATGGACACAGAGGGTCGCCGTTGCTCAAGCACAGGTGGAAACAGCTGGACGGAGATGGGTAAAGTCGTCACACGAAGCTGGAAACATCATGCATCAAGGTGAGGAGGGGGAAGGTGGAAACAAACTCCACGCCGAGATGGCAAATTACACGCCAACGCACGCTGCACCTCCATGACATCAAACACACCTCGCAGCCTTTCATCCCGCCGCAGCCTCGGACTCAGATGTGAGATAACTCGAGTGATGTCGCAGCCACCAATGCGGCTCCTGACTCTGGCGGGGAAGTCTGTCACAGCAGGTGGAGACATGAAAACCGTCTTCTGCAGGTTTGTCACCGAGCAGGCGGAAGTTGGATGCCACACCGCCACAAACATCACGACACAGACTAATCTGTTAACCTGACGCAATGGACATGACGGTCAAGATGGTCAGCACCTCCATTAGTCCAACAACCAGCGAGTCCTCGTGTTTCTGAAGGTTTGGTTCTCAAACCGGAAAAAAAACAGCAACCTGTCCTGAGGGACAGTCTGTGTACAACTCAGCTCAACACCTGCAATCAATTTATTCGTTCAATCGGGCAACCATGAGGTCAGACCTTGGTCTGGACATGAGAGCTTCGGTTCATGGACACAAAATGTCACGTTTTTTGGGTCCATGAGCACAGCTGTATAAGCAGTGTATTTCAACAGTAAGTATATTTGTGTAGTAATCTGTTGTGGTGAAGATGGAGCTGAATCTGTCGACTTTGGTCAATCTACAGTCATTCCCTCGCCCATCAGGTCGCGGATACAAGCAGTAGAATTGAGCTTCTCCATTTAGACTGATGCTTCACAACCTTAATCCAGATATTCAGATATTTTGTGCGCAGAATATAACGTCTTTGGAGGGGTCCCCATGGCAACCAATCTTTAAAAGATGTGGCAACCGATGCATTTTAACCCAAACCTAACTCATCAGTTTTTCTTCCATAATATCATTTTCTAACCCCAGAACACTAACGTGAGTTTCTAAGACTTTAATGAGGAAGAAAATCAAGTCCAGAAACTAATGCAGCTTTCAAATTAATAGGTTTTAAAGGCTTTAGGTTGCTGGCTCAATAACTGGTACAAACACAGTGAGGCGCTCTCCCTTTGAGGGTGCCCTCCCTCTTAAAAGGTAAAGTCTGCAGCAGAAAGCAAACAAAGACTGAAATTATGGGGGGGGGAACCATCTATTTCTACCCTCTGCAGGTAAAAGAGTGCTCAAGGGCACTTAGATGGTGGGTGCTTTTGGTCAGGACGATGACAAGGTCTCGTCAAAGTCAGCGCTGTGTTAATTCCAATCGATCAGCTCGATCAGAAACAGATCAGAGCTGTCTGCGGTAAGAGGCTGCTTTATCTCGACGTCCTCCAAAATGAGCTGTTAGTTTTTTGTGTGTGTGTGAGGATTTGTCTTCTCTTTCCTCTCGTTAATCATCTCGTGACCTCCCAGATTTATCTGGTGACCCCGTGTGGGGTCCTGACCTCTGACAGATACCAGTGAGAGGGATTTATAGCCGGCACACTTTCAGGAAGGTTATTTCTCATTTTCCTGTGAGTTTAAGCTTCCTGGTGCAGGCTGTTTGCAGTAAAGTTGGAATCTGAGCGTCCGCAGAGGTCTGCAGGGCTTTAATCTGTCCTTGGCTCTCTGGGGACCCCGCCGCCGCCACTGCCCTTATCGGGCCCTGCAGCACCCAACCCCGGCAAGAGCGCGGACAAACACCGCCACATCAGAGAGGGTCACTGCGGCGAGGTTTATAGAAGGAGACACAAAGCAGCTGGATATTTGAAATGGTGATCTGCGAGCACAGCGGGATTAACCGGGGGTCAACTGCAGCCGGCAGGTGGAGACTGAAAACCGATGGAGGAAAAGATGGAGACATGGCTGTTAAATGGGATTACCAAGAAGTGTCTGGAAACAGCTCTGCTGCTGCATTTAAGGCAAAGGAAAAGCTTTAAAATAACGTTTGAAGCCTTGAATGAATAGAAATCACCTCTTCAGAAACACTTTACTGCTCCTATGACACTACACACACGTCTTTTTCCTGGGTTTTCAACAGATCTTGAATTCATATCTTCCTTATGGTTTTGGAGCACCTTTGGGGAAACGCCTCTTTCTTCAAGGCAAATTTCACTTTATTTTCTTTATTTTAGTGGCTTAGAAACAGGATGACAGCTATAGGTTATATTTAATATAGACTTTACACATGTTTAGTTTTCTCTGAGGTCTCTGGAGACGCAGTGAGTGCCGATGTAATCCGCTCTAAAGTGCCGTCCAACCTCGCTCTCTAACAAGGGATTTTGAGCAACTGCCCTCATGATTATTGGGATTATTGGGAAAATACTACTCACTGATATCCTGCAACTATTTACAGTTTAATAAAGGCCAAAGCTACACCCTGCTGGTGTCCTTTCAAGCTATATTAGTTTTAGATTTAGTTACATTTAGATGTTTCAATTCTAAATGCATGCAGACGCCCTTTAATAGAGACGATTAAGCAACACTTAGGAAGAATGAATCTTTCTATGGATCATAATTCCAATTCTTGATCCTGAAATGACATAAACACCCACAGATGCAGAATCAGGCCATTTATTTTATTGGTTTTATATAAACACACTAGAATCTAGTGTGAAGAAGTCTTAATAATATAGTTTAACACTAATAGCAGTCATTTGAATGTACTAAGAGACTCTGATCTACCAGCCAGTCACTTCAGTCACTTTGGGTCTCAGCGAGCGTTACATGAGTACAGATGCATAAATCATAAAGTTATAAAACAAGGCTCATTTTAAAGCACTGATACTGATCAATACATCAGGAACAGACAAGCTCAGAGGTAAACTAAGAGACAGAGAGGTGGTGTGTATCTGCTGACTGACCATCCCAGCATCCATCTGCTGTGTCGGCACGCTCTGGCTGCATCACATGAAATATGTATGCAGCTCTGCAGACACTGCCAAAGCATGTCTGACACGCCGCACCTCCACGAGGGAGAAACACACACCTCTGTATCTCAAGTCGAGTCGGCCGTCTCTGGGATTAACTGCTCGGCCCTTAAAACGTGTTAAAATGACTCAAACAGCCGGAGACGTTTACTCGATACGGAACGCTAGACAGATCTCATCAAACTGCAAATATATGTTGAACTGTGGTGGAGGATTTCAGCTTGACGAATCATTTTAAACTGTCAGAGAAGAGCTGATAAAGCAGAGGCGGTGTATAAAAACTGTTTACCATGAATGAAAATCAATAACATAGCTGTTTAAATTCAATCTGCATTCAGTTTTAATTTTTTCATCATTGTATTTTTTTGTCTCCAAGAAAACATCTGGCATTCTATAAAAGGCTGATGAACATCTTTGAATGCTCACAACTAATATTCAGAGCTGCAAGGCCCGCCCCCAAAGTTCCTGTACGTACAATTTAATTTAGACCAGGGTGCCTTCAGCCCCCTAAAGCCTACAGAGTGAAAATTTAAACAAAAATGGGCACAGTGTCAAAAGTTTTCAACAATAACTCTTGAGTATGCTTTATAACAATAATAATAATAATAACTAGGAGTTTGTAGGTACACATAGGTTCCAGTTGGATAGAAACCTGCTAAAGTTACAGTCTATAGACGATCGCTTGCAGTTCTGTTTTCTTACTCTTCCTGCCGCTGTGGGACAAAACATCACCCAAAAATATTAAATTTAGACTGTACACCATAACTTCACCCAGCATTGACAGCTGAGGTAAGAGCCTCTGCCTTTATTTAGTCTGAAAGAGGGAGTAAACTTTGTAAAAGAAGTCTGGCGCAGGTCAATTAGCCAGAGAAGATCATCTGACTGATGACAGCCATTAGTCACGTTAGTGAGGATATCCCAAAGTAAGGCTGCTGTTGATACCACTGAGTACAGTACAGGACATTTATGAGTACAGTATCCTTTTTTTCTTCCTGTTAATTAATCTTAAAATATATTTCACTATACCTTTAACGCAAACAATCAGGTGTGCAATGATGGGGAAAATCGCTGGTCTATTTGTATTTGTGTGAAAAAGCCAGTAAAAGAACATTAGTTTTACACTTCCTGACAACAGGTTAAAGACAAGCTCCTGTGACAATCATGTTTAGCAAACACCCAGCGGGGAGCACTCTAATCAAACATGACACACACACACACACACACACACACACACACACACACACACACGCTCATCTTCCTCATCCTGCAGGAGTTCAGGGTTTTTCTTCTGCATCAAAGACTTAGGGAGCAGCGGGAGGTACAACGCCCTCCCTTCCACTTACTGCCTCACGTTCTCCCTCAACCCCTGGAGACGGGGGAAAATGGGTCAGTTAGCAGAGGGGGGCGGAGGAGAAGGGAGAGAAAGGGGGGAGCAGGCAGGGAGTGTCCCCCTCTGGTGGGAGGAAGGAGGAGGAAAAGGAGGTGCTGCACATCTGCACACTCATAAGCATGCTTCACTTAAAGAAGCCAACTCAGCTTCAACAGCTAAAATCTTAATGACTCAACAGCACAGAGGTCAAAGGTCAAACAGCAAATAAAGGAGACATAGTCCTGTTTTAGGCTACAGAGACGTCCAACAACTAAACGCAGTGTTACTTCTCTTACCTGTGATTGGAGGAGGTGGACAGGTGAGCCAACATCAGGAGGACATGAGGAGAGAGAAGAGAAGAGAAACAGTCACAACATGCTTCTGCAAACAGGGATAAACTGCATTAGTAATTTTAATCAGACAAATTACAATGAAGTTTTGCGCATGTGGAGACATCTGGAGAAATAAATCAGCCCAGCGTGTTGTGTTGCAGATTCCAGTTTTCTTTCATTAAGTTTAAATGTTAATAATAACAATAGGTTTGAATAATAAGAACAACTGTGGAGGTATACATTAAGCTACACACAAGTTCACACAAATAACACACAATGAGAAAAAAAAAAAAATCATGCTATTCATACCTACCAGACTTCATTCACAAAAACTGATTTTTCCTCAAAGAAAACAGAAGCTGCTGTCATTTTTGTTTTTGACCCATTTATTCAGATCTAAACTATCTCCTTAAAACCCCAAGTTCACATAATTTAGCTAACTAAACAATCAAGGCAAAAGTAGGCAAACAAATTCTGTTGTGAGGTAAAATTCCTGTTTTTGTGAATGGAGTCTGGTGGAGAGGAGCGGCTTCACTTTCTTGTCAGAAAGAGCAAAGAAATTGGTGAAAATGATCAAAACAGAGCATCCACTTAAGGATATTGATTTTTTTTAAGATGCCAGACCAGTGCTCCTTGGAGGCTTACTCTAGCGCCACCTACTGCACATAACACACAGACAGTGGCTCAGATTCTGACCTCACTCCAAAGAAACGGGGCGTCCTCAGCTGAGAGGAAACAGTTTTGACTCTGAAACAAAATGATTCTGAACACCAACTGCTTTTAAATATGATGTATGACATTATCAGGCACTTGTGTGTAGACCCTGCCCTCTCAGCTTTAATGATGCGTGGGGATTTCCTTTCTTTGGTTCCCACATCATTAGGAAACCAAACACACAGACTCCCATCTCACAGGTGACCTTGAACAGATTTATGCAAATCAAAAATGGAGATGGAGTAAATGTGGAGACGAGGAGAGAGAAGAGAAACCTGCCCCACCCCACGCTCCAGACGCCCAGTCTGTTGCCATGGAGATGCAAATGGAGGGGCAATGAGAGGGGATGGGATGGGGCCGGGCGATGCACGGCTGGCTTGGCACCTGAAAGGGGTGTGTGTGTGTGTGTGTGTGTGTGTGTGTGTGTGTGTGTGTGTGTGTGTGTGTGTGTGTGTGTGTGTGTGTGTGCTCACTGAGCATGTGCAGACACACAGGGCAGCTTCTCTCCAAGAGACATGGGGATCATGTGGTTACCAACCTCAAACCATTAAAAAGCTACGGTGGTCTCTGACGTCAAATCGTATACACAAGCTTTCTTTATCCCTGTGCTTTTACTCAAATGTTTCTCATTAAAAAGACAAAAACTGCAGTTCCTCTAATGTCCACAAGAGGCTAGCTCCAATGGTGAGTGTGTCCCCACAGAAATTAAAATGTCCAACAAACATGTTTAGAGGCTGGTCTCCATAATTTTCCCCTTCATAACAACTATATCGAGAGTGAAGTTTTTTATAACTGTATTAAGGTTAACAGTTTGTATTATTAGGGGCGTGGCCTCCTTGACTTACAGAAATAGACCTGGACCACGTTTGAACCGATTTGTGGGATTTGGTAATAAACTGAATCATGTCATCAGCGTAACGTCAAAGTGTATGCTCGGTCTGTCCCTTCTGGAGCACTTTTGAATCCAGTTGTCTAACAAGTAATTTGGCTTACTGTGCGGTTAATTATACTAACAGACAGTCCAATAAGTCTGTGCTCCGGATGCAGCATCCTAAATAGGCTAGTTTAAGTTATGTGACAGTTTAGTCCTACACATATATGGTCACTTGTGGCTCCACAAAGGAAACATGGTGGTGGCTATAAAGCTACAGAAGGTTCAAAACTGGACTTAAGAGTATGTGTGGTCAAGTCCACATTAAGCTTCAACTTTGGTGGGATACAAAGACGACAACAAGTAACATTATAATAACAGAAAGTAGTGCTGTAAAATGAATTACTCTGAATTTACAAAATTGGGTGAAATTGACTACTTAATCACTTTTAAGTTAAAATATAGCCTTTTTTGACAAGAGGCTATAGAATAACGACAGACCAATACTTTAGTTTAATAGTATTTAAAGCTTAAAAAATAACTCACAATTTAAAAAAAAAGAAAGAAGAAAAACTGGCTTGATTATGGTTTGTTTTTGAGGAATTTTCCAACTTCTTATAAACAGAAGAGCAAAATGAACATTAAAGAGATGGAAAACAATGAGAAAAACGCATCAGATATGACCAGCAGATGTTTGTGGAAAAACAAAACAATAAACGGCATAAAACTGGCAGTGAAACGGGATGCTGCTGCAGCACAGATGGAGCCCAGCTGATTATGAATTCATGAATATCTGAAAACAACTAAAGATCACAACTGAAACACACACCTTCAAGTGTGTGTAAGTGTGAGGGAGTGATCGGGGGCCGCAGACAGCTGATGTCCAATAATCCCACGAGAGGTTTGAGTGCGCACATAATGTGTTTTAATCTGGTTACAATAGCTGCTCAACCAGACACTGGGCTGATGTTATGCTGCATTACAACGAGGCTGGTGATTGGTTCATGGCCAGGAAGCAAAGAGTAGGAGGAGGAGGAGGCAGACCAGGAAAGAGGGCGACGATGAGGAGGAGAAGGGGGCAGCTGGGGGTGAAGTGATAACAGCACTAATCCCAGATAAAGAGAAGAGGAGCAGGTGGAAACTGGCATAAGAAGTGGAAAATATCTTTAGCTATTGAGAAAAGCTGTAACCACTATTTATTGATGATCCATTGGTCCACAACAATAACTCAAAATGACAAAAAAGAACCAAAGTGATGTCCTCTGAATCATTTTCTTAGATTAAAGACATGTCTGAATGACAAATGAATACAAAAACAGCTACAACAACCAATAAAATATTATAAAATACATGAAAAGCTCCGTCCTGCTAATTGACAAGCTTGCAAGTATTTTGATATTCTTTTTTTAAGTTAAAATGTGAAAAGTTCCCAAAGAATAAGATTTGGTGGTTTCTTTCTTTACGTTGAGGTTTGGGATGGGAATGAAGAACTGGTTTGAGTTAAGAGCCTCCAGAAATCCATGTGCGATCTATCAAAAGTGTTTTCTTTTTATTAATGATGACATATTTACATGAGCATCAAAACATTTCAGAGAGAAAAATATAATTATTTGGGGGAAAAAAGCTTAAATATCATAAAAGAAATGTCCTCACATTTTACGAGGTAAAAGTTTAAATATTTTGAGTTGAAAATGTTGAAATGTTAAAAAAGAAAACATTTAAAGTGGGAAGTCCGATATTTAAAATGTAAGCTAAAGGTTTTGAGACTGAAAGTAACGCTACAATTAGAAAGCTGAACTATTTAAACGGTGAAAAAGTTGTTTCTGTTCATTGTTGCCCCTTTCAAACACCTAACATTTAACTCTTGATTGATCTGATAAGTTAGATAAGTTACAAACACACACCATGAGACAAATAAGAGAAGAGATCATTTCTTCATCACGCTGCGAGTGTGTGCTGCAGAAACTCAGCAGAGACTCTGGAGACGTGCTCGGGATTCTCTGAGAAAATGTCACACAGGAAGTGTGTGTGTGTGAGTGCGTGCTGTGCATCATGAGGCACATACATAACATGCACACATGCACATACATATGTAATAAATGCCCTAGAGACATCATTAGAAAGCAGAGAGGGGGATCCATTAATTATTCAGAGCCTGTGAATAGTCCCGTGTGTGTGTGTGTGTGTGTGTGTGTGTGTGTGTGTGTGTGTGTGTGTGTGTGTGTGTGTGTGTGTGTGTTAGTGACAGGGATCACAGGCAGCTAATTGGTTCCCACCAATCACAGAGCACCGTGCATCAGAAAACTGTGATCTGGTCAGGTTAACAGCAGCAGAAAAGTTGATTAATTCAGCAACTTTTAGAGCAACATTGCTGCCTGGTGACAACATTTTTACATAATTAGACAGTCAGATAGTTTCCCTGCAGACATCAAATACACACAGGGCTGTTCACAGTTAGTATTTTTTACTCTTGTGTGGAAAGAGTTACAAAAATACATACACATACACAATACTAATTAGTAGACAGGGATAATTTACAAAAGCCAGTGGACTATTTTGCAAATTTAAAGAATCTAATCTGTATCCACTCTAAATTTTAATGGGATCTTCCTCCACCTTTCCACCAAATTTCATAAAATTCTGCTCAGAAGTATCAAAAGATCACAACACCAATGACCTAAACATCAAAGTATTAATACATGAATTTACCCTGTTTGCCCTGAAAAGTTGATGCATGAGCATTATCAGAAAACTACTACAAAAATATAACAGGAATGTTATTTAATGCACATTCTAACTTTTTTCTTTCTTTAAACTTTAGGATCCCCAAAGCTCGGTGCAGATTCCACTTGGAGTGAAAATGTAAAACCAACTTCATGAAAGCAACGACTGAACAAAGACAACTGTTAATTAGGGACTGGTTTGTTTCTCCAGTTGAACATTAAAACAAACAGGTCCTTGGTAGCATGTGTTCTGGGTAGGCTAACTCACTGGAACTTTGCATTCAAACATGAACATTTTCAGAGGTCTGGACCATTGTTTAGGACTGCAGTGAACTGATTCCAGGGCTCGCAAAATCGCTAGCCCGACGTCCCGGGGCTAGCGATTTTTCCAGTCGGGCTACCAAAATCTATCTCAGCCCTGCCCGTCGGGCTATCATAGGAAGGGAAAATATGTGTCAATGCTTTTGCATTCTTTCGCAAATGTAGCTGAGTAATTATGTCATTGGCATCGATGAGCCACTGTCAATATACGACATATTGAAATCGCGTTTGAATTTGCGCTTGTTTTTTGCTTTCACTTTCACTTTGCGATCGCGCGAACGGTGTGTAGAGAGCGGCAGCACTGATTGGTGAGTGACGATTAATTGCGCACCAATTCCTCTGACATCGTCTTATCACTCATTAGCTACTATTCAAACGTGACAAGTGAAATCTCCCACAGCAAGCTTAAACATGTAAGAGGTTGATTGCGCAGAGAATCGCTGACCGTTATGTAAGTACGTGTGTAAAAGCAGCAGGATTTATGCAGGTATTTTAGTTCTGCTGAGCCAAATAAGACAGGTCAGGGTGAAGAAGGGGCAGCCAATGAAAAGCCTACCACAAAACGGAAAAGTTATGACAAATCAGACTATGAGGCAAAAAGAAAGCTCAGCTTTTTTGGTTTCATGGACAAAAGAATTTCTGTGGTTGGAATATGACGAGCTAAATAACATCATGTTCTGCCAGGTGTGTTGTGAGTTTCATTTCATTTGAGTCGACAAGCGCCTTTGTTACTGGGACCAGTAATTTTAAGAAAGACCCCATCAGAACCCATGAGAAATGCAAGAAATGCATTATTGCTCAGTCTGCAATATCTTTCCCAGAACAAACAGCAATTGCAAAAAACATACTAAAAATAAACCAAGCACAAGCAGAAGTCCTGAAAAATCTTTCAAAAGCGTACTATGTTGCAAAGAGTGAACCACCATTGTCAAAATTTAGCAGTCTTTGCAAACTTCAAAAAGCAAATGGCCTCGATCTTGGTTCCACTCACCCCTTACCCTTGACTTCAGTGGAAATTTCAGATTCAGGATCTGACACAGACTGATTCATGTTCTACACAGTTCTTACAAGTTCATAGAAATTTCTGTTCAATTAGAAACAAGTATTTGAGTTGATGACTGTGATTTTTATACAGTTGTTGTGATTTGTATTTTAACAACTTTCTGATTAATTTTTGTTTCCGTTACAATATTATACTTTAATGTATAATATTGTAAAGGAAACAAAACATTAAAAAAATTGCTCTCTTTTTTATTCGGGCTACTTAAATTTATTTTGGGCTACCAAAAACTGAAGAGGGCCTGCCCGAAGGGCTACCAGAGATTTTGAAATTTTGCGAGCCTTGGATTCCCATTCAATGTTTGAAAAACTGTCTGTACAAAATTTACCATGCTTCATAAGCACTGCACTCACATTTGGTACATCTGATCTGAGCATCCAGGCCACCTTATTTTCAGATTTACACTGCAATGTCTGACAAAGTAACAGGGAAAGTCCTACTTCCCATTTATTTAAAACCAACTAAAGCCTTTTGGCCCACAAGTCTTTTGTACAGGAACCCTGACTCAATTAAACATTAATATAAGCAAAAACAATTCATCAAACTTTTATCTTTACAGGTTTTTAGATATGAAATGTTTGCATTTTTATTAGTTTTACACAAAAGAAATTGAGAATTAAAGCATTTTGGATTTAGGACAAAACAAGACATCTGATCAGGTCTTGCTGGGCCTGATCAGATGTCTTGTTTTGTTCTGTCTTAGCCAATCAAAATAACCCTTAGATCTTTATTAAAGTATCCCTGTAGGAAAATATCCCAACTCTGTAAAGTACAGCAAAACTAAAACATCCTTTCTTTGAGTACAGTGACATATTTTTCAGTAATAAAATACTTTAAATACCAGAAATATAAGAGTACTTGAGGACTTCAACCTTTGATTTCTGGGTGTCTGTTAAACTCTCAGTATCTACACACTCTGTGCCCACACACATCCACCCAAACACACACACACACAGAAAATTCCCAGCATTCCTCCCATACCGAACGCACCGCAGCTCACTACTGCCACCTGCTGTCCAGCTTTCAACTGACTGATCTTTGCTGTTTTATCAGCACAGCTCTCAGGTCACTGTGCCAGGGTCCACTCAAAAACTGCTTGATTTATGTAAACAGAGGCTGCTGAGCTGTTTTAATGTCTTTATTATTTTATTGGTCCATAAAGCTCCACTTTCTGCTCCTGTGTCAGATTCTGCTCTAATAAACTCGGCCAGCATGTCAATAAAACTCAGTCGTGACTCTGCGGTCGCTCACTGAAACTTGTTGTGGTGAAACATTGCGGTTGTCACGGCAATTGTAGTTTATTATCATGGTAACAGACACCACTTCCCTGAATGAAGCACAGAGAGGAAGTGAGGAAATCTCGACTTCCTTTGATTCTCTGCCGAACTTCATTCACGACATGTGACAAGCTGATTCCTGGTGGTCGCGCCGCTGGACGATGCACGACATCTGCAGATGATGTTGTGCAGATGTTTAAGCCCAGCTCTCGGGCTCTTCGGGTCTTACAGTTCGCCCATAAAAGAATACGAGGTGGTACCTTAATGAAGTAACATTTGTAGTTCATCAGAGCTGAAAAACCAGGATGAGTCATATTTCTTAAGTTTTTGCATTACAGCTAATCACCCGTTACATATTTAAATGTTTGTGTCTGTTGCCTGGTTTCAAATGTCATTTTCAGGAAGTGATCCCTCCTGAAAACCTCCCTTAACCTTTAAGTGACCGAGCCGCTGTGGTATTTTTAATCGTAAACACGAATTTGTCATGAAAGCTACTTCTCCTGCTGCGTTTCATCAGTTTTACAGGAACTGGTCGATTGGTGTGTTGAAGAGAATAGAAAGTAGTGTGCTGTAATTACATAGTTTTTAACACTACAGGCTTGGTGTTGACTTCAAGGTGTAGGCAATATATATAGTTTCAGACACTTCAGTAATCTAAATAATTTGGATGCTTCAGCACAAAGTATGTGAAAGATCAAACATCTACACGTCAGATTTAACGTGAAACAGCAGCTAGGAAGTACAAAAAAAAACAAAAAACAAAAAAAAAGATCAAAAACTGTTTGACTGTCAGGACCTAATTGTAAATTGGTGGCGATCGGTTTCTTAGTTACACCATCAACTCGTTAATCCAATTATGCCATCAGCCAATCACATGGCAGCAACTCAATATATATGAGCATGTAGACAATCAAGGCGAACTGCTAAAGTTCAAACTGAGCATCAAAACTATAAAGAAAGGCGATTTAAGTGACTCTGAACTTGGCATGTTTGAAATTGCTGATCTGATGGGATTTTCCCACACAACCATCTCAGTGTTGTGTCAGTTCTCTGAGTGAAAATGGCTTATTGATCCCAGATAGCAGTCAAGTAACTCTTTGTTACAACAAGGTATGCAGAAGAGCATCTAACCTTGAAGCAGATGGGCTACTGCAGCAGAAGACCACAATGTGCGCCACTCCTTTTAAAGGAAACTGAGGCTACAATTCACACAGACTCACCAACATTGGAGTGGACAAACATTACTTGGTCTTGATGTGCGATATTCAACATGAAAGAATGGCTCCCTCGTGCCCTGTATGAAAGGTTTAGCATCAACTGAGCATCGTTTAACCTCAGCCTGCGTGAGTATTGTGCCTGACGATGTCCACTCGTTCATGCTCACAGTTGTATCCATCTGCTTATAGCTTCTCCAGCAGGACAACACACCTAAGCCTCTCAAACAGGTTTCTTGAACTTGACAATTAGTTCTCTGTATTCAAATCTCAATCCAGCAGAGCACCTTTGGGATGTGCAGCAGTTGTGCGATACTATGCCATGAAGAATTAAAGAAGGCCTAAAGGCAAAAGAGGCCCGCCTTGGTGTACTAGCATGTGTACCTAATAAAGTGGCTGGTGTGAATAAGCCATATATATGGCTAGCTTTCGTTTCCTTTTCGACCTTTTCCCCTTCTTGTGATTTATTTAAAAACAAAAAGAAAGAAAAGAAAAGAAAAGAAAGCAATTCTCGGGCATGCTCGGTGAGCTCTCCTCATCTAACATTCGCCCGTGCCCTTTTTGGAAACTCTTTACCATCACTCAGTCGTTCGGTGAGTGTAATTGTGTTAAAATCATGCTGTAAGATAGGGACGTGTTTTGCAAGAAGTAACAGACAGGGACTGTGTAAATAAAAGTCATTTTGTTCACATCATCTTTTTTTTTTATTGTTTTTTCATGAAAATTTTTGATAACTTTCCTTAATGACATCAGAACATTTAAGAACATCTGTCACAGATAAAGGAGACCCTGTAAGTATGACAAAAAAATATTCCTATATAAAATATACTGAACCCACTTCATCACTTTAGTCTCTAACATTGGTTGTTTTATTTCTCTGCCCTCGGCTGTGCTGTGTGTCTTATTATTGTGGCTCTGCTCTCAGTGGCTCCTCTTTCAGGCCTCTCAGACCTTCTTTTCATCATCAGAGACGCTCTGAGAACCTCTCACATCAGACTGCCTCCAGCTCCAGCTTTCTTTTCTAACTTCTTTCCCTTTTCTTGTGACTTACTTAAAAATAAATTAAGCAAATCCCGGGCATGCTCAGTAAGGGCTCTCCTCCTCAAAAACGCAGCCGTGCCCTCTTTGGAAACTCTTTATCGTCTTTCAGGGCTGACAAAAGCTGTGAGTGACGGCGAGGAAAACACGAGCCGACAGCCGTGACACCAAAGAAATCCACAGAAGCAGACAGAGCCTGAAATCTGCTGTGAGAGGAAGAAGACGTGAGCTTTTTTGACAGCAGGGGGCGCTGCTGCACTGTGAAAACACTACACTGTGTATCTTGTAGTTTATATATGATTAAAGCTGTTTTTTCTCACAAGAAGGATGAAATTATTGTGAAATATGAAAAAAAACACATCTTAAAGTCTTGAAATAAGTAAAGAAGTGAGATTATGGCATTAATAGTCACAATAACTCAATGTGTTAAAAATATTGGCTATAAACTTCCACAAGAATCACATCCAATAAGGACTTTGCTTAAATAACACCAGATTTTGGATTGAAAGGGATTAAAAATATGAAACTAAATAAGTCAAATATGAAAAATATGATGTTTAGATTCTGAAGCAGCCCAAAACTTACACCCAGACAGAAAATGTGGATGTTTTAAGTCTATTTACAGGACATTTTACACTATTTCAGGGTGAAAACACCACAAAAATGTAAATAAACTGTCAATATCGGCGGTAAACCATAAAATGTCTGCTCAATACTGTAATCAATTATTTTAAAGTGATACCGCACGGTCAAGCATGACACTTTTTTTCCCATAAGACAAAGCTGTAAGGTGGAAGTTGGATGCTGTGGCCTGCAGAGGGCGCCGTGACTCTGCTCTGATTTACTGGGTCAGGCTCCTCTGTGCTGGTTAATCATTAAAAGCTTTTGGTGGGAAAGAAGATGTAGGAATATTTATCCTGCACCGGGTCAAAGTGTCCTCCAGCACTCAGCACCAGCATGTGTCTCATTAAACAGGCACTGACGGTTTCACGAGGCTGTAAAGCTTTAAAATGTGCCCGCTTTATGTGCCTGTTAACACCAGCTGACCTCCTACAGCTCCCAGAATTCCACTCAACAGCTCAACGAATGCTGTAGTCTAGTTACGGCATCTTCTCTTAGTCCATGGAGGCTTTTGAGCTGGATTTTGTTTGAAATCGGCCCACTTATTGAATCATGCTTGAACAAAGGAGAAACTGACAGGTACAATTATCTACAAACCTCCCATTACCTCCTACATGTCCCAGAATTCCACAGAATGACCTAAATAATAGTATGTGTAACCATGACATCATTTCACAGGCTAAAATGAAGAGTATGTGTATCAGTGAGTTAAAACAGCAGATTTCCATTGGAGGGTTTGAATGGGATTTTGTGAAATCAGCTCATTCATCATCTGTCCTAAACCATGTATGAATTCAATTTAATGTTAGTTATATAGTGCCAATTCACAGCAACAAACACCTCACAAAGGAGAAAAACAATGAGAGGTGTATCATTCCTTTGCATCGCCTAGTTAATGCCCACAAATCCCAAAATTCCCTTTATTAACCCAAAGAATAGTGTGCTCTGGTTAGGAATTCTTCTCCTCTTCCAAAATTAACAATATTTGTATTTGTTTGTAAAAACAGCAGATTACCAAAGGAGGTTTTGAACTATCCCAGGCATAACTGCACAATACTGAATCAAGTATGAACAATCCTATCATTGTGCCAAATCACTTGGTCACTGCCTACAACTCCCAGAATTCCACAGAACAACCCAAAGATTACTCTAGCCTATTTACATCATTTTGTAGTCCAAACTGGGCAACAGTTCCATATGACAGTTAAAAGGACCGATGGTGTTGGTGGAGGTGTTAAAATAGATTTTGTATGATCGCTCAATCAAGCAAAAGGAACTCAGCAGATATATTTACCTTCAAACCTTTCATCTGTTGACTTCCTACATCTCCCAGAAGTCCACTCAACAACTCAAAGAATACATAGTTGTAGATATCCTGTCATTTTGTAGTCCAAACTAAGCAATACTTCCTATGTGTGACAGATTTCTAGTGAAGACTAGTGAAACCAGCCCACTCATTACAATCACTGAATCATGCATGAACAAAGCAGACAGGTGCCACTATTTACAAACCTCCCATGGCCTCATGCATGTCCCATGATTCCACTGAATGACTCCAAATAATAGTATGTTTAGCTATGGCATCATCTCACAGGCCAAACTGGACAATATTTGTATCTGTGAGTTAAAACTGTAGATTTTCAGTGGAGGTTTTGAATGGGATTTTGGTGTGAATTAGGACAGGTCCACAACAGTCCAAACCTGATTATAGCCTTATAATTTAGTTCAACAGGATAATGTGAATCAATCAGAGCGAGTCATCTATACCCAAAGAGTGTTCTTTTTTTTAAGGTGGAAATTTTTTCTTTTAGTGAAAACAGGAGTTACAACATTTGCTATAAAAAGGGAAAAAAGGGTGAAGCAGGATAAGGCTTGTTCTGTAAAGAGTGAATCACAAGTGACAGAGAAAAGAACAAACCCAAGCACATATGCATACACACACGCACACACACACGCACAGAGAAAGGAATAAGTGCAAATGCAGAGCGACAGATACAGAATCACAGTAACAGCCTTGAGCCAAACACACAAACACACACACAATGAAACAAATAGAAACACTCAAACATGAAAGGCCGACCTCAAACGCACACTCTCATGAATCACAAATGCACACCTGTTTCTGCTCGTCCACTCGATACCTGAGCAAACAGGTGATCAGAAAGTGTTTACAGTTGACTCTACAAGCTGTTTAACGGCTTTTTTTCCCTAGAAATTTTCAGCCTTAAACTCAGAGCGGACTCGCATTTTTATTCACAAGTTTACAACTGTAAAAAAAAAAAATTTCATAGAAAATATTACTTTTTTGTAATTTAGGACTTTAATTTTGTTGAATATTCAAATTTATTCTAATAAATTTACAACTCTAATCTCAGAGAATCGTGAGGATGTTTCCCCCCCAAATTGAGGCCTTAATATTCAAGTATTTTTCTGGTAAATTTACGACTTCAATCTCATAAACACATGATTTATTCCCACAAGTTTTCTCTGTGCTCTGTATTTATTTTCATTTTAATTCTGCCTCAGTACGCCACTGTAGCACCCATTCCAGACGACCCGTTGCTCCCTCAGAGGTTCAAAGTGTCGTCCGTCGTGGTGGAAATATTGGTCACCGAGTCATAAAAATTCACAAAGCACTTCCCCCAAAAAACAAGTCCTCGTATCGATAACAGAGTAATCCTGGTCCCTCTCTAAGGATATTCTGGAAGCTTACGCCCCTTTCATTAATTATGAATTCCGTATTTTGGAATGTTATTGGGAACATTTAGATGCCGGAGGGCTCCTCTGACTCTGAGATCAACATTCAGTCTTTTCTTCGTTCGTGGTGACCAAAAGAGGTTTTTGGAAAGATTCTTGCAGCTCTGCTCATCATTCCTGAAATGACTCTGCAGAGAAGAATCGAGGGTCTGTTTGGCTCAAAGGTTCGAGGCACAAACTCAACTGGCTGATGTCTGCCTAGGTCAAAAGTCACTCTCGCTCTCTGCAGTGTTATGAAACTATAATGATGAAAAGTTTTCAGCCTAAAGCAGCAATAAACTCTGCGTGCTAGTTATAATTACTGCTAATTTTGACAGATAAATCTGTAAGGTTACATTTGGATATTTTTAAACATATTTAATGCATAAAACTGAACTTTCAGTGACATTTAAGCTCATATCAGCACAGAGGCTCAGAGTTTTAGGGATGATAGTTAAGCATAACGTGAGGGGTCACTGGGAGCGATAAAACCTTCATGTAGAAGTATGTGGTCCTATATTCTTACATGTACAAGGGTGAGACCCTGAGGGCGACTTAGAAGGCAACTACGCCAATTTTCTCAGACATAGCATCACTAGTACTACTACTATGTCTAGTAAGAAAGCACCTTGAGAGCTCAAATTGAGTAGACAAGAACTATAAGTACCAAACCACTGACCATCCAAGAAGAGACAAGCAGCTTCATATTAAAGCCAATCATAGAGGAAATAATCTACAGCGGGTCTTCTTACTACAAGTAGTCGTCTTCTACTTGTAGTAAGAAAGTACTTTGAGTACTCAAACTGAGTAGACAAGCATTGTATAAGTTACTAAACCATTGACCATCTATTGCCTTTTCCACTAGCACCTACTCGACTTTACTCAACTCACTTTTTAGGTTTTCTATTAGGTGGTACCAGACATTGTTAGTCCCTACACGGATGGAGTTCCAAGCAAGCGAGTCGCGATAACAACGTGACATCAACAGACTGGAGAAATCTGACTGGGCGGGAAGTGATGTCTCTGGACGAGTCATGAGAGCAACTCCTTCACAAGAATCAAAGCCGCCATTTTTGAACCACACAATGAGGAAAATGACTGCACACACAAACCAACACTGATCGAGCGACAAGGTCGTTTCTGTGACAGGTACAGCATCGCCTCGATGTCCTCCATTGTTGTGTTGTGTTTGTGTCGTTTAAAAATGATGCCACAGGACTTTCGGGCTGCCTTACTATAACAATCACACCCACGTTGAGATGGTACAGAAGCAAAACAAGTAGATGCTGGTAGAAACGAGGCGTAAGAAGAGACGAGCAGGGATGAGGCTCCCAGAGATCAGAAAGTGGGCATGTACTTCTCTCAGCTTTGGTGTGAATGACTGAAGTGACTACCTTTACCCTGGCCTGTTAGTGTGGGCCCAGTTTGATGTTTTCTGACAATTTCTTGTTTGTTTTTTTCTCTATAGACTATTAGAGATCCACCCACTGGTTTATAAGGTACTATAAGTATTCTCTATTGTGAAACGGTAAACTCGCCCAGGAGGTCAGTGTGGGATTCCTTTATGTTGGCCATATTTTTTCTGCAGTTCAAACAGAACCAGCAGCTGGATACGCGTTTCCTGTCTGCGGTTGTTTCCGTGGGTTTTTTTATCATGTCTGTCGCTGTTAAATCAGCTGTTCAGTTTGGCTTCTCCCATCAGAAAGTCGGAGCTGTGAACTGAGTTTCCTTCCAGCGCTCGCTGGCAGGTGGATGTTCCTCTAAGGCAGCTGCTGTTTTCTGATCAAAACATCTGTCCCTAAATATTTTATGGACTCACTCTGACAGACTCTGCTTTTCTCAAGATGCCTCCAGTCCTACGGAGTCTGTGTGGCCGTCCTCAGATGCTGGTTTTCCTCCTCTCGAGTCAACTTAGGAATTCGGGGCTTCCCACACAAGCTGCCTTTCACACAAGGCCTATTTTCTCCCAGAATGCCTTGTTGTTTCACGTCCTCCTCATCCCCTCTTCATGTCAGACCTCTGCTCCTCTTCAGCAGAGGCAAACTTTCAGCTTTCTGTCACAGACATCTCTCTGAGTTTCAGGCGACGGCTGATTCGTTCCCACGCTCACACAAACACCATTCGTCAATATTTAATTCCTGACTCTAAACGATTATGAAGATTTTTAAAGAAAATAAACTTTACAGCCTTTCATAGCCGCTTAAAAGAAGCTAAACCTGGCGAGGAGGAAACCAGAAAACAGCAGAGGAAATTAAAAGAGACGAAGAAACAAGGAGAGAAAACTACAAAGGAGAGGAGAGGAATCAAGAAAACAAAATAAGAATATAAGGATATAAGAAGAGGAAACAGAGGAAAAAATGAAGGAAATAAAGAAAAGAGATGAAATAGAGTAGAAAGAGAAATGAAGGAGAGGAAACAACAAAGTGAGGAAAGAAAAAAACAAAGGAAACAAAGTGAGGAGAAGAAACAGCAAAGGACACAAGGACAAGAACTAAAATGAAAGGAAACAATTTAAATGACAAGGAGAGAAGAGGAAATGGCAAAAGAAACAAAATGAGGAGAGGAAACAACATGGGAAACAAGAACAGGAAAAGGAAAAGGAAAGAAGAGAAAGAGAAAGACGGGGATAGGAAATGACAAGTAAAAACAAATAGGAGAGGAAATAAGGAAAGCAATTAACTAAGGATCCATGGAGAGGAAACAACAAAGGAAAAAGGAGAGGAAATGGACACAGAAAGAAAGCAGAGGAACAACTTAGGGTACAGTAAAAGGAAATGACAAAGGAAATAAAGAGAGGAAGTAAAGGACACAAGAAAAGGTGAGGACACAAACAAGAGTAAAAAACAAAGAAACAAAAGAAGAGGAGAGAAAGTAAATGATGGGAATGAGGAAAGGATATATCTATGGAGACATGAAGAGGAAACAAAGGAAATATGGCAAGGTGTTTCTTTTACTTCCTGTCAGATGAAGGAGATGAAAAGTCAGGTTGAATTCAGATTTCCTGCAGTCGTTTGATCTCATGAATATTTTTTCTTTTTTTGGTTCCCATGCAGAAACATTTTTTGGGGGGGCGGTGTGACGCAGCGGGAATTTCTGCTGAAAAACTGCTTCATCCATAAAAGACTGACAGAGAGCCGGAGGCTGAGTCATCATAAAATCACAGAGGAGAGCGATGAAGAGCGAGGACAGGAAATCATGAAGCATCCTTTCAGCATCTTCAAATGTTTCCTCAAGGACAGAGGAGGCTCCTGGAGGAGCTCAGAGAGGAAACAGCTCTTATGGAGTGACGCAGCTCCACGTCATCAATAAAACCACAAAACAAGACGTGTTCAACTCACAGCTTTAACTCCTCATCCTCACATTTCTTCATCACAACCCTACACTGTCTCCACGATGAAGGAAACAGGAGATGAGGAAATAAGGGCAGAGGAAAGGAGAAAGGAAACAAATAAGGAAAGCAAGGAGAAGGAACAAGGAGAGAAAACAAGAGAACACAAAAAGGGGACAGAAAAGAGAGAGCAAATAACAAAAGATGCCAAAAAGAAAGAAAAGGGAGGAAAAGACAAGAATATTCCTGAATATTCCTCAAGAATATGAGGAAATAGGGAAGAGGAAACAGCAAAGAGAACAAGGAGAAGAAATATCCAGGAAGTAATGAAGACTACAAGAAAAGGAGGTGTAATAATGAAGGAAAGGGGAAAGAGGAAATAAAGGAAACAAGCTGAGGAAGAGAATGAAGGAAACAAAGGCACAAGAAAAAGAAACAAGAAAACAAATTAAAAAGGATAGAAAAGGAAATAAAAAATTATGAAGGAAACAACTAAAAGAAATAAAGAAAAATATGAATATAAAAGGAAATAATTAATGAAAGGAGGAGAGGAAACAAAGGAAACAAGGAGAGGGATAAGGGAGAGGAAATATTGGAGGAAAATTGGAGGAAATGGCGAAATGAAGAGAAACGATTAGAGGAAGCAATGAAGGACACAAGGAGAGACAAGGGAAGGGGAGGAAGTAAAGACGAGTGCATCGGTGTTCTGATGGCTGAAGAAACACTCTCTCTCTCTGCTCATCGAAGCTCGGCCGCCCTGCAGCTCTCAGGATGACTCACACTTTGTCAAACCTTCAGCTGCCGGCATTATGATCACTGCGAGTTATTTTTATCCAGAGACGCCACACACATCATCCAAACAGCAACACAGATCAAGGGTGAAAGTGTCAGAGGTCAGCAATACATTTTACAGTGCTTCAAACTGAGTTTTGAGGGGTTTAAAGTCATCCATATGCCTCACTTTGGTCTTTTTTGGTCTCTGCCTCTGTCCAAACCTCTATCAATGACTGCATGTAAACCAGCTTACAGCATTAACAGCCTCAGTGAGCCAGAAGCTCTGTGACACTGCCAAAAACTGAGGCCCTGTGGTGCTGCAGGGGTCAGAGCTCCTGTCCAGCTACAGCAGAGGCAGATTCATAATCCCTCACTTAAAATGAAACCATTCATGTGGCTCGCATGCTGAATGTGATGAGAAGTCTGCAGTTTCAAACGGGTATGGAACTGCAGCACCAGGGCCAAGAACGACTGTGAGACCTACCATCTCTCCGTCTTCATGTATGTGGAAACAACAAAGCAAAATCTGCTCACTTACAGCACTTAAGGCATATTTAGCTTCTTGAATAAATAAAGCTGCGGTCTAAGGTTACGTAAAGCTAATTAAACTGCGTTGTCACAATGAATTAGACCATGATATGGTGGCATTTAAAAGTGCTGCAGGATGCTGACACCACATTCTGGGTTAGGAGTCAAGAATATGCACACATGCTGCTTTACATCCCGAATGCTCTCATAAAAAACAAGGTTATTGTGGTGGGTAAACAGCTGACCCAGGCTTCTAACATCCATCTGCAAACATGACATACATTAGCATCGAGTATGAAAAATTGGAATACAGTACGTTCAAAACCTCACAGTTGGATACTATATTCTGCAATGTTGCTTCCTCTTTGACTCAAACTGCTCAGTTAATGAAATTATAGTTTACTGGAAAGTATATGGCTAATAATAAAAACAGAAACCTTCATTAATACAAAACAATTTCCAAATAGTATTGTTTACCTGAGTGTTAGCATCACATTCTGAGCCCAATAAGAACTACTGTCCTGATTCTGCAATGACTTTGGCTCTGAACAGTGCATTGGATAAGAAAAGTAACACTGTGCTGGGTTTTTTGTGGATTTCTTAAAAATCAAAACTGACACAAAATTTAAATACATTGGTTTTAATTCAAACGTTATCAGTGAATTATTCATTCAAATACTTAACTGATAACTACTCGTCTTCCACAAGGTTCTGTTTTAGGACATTTCTTTTTACCACTTATATTAATTACAGTGTTTCATTGTAAACTAGGCTATGTTCACACTGCAGGCGAAAGCGCATCAAATCCGACTTTTTTGACCCTATGCGACCCATATCCGATCATGTTCAGGTTGAACAGCACAAATCCGATATTTTCAAATCCGTCCTGGGTCACTTTCGTATGTGGTACTGAATCCGATACATATCCGATGTTTTAGAAAGCGACTGCTGTTTGAACGGTCATGTCGCATTAAATCCGTCTTTTACGTCACTGACACAAGACAGACGCCAATTATCAGCTCCGGAGAAGCACCCGATAAGACATCGGAACGCTTCCTGGCCATCCAGTGTAGATGTCAGTGAAACTGTTGGGAAGACAACGTTGGAGAAACGTGAACATTTTATTTGTACTGTATAATCTGCAGATTCTGACAGAAGTCTGCAACTATCCTTTGAAACACCGCTCCTCTCTAAAACAGCAATAAGGACCATTATTTTGTTATTTACATTATTATGTAAATAACAAAATAACTTTACAACTTAAAGCAAAATTGGGAAAGGTAAAGTCCAAAACAAGTCTTTATATTAAGGGCCATCAGTCAAACAATACTGTTTGGTCTGGGTCTAAACAGAGCGCGTTGTGTGTGACGTCTTCTTTTGTGCATGCGGGCCGCTTTGAGGGTTCACACTAGAGCGCGTTTGCTGTCACATTTTATTTGCAGTGTGAACAAGCAGACAAAAAAAATCAGATTTGATCAAAAAATCGAAATTGAGCATTAAGACCTGCAGTGTGAACGTAGCCTTACTTGTTACATATGTTTATATGTAGATCAGGGGTGGGCAACTCCAGGCCTCGGGGGCCGGTGTCCCGCAGGTTTTAGATCTCACCCTGGGTCAACACACCTGAATCAAATGATTAGTTCATTACCAGGCCTCTGGAGAACTTCAAGACATGTTGAGGAAGTAATTTAATCATTTAAATCAGCTGTGATTGGATCAAGGACACATCTAAAACCTGCAGGGACACCAGCTCTCGAGGCCTGGAGTTGCCTACCCCTGATGTAGATGATACACTACTATACTGTGCTGAAGAGTCTCATCTACTGGCCATGTAAAACCTGGAACATTCAATTCAAACTTGTACTTGATCTAAGTTGGTTTCAGGGAAACAGACAGTCACATAATTTAAATATTTCTGCTGTTCATGGATCAAATATGATGATTTAGAATATACCTCCAAATACTGATGGATGATAAACTTCAAAATTCAGATATTTTGAACAGTGCTGAAGGAATAGAAACTGATTTGTGAAGGTTTTCTTGCTGAAACAAACAAACTTTAAAAGAGATATTTTTGGTGCTAATCCATAAATCCATGATTTCTGCTGGGTTTTTAAATCGATTTTAACCTACATGCCAGTCAATTAAAAAAAACAACATGGCTGTGGCAATCTATAAATATTCTTCTTCTGAAACAATGATAAAACTTGATTTACTTCTACAGAAATGTCAAAAATGTTTCTTTTTACTATTATGAAAGCGATTCTTTTGGTTCCTGTTCTAAGTGATTTACATCTCATATCTGGATATCCTTGATTAACTGTATTTAGAGTTTGTTAGAGTTCTCTTGCTTCATATCTTTACTTTGATTCTCTTTAAAGTATTACGCACCACTGTTACTGACTATTCAGATTTAAATACAATCCAAGGAAAACAATGCACCTGTCTGCGTCTACATGAATGAGTGCAGTCGTAAATACTGGTACAAGAGGAACAACAGTCTCCTGATGAGATTGTTATTGATCAGTGATGGGACATATGCTTCCTCAGCAGCACAGGGAGGTCAGAGGTCAGCGACAGGATATCTTCGGCTGATGGCATGTTTGCTCTCACAGGCTTTTAGGTTAAAAGAGTAAAACCGGCATTGAAAAGGCAAACTCAGCACACAGGAAGTACCAAACTGGATCCACCTGTTCTATGAAGGTTTTACGATCCACTCAGCCTCTCAGAGCAGAGAAGCCACTCCTGCCAGATGGTGACCTCGCACAAAGGCAGCGTGCTCTGAAGACACTGAGGGAACGATTGATTTTTCTGGATGAAGGACAGATGGGGAAGACTCTGTAAAATCACTTTCTGTTCTTTGTGTCAGGTTTACATCCCTTTGAAGGACACCATGACCCACCCTTAGAAAAGATGATTCAGGCATTCTCAGCTTCAATGTCACCACTGTGCTGCAGGTCTGATCATCATGCTGACTTTATCCTATTTTTAAATAATATGAGCAATCAGAGGGGACTGTAAAACCTATTGTGCTGTCTGAGCTAATCTTCTGCGTGCATTGTTCTGCCATTTTTCCTAACAAAAGCAATCAGAAAACAGAACTCTCGTTCAATGCACATATGGTAATGAAGCTTTGCAGAGTCGATGGCAATCCCATTTTATCGTGACAGTTTTAGTAAAAATTTCTAGATGAAATTGAAAGCAGAACGCTCAATTTTTTTCATTAACCGACTAAGAATACAGTAGAGATGAAGTCTTAAGGTCGATACGCTCCCATCCAAATAAGTTCTCATTCACTGGTTGAGTCAGTGAGTCAAGGTCAAAACCATTTCCACAGCTTTCAACTCCTTCAACTTAACAACAACAACTATGTCTAGCTGTTATTAACGATAGAGTGGACTCCAAACTAATTAATGTCATGTCAAAGACTTGTTGTTGTGGCTGAATTTGGTTTGAACAGACAGCCAAGAAGTCAAGCCTAAATGTTACAGCAGGCTATACAAAAGACATACCACGTCACCATGATGTCAACCACGGGTTTTAAAATGTCCATTTTTGAAACCTTGAGCTCAACGCTTTGGTCACCATCAGCTTAACCTTTTCAAACCAGTCATAACAAGTCTGGACTAACAAAATGAACTCAACTTTAGCCAAAAAGACTTGAAACTTGAAACTGAGAGTGTTTACTGTGCAATCAAGTCCAAATTAGTATTATTTCCTTATACACTTCAGTATAATCAGATCAGGTCACTTTACAAACAAACATTAACCCTGCCAGCACTGGAAGTTACATCCATATTTTATATTGGCCTGAGATCATATCCAGCTTTTTAAGTCAACAATAAAAAGCCAGATTTAGAGAAATGTAAACATAGTGTCCTTATTTTTAACGTTTCTTTTTAGATGGCTTAATGTCTAAAACATATTACATAATTTACATTTATGTAATGTTCCAAAAATGTCATGAAATACTTTATTTGGTCTCCAGTTTATACATTTTTAAGCAAAACTAGTAGAAAATATTGGCATTTAATAACAAATGGGTACATTTAAGATAAATATGATACTACTCAAATAAAGGTAATTAAGAAGGTCTTATCAGCACCTCTTGGATACCTTCAGCCTTCATAGGGACAGTACAAGGGTCTAATTAGGCTGGATGATGGCAGTGGTGGAGGAGTCAGATTAATTAGGCAATAAATCATTTATCGGTGAACATAGCAAGGCCCCGAGGGTCTCCCAAGCATCTGCTGCACGCCTCAGAATCATGCAGGACCAAAAAAAAAAAAAAAAATCAAAGCCTCACGCCGACACTCGGTCTCCAGAGCACTGCGCCTTACCAGAAGAGATCGATGTAGCAGGAAGTGACATCACCCACCCCTGGGAATTGGGTAGAGATGGATTGCTGTGTCCGCTCATCCACATCTTCCTCGTCTACTTGCTCTGATTCGCTCTGTAACTCAGTATTCTCTGATTTTAATGAGCTTTACTGAGTTTTTTTTCTCGCGGGGAGCAGTTTATAATGTCAGGAGTCTCATTTTAAAGTCACTGCTTCATGCCAACAAGGCTTAAAAATGTGCAGAGCATTGTTAAGCAGAGGACAGGAAGCCCATGAACAGGCAGCCTATTTTTATACCTGGCCTCGGCTTGGCCATTGTTTTGGCCAGGTCAGTGTCTGTAGCTTCCTTCATAGTATAGAGGCCCGCTGCAGCTGGACGCCACAGCTGCACAGATACAAGTTGCTGCTTCCGCATCATAGACGTACAGAAAGCTAGACGGTTATTGTTCACACCGTACAAAGACAAACATTAACCCTGCCAGCCACAGATCCAGTGTTCGACCTACTTTCCTGCATTCGTCAGTAACCAGTTATTAAACAAACAACATAGACTTGAAACAGCATTGTAACCACAAAGGAACTCATCAAGAATCCATAAAATGACAAGTCAAGGACAGATTCACCACCAAAGACGGCCCCAAGGTAATCAGCGTTAATTAACTAACTTTATATCTGGGAATAAATATGGATCCAGAGTAGCATCACAACCAAAAACAAGCTTAAACAATAAATGTGCAACAACCAGTTGGATTAATCTCTAAAGAAGGCCCAGACTAAAAACATGTTAACAATGATTTTACTTTATTATTTATTTCCACAGGTAACTAAAAACTAACGTCGACTGACTTTAACAGAACCTTCCCAAACATGATCTATGACCTCATCCCTGATTCTAAGTAGTTTGTGCATTACTTTGGGGGTTTTTGTTGCTTTTGTGGCTTTTAATTCAGTTGGTTTTAATTATATTCAGAGCAACAAGCCTAACTCGCCCTAACCAGTAGGAATCCTGTTATAAGTCTCTAAGCTTTCCTTCAAAAAGAAAAACTTCATCAGATTTTAGGACACTTCTGAACTTACTACGTGATCACATTTTTGCTAGACTTAATCTTTATAACCTAGAAGACTGTTGGTGTTGCTTTAAGAACTTTTAGGCAAAGATTTTATTTTCCAGATCTTAAAAGTGAACCTACAGTCTTTCTAATGGCCAGCACGGGGTTACTCAGCATCGTACTTCAACTTTTACCTCAATTAGCACTTTGCTGATGAGTTTACGGTTTCAGTTGCCAGTTTTCATCCCCAACCGGCCACAGCAGATGGCCGCCCCTCCCCGAGCCTGGTTCTGCTGGAGGTTTCTTCCTGTTAAAAGGTAGTTTTTTCTTCCCACTGTCACCAAAGCGCTTGCCCATAGGGGCTCATATGATTGTTGGGATTTCTCCTGTTTTCTTTGTATTATTGTAGGGTCTTTACCATACAATATATAGTGCCTTAAGGAAACTGTTGTTGCAAATTAGCACTATATAAATAAAATTGCATTGACTTGAATTTCTAGTCTTCCTGAGCAATATCTGATGTGTATTGTGTAATTTCTTGTCCCACGAGAGTCAAAAAAGACAAAAAGCATTTAACTATGGCTCTTTAGCTCTAAATTTCAAAACACCAAAATGGCACCGACCAAGGACACGGTGATTACATCCATCTTTTATTCCTTCATCCAATTTCTTCATTCAGTTCCTTTCAATTTCCTGGTTTTGTTCAATTAAAATACAAACACTGTATTGTTTATCAAATTAAATCAGTACAATGAAAAGATTTATTATCCAGGTAAAAGTCACATTGAGATTAAAAATCTACTTTCCATGAGAGACATGGCTCAAAGCTGATGGTACCTTCAAAAACTACATATTTCTGCTGCTACTAATACCAAAAGCATACGTTTCCAGCTGTAATTGCTTAGCCAGCATACATTTGTTGGTAGGCCTTCAAAATAAACAATCAGTGCCAGTGTAAAATCAGTGTTTGTTTTACACATGAAATCCATCTTTAGGACACTGTGGTGACATTTAACACCTATTGGAGGATATGAGTGATTTTAGATGCCATCAAATCAGTCTGAGCCAATGGTTTCATGCGGGGACTTCCTGTCTGATTTGTGGTGAGTTTGGATCATAATGAGGAAGCTCCGTGAGACGAGCCGTAAACCTTGTCTGTGGGTTTTTTTATGAACTGTTAGAGAAGTGAGCAGTTCCTCATGGGAATGATGGGGGATGCAAAAAAAAAAAAAAAAAAAAAAAAATCAGACTGAGGCTCCGGTTTTATGGTGATGGTAACAGAAGCTGCTTTCAGTTCAGCAGGATAAATCAAACAAATCATGTTCTCCTGCATTCATCTAACTGATTTCAAAAGGTGTTAAGAGCTTATCTTTGACTCAGAGTTTGTCTTTGACTTTTATTTCTGCAGAAAGAAATTCCTGCCTTACCTTTTGCCAAGCAGATAGGTTTCAAGGGAGTTCAAAGAGGCCTTAAAATGATAGATCGGATGCAGGTGAGAAGGAAATTACAAGAAGCAGCTACAAATTTGGAGCATTCATCTATTCATGAAAGCAAAACACTCGTGCATCTGCCTCTCACCTGCAGGTTTTTCAGTCTCTCATTGAGACAGCCTGCCTGACTTAATGTTAGATATCTAACACATTTTCTCTGTGAATCACTTAGTTCATGAACCCAAAGATCCTAAGCAACAAATCAGAACACATGACACACCTTTTGTGGTTCCCTAAAGATGCACCAACAAGCAACTCCAAGTGTGCATTGGGATTTTATGGCTACGGTAAATGAACACTACAATATAAAACTACACAAAACATTATTAATGACTTGGTGACTTGTTCTTGAAGCTTGTTTGAGCAGTTGATGGCAGGAATTATGAGAACCAAACACATTTGAGGCAGATTGTCAGCAAATAGGACAACAAGCAGGACAAAGCCTGGACTTGATTGCATCATCTGATGGGAGGAGATGAAATCAAACATACCTTCTAGAACAAACCAGAGGCAGCGAGGCCCTTTTGTTGAACTGTGTGAGGTATCAGCGTAGCTCTGAATGCCATAAATGGGCTGCCCAAAGTGTGACAGCTAAATGAGAAAAGAAATGGGGACACTTCACAAGGCGTGACGGTTATTTTGTTCATGTCCCTTAATAAAAAAGTTGGGGCCTGCTCTCTGGTGAGTCTTTAATGCTGCTGAACATGACGTTTGATTACCATGAAAGAAAATCTTCCTCTAATACCTGTTCAAACTGACCTGTGAGGGTCACACAGAGATTAGGCACGGTTTCATTACCACAACTCCCGAGGGAGGAAAGGAGCAGGATGGACAGGTCAGACACCGCTCTACGACCTAATGCAGGTCAGACGGAGAGCTCCTCCTCCTCCGGTTACAATTTGTGTCCGAGTCATCAGCGCAACACATGCAAATTTCCAAACCCTCTGAGCAGTGCAGAGATGAGTGGGTTTGTGTTGAACTCATTGTTATGCAGCTCTACAGGCACAAATCATCTCCCAACCACAGAAAAAGCAGCTCTGCACAGATAAACGCATCCAAATCTCAACTTTAATGTCTGAACACGGAGGATTTCTCCAGGCGGTGACACCCGGCCTCTGATGTTTGCTTGCATAGTGACTGAGCCGTGACTCAGAGCAACCTCTGACCTCACACTGAGCAGAGCAGGAAGCATTTTTGGAGGACAAAATGTAAAGAAAAAAAAAGACTGAAGGAGGGGTAATGGATTTTTTTTAAAGAAAGAAAGACGAAAGGCACTGGGAGATATAGATCAGCCTATCACAGAGGAGATGCTGAACCAAATTTAGCAGCAAAGCCCCGAGCTCTGCATTATTCAGACACAATGACCCATTAAAACTGTTTCTGTGAGTGAAGAGGAGGGAGACCGACTGACAGAGGAGCACAGATACTAATATATGCTATTAGATAAATGGCTATAAAGGTAAACACTCCATAGGCCCACCTGTAAGACTCTGCGTGCAGCTGATTTATGTGCAGAAAACTGACAGAAAAACCTGTTTATCATCATCCTAGAGAAAGAAATTAATAACCTTTTTACATGCTTAAAGGCTGTAAACAGAAATCTTCAGAAACAGCGATGCGCTGCAGCTCTGCTTGGTTTAACCCTTCATCCCCTGAACTGTTTGGTCTGGACAAAAGGGGGGTCAGAGGGGGAAAGTCTGTGGACGGAGGCTCTGATTCGACCAAGCAGAAGGATTAATAGGAAACAAACAGTGGTGTCTCGGTGGGGGGTCCCCATGAGACGACACAGATTACACAAAGAGAAGGGACAACGAGCCAACGGCGATCAGCCAAAACATCTCCAATAGGACACAAACAAACAAACATCAGGTTTGAAAAGCTCAGACAAAAAGGTGAGTCGCAGCTCGGCCTCCCCTCAAATTTCAACAGATATCTGCACATTTTTAGCAGCTCTGAAGCGTCGTACTCAGATTTCCACCTGAAAACATCGAGTAACCAGCCACGGCTCGGCGTGTTCGCAGTGCTTTGTGGCTGAGCAGAGAGGCTGTGATTAAAGGCAGAGAAAAGGTCAAGACTCAAAGTGATGAAGGGACTCACAGAGAAGAGTCTGTCCCTGAACACTCATCTCTCTGCTTCCTGTTTCTTTCTGTGTGTTCCCCACGAGCTCGGCTGAAAATAAAAACTGTATTTGTTCCCATCTGAAAAGAATCAACTCGAGTGTTTTCACTGTAAAGAAACAGCTCAGTGTTTTTGGGGGGGAATCCTCCAGTGCAGTTTCATGTTTGTCAGAAACCTCCCACATCAGTCACCACCACAGATTTAACGTGCCATTAAAATTGTCCTATATCAGCTCGCACGCCACAGGGTTACAGGTTTTTATTACTGCACCAAAAATATGAAAATAAAAATAAATCAATAAATAAAATGCAATAAACACCACGTTAAAATGGCTCCACAGGGTAAAACAGGACGTAGTAAAAACCAGCACAGCAAACGTCAGATAACATTAAAGTGTTTCAGCATTACAAACAGAGTGTTAGGTCTTATTTCTGAGTGTCTGTTTAAATATACAGACATTTTTCTTCATGTTTTATGCCTGTGATGAACTTTGAACCTTTACGCTACAGTCAGACAATCTCGCTGACTTTGACATGGTTGCTCAAAGATGAGGACATGGTCTGCAACCACTTGCAGTCAGCTGGCATCTTCAGAGCAACTTTGGTAAAACAGCAACAACACAAAATCCGTCTGCAATCAGTCTGTAACTAAATGAGGTCAGGTTGGCAATTACATGCAATCTGTTTGTGTCAGCTTTGACAAATCATTGGAAACTGCAAATCTATTGTCATCTGCATACACAGAAATTCACACTGACTGCTTATATTCAGAATCCAGCCTGATCAATCTGAAAGAGAAGTTCAGATTCCTACACAAATAGTCATGCAGTCACAGCGGGACAACAATTTAACTGAAAAATGACACAACCAGCCGGCAAACAGTAGAGCTGAGACCTCTGTTGCAGACTAATTATGATCATCACTGCAGATTGACTCAGACTGACCGCATCATATTGGCAATCTGTCTGCTTTTATCAATTAGACGGCAGTTATTTGCAAACATTTGCCAATCTGTCTGAGAGTGATTCAATCTGAATCTAGCTGCAGTTGTCTAGAGACAGGTTGCCTCACTTGAGGTGACCTGTGGAATCGCCTTGCAATTAGACGTGGTTGAGGGTGGTGCACACTCAACCTCTGGGCAACCAGTTGGTCAGTGCAGCTACTTTCAATCTGTCACTAGATGCAAAAAAAAAAATGAATGCAATCACCATGAAAGCACAGGTTTTTCCTAGTTGCAAGGAGGTAGCCATCCTGTTTTCACTCTAGCTCTAACATGTGATGTTGACCTTTATAGATAAAACAGACTTGACACTTTTAGGTTGAAATAAACTGCTGACGTGAGAGAACAGATGTTTCTCTGCTGGACAGATGTGTTGGGTTGTACAGAGTTTTTGCATAAGTTATGAAATGATTCTAATTTGTTATTATAAAAAGCCACAACACTGAAATGTAAAACTTTTCTTTTTGTTATCATCTGTTTGTTTTTAGGCTTGAACAGTCAAAATCTGCTCGCCTGGGCAACCTTAAGTACAAAGCTGGAAACAGATAGTCAGCGTAGCTTAGCATAAAGAATGGAAGTGATGGTAAGCAGCTAGTCTTGGATTTCTGAGATTAACCCATCCATCTTTCTGGTTTGGGATTTTCTCGCCCTGGGTGTAGCCAGTTTTATTCTGGGGTCATATACAAGCAAGAGAGAGTCATCTTTAGCAGTCTACATCTACACATGTACAGACAGCTAGCATTTAAGTGCTGTAATACTGGAAGATTCTGAACTAACTGTTTTATATGTCATTGTTCTATTACAGTAAAAACAAGCATTATACAAATCAGATCTATTAGAATACAGAGCAAGCACGATTTTAATGAAACCTTCATGATGAGGTTTATATCTAATCAACAGTCAATATTGGCCTGAAGTTGCAAAACAGATAATATCAGGAAGGTTTTTCTCTGACTTCTGTGGAGGTTTCCTCTAAAAGTGTGAGTCAAACTGAAGCTAAGAATGTGTTTCATGTGTTTGTGTTCAGATCTGACTGATTTATAACTGCACAAACCTCTAATTTGACTTTCCTTTTTATAGAGCAAATGTTCAATCAAATATTCTCAAACTTTATCTTTAAGTCGGTTCTCCTGAACCTAAATCTGTCCTGTTGTATAATAAAAGGCTGTAGCTCCTCGGGGCTCTCTCATTACACAACTTAGAGCCTCTCCTGCCTTTAAAACACAACAACAGTGGCGGATTATCGTACAGCTGACGTAAAGCACCGCTGCATTCGAGTGCAGTCATGTGTTTGGATATCACACACACTGAGGGATGGATGATAAGCACACACCCTAATGGGGCCCTGCAGGCAGGCAGGCAGAACGACAGTGGGGGTATTTTTAGCATCGCTAACAGGTGACCCTCCCTCAGCTGAGCCCAATTACAGCAAATGAGGAGAGACGCCACCGTCTGGATGTTTAACCTGTTACCGTCCAACAGTTTTTATTGGATTTTCATCTAAATGGAAACACTCGGAACAGAAAAACTGGCCTTTTTAGACCTCATCTGCATTTAAGCCGCAATAACTTGAACGTGATTTACAGCAGACCGGTGAATAATCTCCACGCACATTTCCATCCTGTCGTCCAAAGCTGTGCAAAGTTTCAGACATCAATAGCCAACTTTACATAAGACAGACAGGCATGAGTACAGCCAGCACAAATAATTAAGTCTTCAAACGTGAAGAAGATGAAGTGGGAAAAATAAACAAACAATGATAAAGATGTGAGAACCTAAATCATCAGAATAAGCGAGTGTCTCAGGCAGAATATTTTCAGCCTTAAATTCAATCAGTGAGACCATCTGCTGAAGATTTACTTTAAACTGAGGAGGAGGAAGCTGCACAATTTAACGCCCTTTCTCCAAATCCAGCGTGAGCTTTCAGGACAGACAGAAGGAACAAATCTTGGCACAGAAGAAAATAACTTCCCACACTTTTCTGACAGATGGAGGTCAGGAAATAATGTGAGGACATGGTAACAATGGTCCAGTAAATAAGAATAATACAAGCCAAGCACACGATGTGAAGCGGCAGGTAAGTGCTTTAAGGTCTGTCATGAATCTTAGCGCTGCAAATTTAGCGATGTGATCATATAAACTTTACGCTAACATCACCATAATCCAGAGAAAAGCAGCTTCCATTTAACTGTGATACTGAAAACCAAACTGAAACACTGTGAAGGTTATAAAACCTCCACAGTAAAAAAAACCCAAGGGAATCCCCTGTGTACGCATTCAAACAGCTCGGCTAAATCCAGCCGAACTACCCACGATTCCTGCAGGGGGAATCATCGGCTATAACGACACTGAAGTTTTCACAACCCCATAACTAAATCATTTGTTCTTCATAAAGACATTAAAAATGACTCGAAACAAGATGAAATTACATCTTCAAAGCCAGATTAATCAGCTGCAACAGGAGCTTCCCTCGTAATTTATCTTGTTTATCTTTGCAGAGGGTTCAAATCAGAGCAGGCCAGCTACAGGGAGGTCTGGACTCAGCTGGACTGGCAGCTCATTTGAACTGATATTTATCTTCCTAATGCGTGTTAATCCATCTCTGACAGTAGGATGCAGACCACGGCACGGCTCTGACATTTTCTCCCGAGTCGATATCCCCCCCTCCACTCCCCGCCTCCCTGAGATGCTTCCTCTGCAGACCGATCAATAAGAGCATCCTCCGGGCTTAATGACCATGAGGACCTGCTAGGGGTTCCTGGTTAACTTGTTTATCTTAAAACACAGCACGAATCGGTGCGGGATAAACATTTGTGTTTGTTCCAGCATTTCAGTGTCAACCGCCTATTTATACCTGGCTTCATTTTAAGATAAAGTAGATATAGCACAGGTCACGACAATGGTCCCTGTTTTTGGAAATCAGGTCAGCAAAAGTGAGAGGAAATAATTTTAAATGACTTATTGCAGCTTACATGTTGCACATTTGGTGAAACTGGCCCCTAAAAAAACAACATCTTCAAGACAAAATGTTCAAAAGAGTTTAAGTTTTCAAAAAGATAAAGTTAACAGCCACATTTTCTGATGTTTATTGGCACACTCTTATGCTACACAGGTGAATTCAGGAAGCCTTGCCATCAACTAAATCCATGTTACATTATCAGGACTTAATATAAACAATACACACAAAATAATCTGAAATTGGTTTTGTATTTGGATATCGTTAGCTTTAAGTCAGCAAACAGGCCACTGGAGTTCTAACAAAACAGTTACTCCCCAAATTAGGTGTGGAAGAGAAAAAGGACATTCCCAAAAGAGGGTGGAGCCTAAACAAATTATTCTCTATAAAAACTTTTAAAAAGTAAAAGAAAAAAAATAGGATACAGGCAAAACAAATCTCCAGAAAAAAGGAGAAATGAGGTTGGGGTAGCCCTAAATAAAAGCACTTTGGTGAAAGAAGTAGAAGTTTTATTATTTTGCTTTTATTGTGGTGTAGGAAACTTCTATATTTTGTGGTAAGCCTAGTGTTGAACAACCATGTTTGGGTGGTTTTAAAAGCTGAACAGCTAAAAAGGAAGTGTACTAAAGTTAGTTGAAGTCATAAAAGGAAAAAAGGGGAAAAAAACACCATAAAGTGGGACCTAGAAAAGCAAAACACCCTAACCCTAAATAAGGTGGTATACCCTAAACAAGGCCAAAACTGAGTGGAGTAAAAAAACAAAACAAAAACAACAACAACAAAAAAACCCCCAAAAAAACAAGCAACATCCAAAAGAAGGTGGGGCCGTAATGGACCAGAGGGAAACAAAGTTACAAAACAAACAAAAAAAATTAATAAATCTGTGAATCTTGTCACTAATAAAAACTATACTGTAGACAAAGAATTAGAAAATTAGAGGGATCCAGAAATAAGATGTTTACTAAAAGAAGGAAATTTATATAACTACATCTTTAAAAAAATAAATAAATAAATAAATATTTTAATGGTAAGGTTGGGTAACTGACACTGTGCATTAAAACTGAAACTATCTGAACAGGTATGTTTTTCAGGCAAGAGTACTATATTTGAGGTGGATGACCTGCTTTGGAGAGGGGGAGTAAGAGCCAGTATGAGTGGGACTGAGCAGTAATGTTGAGCTTGTTTTGGCTGCATTGAAATAAAAGCACAGCTAAACTACAGAACCAAAGCAGGACAATGTTAGAGATCTGCTGTTCTACAGTCAAATAAATCTTTTACATGATGTCCAGTTTTATTTATCTGGCAGGGAGTTTAAATCTGCAGCTCCACCTGTCAGAGTCTGAATCTGCAGCTGGATTTTTTTGCTGTTGTTGTTTTTACATAACACACAGTACAGATGTCTGTGTGATTGTTGGAAGAGGGTGGGCAAAGCTTCTATCCTCAGGTTGGATTGAGTTTGATCTCAGCAGATGGAGGCTCAAGAGTAGAAATAAACCCCCACAACTGCTGAGATAATCCTTCATGATCGCTCCACGTATGAAAGGGGGGGATCAAACCTTTAAAAATCTCTCCTCAGGTGTCGTATCGATCGCTTTAAATGCTCCCGATGGCTGCACATTATCAGTTTGTGCTGCCTGAGTGCCCGCCCACCTCCACTGAGAGCGCTTGCTCCACTCCACTGATGATGACTCACCTCAAGCATTAATCCTAATGAAAAGCAGGAAAACAAATGAATGTGGGTAAAAAAGAAACAAGAACATAATGTCAGCAGTTGGCCCTAATCTGGTAGAGTCAGCAGGGGTGGAGCCAGAGCTATGAGGGGGGGACAAAAGGTGCACAGATCTGAGGCGTAATATCTCAAGACAGACTTCAGCGGCGGTCAGCGGGCACAGTTATGCAATGGCTAAAAGCCTCGTTTAAAAGCATCCCGTGACTCCTTATTACAGTTATTAGTGGCCGTCAATCAGCCACAGTATTACATCACAATCAACGCCACTCTGTGATCGACCATCTGCCAGAGTTACGCTCACTGAGCTTTACAGAAAAGTGCTACCGTCAACAAACAAGGAAACAACCGACGCACATACCCTCACTTTGGAGATTACTTTACAATCAGTCACCTAACAGATAATTTCTCTAGAAAATGTAAGAAAACACAGAACAGAAGTTTGATATAGCATTAATCATCAAATCTTTACATGACAGACTCTAAAAACTCTTCTCCATTTTATCTTAAAAACAACTACTTAATCATCTAAATGGTTCCCTGTTAAAATTCGGGAAATAAACTAATTATATAATTATAAATCAAATAACTGTTGTATTTCTGCCATCAGTATCATACAAAAATACCTTAGTAAGTAGTCTGAAGGTGAAGATCAATCATTTAATTTTTTTATGAGCATATGGTGGCTTAAAACAGCCCTGTATTATTGTCAAGTGTTTCTGTATGTATTTAAGGTGATGCTTCACATTGTTTTTAATCCAAGAATAAGAATAAAAAGGGTGGAATTCTTCAAAAAGGAGGAGTAGCCCAAAAAGAATGTGTGGTCATAAAAGAAAAACAAACATCGTAAGAAAGTGGGACCCCAGTAAAACAGAAGCAGCCAGAAAATAAGAGGTCCAATTGTAATATAAGAAGAAGTAGACCCAAAATTGGGCGGGATCAAGACAAAGGCCAACCCCCAAAAGAAGGTGGGACCATAAACATCCTTAAATAAGGCAGGCTTGCAAAAATGCCTCTTTATATTTAAAAAAGGGTGGGGTTCTTTAAAACTTACCAATGAAGAAGCACACCAAAAAAATAACATGAGAGAAAAACCTTTGACCTTTTGTTACTCAAATATAATCAGTTATTTGATTTTCATAATGATTACCCATTAATATTCTGCCAGCAAAAAAATTTATCAACTACTAGTTGCACTGGTTGTCATTATCATCAACCAAAAGCACCCTATAACACAGGTGGTCAAATCATTTTCCCAATGGTCCCTATAAGAAGCTGGGACTGGTGTGGCCCTCTACAATAGTTCCAGCTTCTCACGTGGCCCCTTTGACAAAATGAATTGCCCAGTCGTTGTCTAAAAGGTGATCTGAAGCTGTATTTATATAATTTTTCTTTTTTATTGGTGACTTTCTAAACCCTCTTTGAGGGGCACCAAAAAATTTCCACATGCAGTAAAAAAAAAAACAAAAAAAAGCTGAAAGTGTCTCTCAGACCTTGTGCTGATATTTGGAAGTTTTCCAGCTACTCTACCGTTTGGATTTCCTGCTGCAGTCTGTTTTTTAGCTTTAAACCGTGATTTATTTACATTACAGAACATGTGATTCACATTTCTTTCTTCATCTCCCTCTGGTTTTAGCATACAGTGTCCTTGCTGGCTCATTACTGTGCTGCCATTTTAGCCTAAAGTGATTTTAATCTTTTAATAAAAGGTCAAATTAAGCTAAACTATGCTAAAAGCTAAACTGTAGGAAAATGTTCTCAGCTTGATGACAGACAAAGACCAAAATGACCATCATCATCTGCAGCCATCCTGGCAGCAGGTGACTAAAAACAATGCTTAGGTTCAGCTTGGTGTCAGTTTCACCCCCTGGCAGCCCTGCGAGATTTCTTTTAGCTGAGTCCCAAACCCTGCTCGCCTCTTTATCTCCGCTCGTCCCTGAGCGGGATGGGCGTTGCGTCACAGTCGGTCCTAATGGCTGAAACATGAGAATGAGTGCTGCGTGGGCACAATCGTAATAACTGAAGAGAGAAAACACAGAGCAAACACACCGTGGTGAGGCTAACTGGGTCACACGGTGCATTCGCTGACCGCAGGCTGGTGGAGTGAGACAAAAGCCCGAGGCAGAAAGTAGACGCCGGTGTTACTGGAGAAGCACTCAGACAAAGGAGCAGGAGTGATTAAATAAAAGGCTTGTTGAACTCCTCCACGCAACTGTTCTGCTCACCTTCGACAGGTAAATTCCACAATATATGAATCACTGTTTGAATCTGATGCAGGACTTTAACCTGCACAGGTTCACGTAAACACTCAAAGATTACAAAGAAGTCTTTATTCTCTTCTTTGTTGTAGTTTCTGTGTCTCTCTGCTCTTAATTAGCTCTTTTACAGCTTTTAAGTGGGACTCTGTAAAGCCTCTGATGCTGGTTAACCTCCACTCCACGCTGGCTCTCCTGCTGTGGGAGGATGAAGTGAAGGATGTTCACAGCGTGGGTTTGGTTTCATTTCATGCATCCATAGCTGCGAGGCCAAACACAGAAAGTGGGTCAGTGTCACCTGGCTGGCAGGGCATTGCCCATCCATCCTCACACACACCTCACATGCAAATGAGCCCCCGCAGAGGCGTGCAGTCAGAGCGCCGTAACTGGGCCGAGTCACGGCCCACGGGAGCGGCGAGGACAGCAGCCTCCGGAGCCGAGAGCTTATGTAACCCGACATGAATCTGAGCGACACGTCCAGATGTGCACCGAGAGGCAGAGACAGAGGATGACAGTGCTGCTGCTGCTGTTTTGGGTTATTTCCAGCATGAGTCACCGTGTGAATTCAGGCAAAATGGAAGTGAACAGAGCAGGAGCGAGTCAGCGCTTGGACTACTCAGCTGACAGCTGCGAGGCCGCTGAATGCCTCCACCCCCAGCCCTGTGCTGCCGACTATAAGGACTTCAGCTGGTCCAGATGTCAAATGATTCAATTAAGACTCAAATCTGACTCAAAATCCTCTAAAAACACACCAAACCCCATTCATTTTACGCCAAATTTAACAAAAACAACTATACTCAGGAAGAAATAAGGCATAATTACGATACTTTTATTTCAACAATACTAATTTGACTTGCTGAACTATTAGCATCCCCAAACCACCCATGCTGCTGACTATAAAGGCCGCAGCAGATGTTAAATGATTCAATTCAGACTCAAATCTGACTCAAAATCCTCCAATATACACAAGAAATGCAAAAACTAAAGCCCATTTATTTTAGGCCAGGTTTATGAGAAATAACAAGCCTAAGAAAGAAATAAGACAATTACTGCACGTTTCTGTAAGTGACAATATTGATTTGACATCCTGAACTATTACCAGCACAGCTGGACTGTAACGTCAAACATTCTGTTAGAAAACACATCAATGGTAAGCTTTCAAAACACAATGAAGCCTAGAGAAGTTCAACATATTCTTTATTTCAAATTCTGTTACATTTTCTGCTGGAGAACATCTCACATTCCTCTTCTTGTGGTTCAGATCAAACTACCAGAACATTACAGATCAGGGTTACACATTTTTGAAGCCTCAACAGATAGACAGCGTGCAAAGAAAAAGTATTTTTCACCCTCTGAGTATTCAATATATACAGATATCAGTGACTGTGGGAAAGGACAGATTTTTTTGGTGCTGGAAATAATACTCTTTAGTAAGAGTAATGCCTGACTGGGTTTTGGATGCATACACATTAACAGTCTATTTGGAAAGTAGTCCCAAAAGTGGGCAGGGTCAAGAAAAAAGGGAAACCCCCAAAAGAAGGTGGGGCTTAAAATCAAGACTGGCAAAGAAATAAAGCCCAAAATAAGGTAAGGTTACAAAAATAAAAATAAAAATCCTAAAAAGCTAAAAAGTGAGTAGGCCAAAAGTTAAATGGATCATAAACGATAAATGCAAAAACATGTCATAAGAAGTCAGGGCCCTAGAAAAGCAAAACAGCCCACAAAACAAAGTGATGTACCCTAAACAAATGAGCCAGATTCGGGTGGGTCGACAAAGACAATCATCCAAAAAAAGCATAAAACCTACCCGGCCCTATGTGAAAACATAGTGGCCCTCCATGTTATAATTAATTAACAGTCACATTTTTAAACAGCTCAATTTCAAGTTCAATTTCACTAGCCTGACTACTGTCAGAGCGGCTGAATCAATAAATCATTAAAATAGAACCTGACAAAGTTCAGTAGGCTTAAAGATCTCAAAACGCAACACATGACAACATGATCTAAAGAAACTACTGAGAAACAAATCGGAATAGATCAGAATTATCCTCACTGCGCATGTATGTTGTATCAGCCATACATTCACGCGCTGTAATTCTGCCTTTAAGGCAGCTAGCGAAAGACGTATATCCAACACAAATATTTTCATTTTAAGGCAAAAACATGAAAGACGTGAGAAACAGAAATCTGTACCACACGTGTAAATGTACGTGATCATCGGTTTGCCTTATTGACCATCAACGCAAATAGTGAATTTTAATTAGATGAATAAATTTTGAACGCATTTTAAACATGGCTGCTGTTTCTTGAGCTCTCTGCTGTGTTCATTAGAAGAACAAGCAGCAGTAACTGTCTGAGAGGAAACCGCGGGAGGTTTTCTGCTGCTTCTAACGTCCCTGTCAGTGATTATTTTACCCATAAATCACCTGAAATCACAGCACAGTTATTATCTTTAAATGTCATGAGTGATGTAATCCCTTTACTCTGCCAGGATCCTTTAAAATCACACTGAAAAACACTTAACCAGCTGTAAATCCTCTTTTTCAATTATTTACCTTTTTTTTTTTTTACATCATTAGTTCCTTTCTGCTTAATGTATGTCATTACAGATTATTTATTAATATTGCTATGACTATCGCTACTATTGTTGCAATTTGTTTTTGTTGTTATTTTATTTAGTGCGTCAGATCTTATCATCTTACTTGCAATAGCAGATTCCATCGTTATTCTTACTTTCACATTTCATCAGTTTGTTTTCCTTGAAATGACTGTAGCTTCATATCGTCATCCTCAGCATCATTTCCTTCATCATGTGGCCCAAAGGAGCAAGCAGAAACTCCACTTCTCAGGTCTGAAAGAGTTTCACTTCCAGCTGTAACATCTCTGAATTCCAGCTGCTTCTCTCTGATCAGATCGTTTCTGTTTCCATGTAATATCTGCTTATGTTTGAGCTGGAATTACAGGATTTCTGCACCAATGTGTGGTTAATTCACTGGATTAACCACCAAACAGCAGCCATCTGGCTCTTACCATCTCTTGTGTTTAAAGGAGAAAGGATCATGTCAGATTGTTGCTGCTTCCCCATCAATATCGATCAATAAATCAATGCTGAGACACTTGTACTTATGGAGGCTGAAACAGCTGTTCAGCACAGGGGACATTTGTTTTGGTCTTCTGCTAATCTGACAGAGGGATTAGGTTATGAAGCCGTTATGTAAAAGTGTAATTCCGGTGATGTTGTGAATTACGAGGAATCAATCTGTTCCCAAACTACCAGATCCATCAAGAACGCCTCGAAGGTTATCACTTTCTTTGATCACTGCTAGCAAGTTTATTTATCACCCGAGTCAGGTTTGTGTTCAGACTATGATAATAACACTAAAAACACAAAGAAGATGTAAACAAAAGGCTTTGTTATCAATAACGTCTTTTCGATAACTAGTTCAGTTGGGACAAAACCCACTGAATCACTGGCAAAAGCCTAAGGTACAAAAACCACCAAATCACTTTAATTTTCTCCATTCAACTGATCATTTACAATTTAGCAGCTGTAAACTAATGTAACTCTAATGTAACTCCACCCCCAAATTCATAAAGTCCCTCCCCCAATTTTCCTCTTCTTCTTAGTATTTTCTACTTTTAAAGGGTGAAAATGTCCACATTTGGACGCTGAAGGGATTCATGGTCAAGGGAATCACTAACGTTTGATTTTCAAGTATGTATGTAAATTTTGACTTACTTAAGTAACTTGAAATATCAACATAAGTAATTCAAAACTTTAAGATTGAACCCAGAAATTTTATGATAAAAGTCCAACATTTTGAGATAACTCAAAATCCTAGCTTAGAAGTAACCCCTAATTTTTAGATACTTAAAACCTTAAGAGAATAACTCACAATGTTGAGATGCTCAGTTTTTAATTCTAAATTTTGATATTACAACTTAAAATTCTGTGATAACTCAAACTTTGTTGATAAAAACATTTTTTAATAATAACTAAATTTCAATTTACTTGAAAGTAATTTGGAATTTTGAGATATCTCAGACAAAAACGATAAAAACCTGAAGTTTTGAGACAATAAGTACAAAATTTGAAAACAACTTCTATCAATATCTGTTTCTACACTCATTTTATATGAGTTCTTAATGTTTGTTGTATATTTGCTGCTATGACAACTCAATTTCCCTCTGGGATTAATAAAATTTCTCTGATTCTGATTCTGAACTTAAAGTGTTGCAATAATAATTCTGAATTTGGAGATAAAACACAAAATTTTGAGATAATAACATTCCAACTTTTTTATCAGTAACATTCTACGATAACTTACTTAGGATTTTGTGATAGTAGCTCAAAATTTTGAGTTATCTCCCTGGCCATTTTCCCTATTTTACTGGCAGAAACAAACTTTCGCTGTTTAAAATAAAATAGTTTGGACTGGTTTTAGACCTCAGTTTTCTTGGTTGCCATGGTGACACATCCCCTCCACTAAAGAATCTAGACAAAATATGTTGGATGTCGTACAACATACATCCAACAGTAAAAAAAACTATATTTGTTGTTAGTGAAGACCAAACACTAGCAACAAAACGCCACCTGTAATTCAATCCACACCCACAGGTGTTACTATTAACAAGGTTTTCTAGAACCATACAGGATCTTCTTTAAAGAGTGTTACTCTGTGTTCATAAGGACTCTTTAATGAGTGTCTCAGGGTGTGATAACTGCTTTGTTTTCCCCTTGAAATGTGGGGGACTCAAACATGACAGCTTTCACAGCCTGAACACGATTTCCTGAGAAGAAAAAAAGACTGTGGGAACATTAAATAAACTTTCCCACCAACAATTCAGGAGGATTGTGCAACATCTAACAGACCATCTCCGGGCTGGAAATGTAGTCTGTTGTCACCCATCTTTCACCAACCCACCCACATACTACCAGCATCCATCCATCCTCCTCCATCCCCCGGGTCCTGTCCTACCTTCAATGGCGATGACATGCTCCCGGATCTGGTTCTGCAGCAGCGGCTCCTCCACCCGCTCCAGCAGCTCGTAAATAGAGTAGATGTTGGGGTGCACGGACTCGAACCTCTGGATCTCATTTCGGATAGCGGCCGAGTTGGCAAGGTGTTGCTGGTAGTTCATGGCTGAAGCAGCAGAGGAAGAAGAAGAAGGTGAAATCTGTGACCTCCAGCAGCCTCAGAGCACACTCATAGTCCAGCTGTTTACCTCCAGAGGTGCGGGGAATTTAAATCACAGTGTGGGTGCAAGGTTTATGCCAGCAGGGAGGGATGAAACTCTTCTACATGCCTGGAGAAATTCATGGAAGTGCTGCTTCCAGAGCAGCTTCCAGAGGAGGGGACCGGACACGCTGCTCCTACTGTCCGGTGAAGGCAGCCGTTTCTCGGGGTGTCCCGCTTCCAGATTCCGTTGCGGTGACAGATGTGCGACAGGCTGAGCGCCGCTTCCCCATATCCCCCCGCAGTCCGTGCGGGATTAAAACGACACTCGCCCCGGTGTTGCTAGATTAAACTTTAAAAAAGGATTATTAATCAGAGAGGAGCAGGAGGATAAAAAAAGAAAACGGCCTTGATGCTAGGTGGCTAGGCTAGCCGGCTAAAGCTAACTAGCTTCCAAGCTTTAGAGAGCGGGAGGTAAGGAAAAAGTAACCGATTTCCAAGTGTGAAGGTCGGCTTTATTCACCAACTCAGAGGGGGGTCGGAGGCCGTGAGAGGAGGTTTCAGAAGCAGGCAAGATCAGAGCAGGTACCCGGCTGGTAAACAGTTAGGTGGGGGTAGTTAGGATGCCTGCTCCGGTCCGTCTGTTGTTTTTTTGTCTTGGCTGAATAACGTCCACCTGTCCGGATTAAACCCCCAACAGCTGGACTCCACAGGAGCTTGCGCGCCTCTAAAGTTAATCCAGGTGTGTGAACAGCAGGTATCTCTCAAGTATGTCCCGCACGCGGCGCCCAAACACTCAGCCGTGCCCCCCTGTCCGTGTGGCGGTGAGGTCCATCCCGTATAGACTGGAGCTGCGGTATCCCGGCCGGAGAGCTTCCTCCCGGAGCGTCAGGCTGTACGCGCCGCGCAGCGGAGTTCTGGCGATACTTTCAAAATAAAACGCGACACTTTTAAAACGTTTTACAGTTTTTTCTCTTATAAAACAGGCAGAAACCGTATATTAGTGTAAAAAGTGTAGCTGAGGGATTTTAAGTCATTAATTTCTGTTCCTTTTTGTTCTTTAATTTAATTTTAATTTAGTTTTTTTTTCTGTCTTTTCTTTATGACTATTATTTTTTATTGTAAAAACTGTAAATAATAACCAAATATAATAATCATTATTTAATTTTTTTTAAAAGCTATAACAATACAGTCCGAAGATGACACTTTTTTCTCATAAACACTTTAGTTTGTTCCATTAAATTAATCATTTTCTTGTAAATTTCAATTTTATTTTTTCAGAAATTGTTTTTTTCTCTTCTTTCTGTAAAGTATGAGAAAAATTACGTTTTTCTTATTCATCAGTGACCTCAATACACCAGCAAGAGTTTACTTAATGGGATATAATTTCAATTTTTTTTAATATTGATCTCTATCATTTTTGCTTTTTTCATTCTTCTCTTTTATTTTATTTTTCTCAAAACACCCAGGCAGATATTTAAAAAAAAAGTTTAGAAGATCTTCTGTTAAAATTGTCAGTCGTCCATTTTTTTCCTGCATCATTTTTTTTTTTAATCTTTTATGGTAAGCACATTGAGTTTACATGTAATTAAATGTGCCATATAGATATAACTGACATTTGTAGTCACATATTGGATCTAACATTACTTTTTGTAGAAAAGGCTCTTCTATAAGTGAGTCTTACCAGTCAGCTGACATCTGGGGAATACCTGCAGGCAGTTATTTGGGTAGTCCTCTCTGTATCATTGCACAGGGAGCTGTAGCTTTGACTTGAACAGTCACAGGGGCACTATCAAAATCTGTTTGAAAAGTTTGGTGACTTCGGTTGGCTCTTTGGAGGTAGGCCAACAACTGCCATCTTTCATTTGGGGTGGTTGTCCTCCTTACATCAGACTTGATGATTCTGAAACACCTTCAGGACTTCCCCAGCTTTCAAACATCCTTTAACAGTTCAATTACATGTTATACAAACCAGGGTTTCCCAAACTTTTACAAAGTTTGCAGAATCTATTCACATTTCATTTACAGGGATTTCAGCTCAGTCACATGTGTTTATTGAGGGTTTATTGTTTCTCACCAAAAAGAAAAAAAATACAAAAATAAAGATTACAGAGCTGTTGCTCTATGACTTCTCTTACTGTCTGTGAGTCTAACAGCTGCTTTCCCAACAAATACATTCATTCTTTTATCAGAAAAAAATAAAAAAATGACCAAAACATTAAAGTTATTTCAGTCCAAATCTCAATTGTAGGACAAATTAGAAAGATACACCTGCATATTTGAAACGTCGTCACATTTTACAAACCATAAATTGTGAGGGTTTTTGTTTTTGTTTCGCTTATTTACAAAGATTTTTATATCTCGTAAAGAAAACTCATTACACAAAGTTAAATATTTAAAATTAGTTAAAATTTCTGCCTGTCGCTGACATCAAACTGAGACATTAAAATCATTATTTGCATTTCCTTCAGTTGAAGTTTCCTTAATCTTTAGTGCACTGATATTGATATTACAGACTACCTTTAGATAATAAAAATAAGACAAACCTTTTTTTGTTACACTTTTATTTTGAACTTCGAAACATATTTGTTCCAGTTTCCTATGACTCAACTGCCGCGTGCTTCACGCATTGAGGAAGGTAGTTGATGCGTGGAGGCTGCGCAACAAGAGCCACTCCTTCAAAATAAAAGCGTCACCAGAACCCTCCATGAAGCTCGAGCTGCGCATGCCGGAGTTTATTCTTCACATCTCCAGGAACAGATCTGCTTCTAAGTTTGTCAGGAGAAGGTCTCCATCCTGTGCCGCTGCATTCAAGCACAAAGAGCGTCTGAAAGAGGAGCTCTATTGCGTGGACGCTGCCACTCTCTCGCCATCCAGCAGTAAATAGTGCACAATGCCGCTCTTCTTCTGCCCGCCGCTCGCTGCCTTGATGCAGCACTCGTGCCCGCCGACAATGAAGTGCGTCTCTGTGCCGTCGTCTACAAACTCTCCCTGAGGACAGGACATGAGAAACAGTGGAGTCTTTTATTTTGTCAGCATTCATAGCTTTAAAAAGGCGCTAGGAGTTTTAGTTTGAAAAATCAGGAGATTATCACAACAACATAAAGAAAAACAATAACTTTATTGCTTTTTTTGTCTCCTACTTTGAAAATTAAATAAATAGTGCTCTCATTGGCTAATGAGCTGTGATGGTGAGAGCGATAACATCACCTCCAAACAGCATCAGGAAAGTGTTTCCTGGGGTCATAAGTAAAGGGAACGCGAGGGCTGTTTTCTCATCAACTTCTACAGGATCACAAATCTCTTTAAAATGTATTTTATTTTGAAAAGCACCCGCTCTTTTTCGACCTAATGTTTCTGAGAAGTTGATACAGGAACACGTTCACTTCTTCTTTTAGCCACACAGCTAACCAACTCATCATGGCATACACACATATACACCTGTTTCCCCTGAAACAGGTGTATCTGGCAGCAGGTATTGCTCCTACACATGTAGATATTGTTCAGCATTAGTGGGGCCCTCACAGATCTCCGAGTTACCCCTGCCATGTAGACTAATGTTCCCTCCCTGGTTTTCTTTGTAGCCTCAAACCTGACAGCACAGTTTCCCACTCCTTTATTGAAATCAGCAGTTACATCATATGATTACGTTTATTTTCAGGAAATTGTGTCTCGGAGTATTCACCAGTGGCACTCACCATGGTTTCCATCTTCTGCCCGTTACACCAAACGTCCATGGTGTCCTTTTCTGTGAGAAAGAACAAACATAGATGGTTAGTTTGTTTTAGCTACACCAGTGGCTGGTCTTCCTCTTTAAAATAACACGCAGCTGATCAATGTCTGAGATCAAGTTATGAAGCAGTTGGCACAGATATGTAAAAGGCTCCCCATCATTCCTGCAGAAGAGACACCAAACTGTGGTCGCAGCAGTGTTTCTCAGCAGTGTGGTCATTTTCCTTTAAATTTGGTCATTTTGGGCTATTTTTGGTCTTTTGGTGGTAATTTGACATCTAATCTTGGACATTTTGGGCCTCTTGAGTCTTTTTGCATTTCATTTTTGTTGTTTTAATCAAATGTTCTTGTGTAATTTTGATAGTTTTGCTTTTCTTTTAAACCTACTGCTGCTTCTGGTCATTTTCCACAAGTTTCATTTTAGCCATTTTGGATTGCATTTTATTTCATTGTGTCTTCTCAAGGTCAGTTTGTGCTGTACTATGTTGATTCTTTTATGTCTCATTTTTACAGCTGTGAATCTCGTTTGAGGTATTTGACATTTAGTTTGGGTTGTTCTGCATTATTTCTGACAGATTGGCATCTTTTTTGGTGTCCTTCTGCTCATGATGCATTTCCATTTGTGTTCGATTTTAGTCATTTTAGATCATAAATGGTTGATTTTGATCTTTCGTTTGGTCATTTTGGGGTTCATTTTGAGAGTTTTGGTCATTTTGCATCTATTTTTCTTTGGTCGGTTTTTGTGTGTCTAATAATGAATAATAATTTACAGTACTTTTCTGTATCATTTAGTTTAACGTATTTTCCTTTGGATGTAATCCATCTCATTTCCATGTTTGTTGGACTTTATGGATTATTTTCCTAAGTTACCGTCAGGTTCTCTGTTTCCATTTGAGGTCTTCTTTAATCCACCCGTTACGTTTTGGTAGTCTAACTAGGCTGATGCTGGTTGCTTCCTTTCCAAAGATAGCTACACTGACCTCACCCTGAGCAGATTAGACTGCCCGTCCTCACCTACATTTCCTCCTGCAAACACCGGACTACAGCATGCAGCTGCATGTAAAAACCTGAGAGGGTGAGCTCACCGAGGACGACCCTGTAGTCCTCTCCGCCCACTTTGAGCAGCCAGGTCTTGGTGGTCTTGGCTCTGTTGTCGATGAACTTCTGCAGACTTTTCCCGGCGATGTTCAGCGAGTACTCGTATGCAAAACCGCTCACGGCCTCGATGTTGATGGTGGCTTTGGTGTTCGCACCTCCCACCATGAAGGTTTCCTTTCCAACCAGCTTGAACATCCAGTCTTTTCTGATGACTTCCTGTTAAGGAGACATGGCTGCTTTCAATGAACACCTGCTGCTCTGCTTTCATACACTCACTTTTTTTGGGCAAGTTAATACAGACAAAATGATCATGGAAGGCCTTTCACTGAAGTATTAAGCCTATTACCACAGTGACACAAAAAACAAGTACTACATGCATCAGCATGAAATGTGCTTAAAGTACTAAAAGTACTGATTCAGATAAGATTGGCTTATCAGCTGGAGGCCTTAAACAATCCTTTGGAGTCATTATTTTAACAAGCATTTGAAATACTAATTCAATTATGCTGATGTGCTGTTGAAAAAGCTTTCTCTGTAGATTAAACTCACGCCTCACTTCTTCAAATGACGCGATAACATCAGGATTTGGAAGATTCAGATCTCACTGTTTTTCAAGCACCTTTGGAGGCACAAAAATATGAATGATATGACCAATTTTCCTGCCCGCCCCCTGCTGGAATAGCAATACATTTTATCGATGAACCAAAGATATTAATGATTTACTGAAATTTTCACACTTTTCACAGCTGTTCAGAGGGTTGGACTGGATCATGTATAGAACCAGTTCAGTCCCCACAGGTTGCATGTTTGATGGCTATGTGTTAAAAGAAGATATATATATATATATATATATATATATATATATATATATATATATATATATATATATATATATATATATATATATATATATATATATATATATATATATATATATATACATGTATCATGTTCCATTTTATTTAAAGTTGGACCTTTCCAAATTTGTCTTTAATACAATCAGATCTTTCTCACTGCTGCCTTTAGTGGTCATTTGTTGAACTGCATTTTCACAAATTTCATCGCATTTGTTTGGCAAAGTAGAATAAAACAGTTATAGTAAAACTGTCAGAATAAAATGCACCAATAAAAAAAAAGAAGAAAATGACCTTTGTTTGGTCCAGTTACAGTTAACCAGGTGAAGTATATACTACTGACAACTAGGGCTGCCACGATTAGTCGACTAGTCACGATTACGTTGACTATCAAAATCGTCGACGACTAATTTAATAGTCGACGCGTCGTTTGAAGCTTTGTAAGATCCCAAAAGATGCAGGAATAAGTAGTAGGATTTAAGAGTGTAATAACGGACTGAAACAGAAGATGGCAGCACTGCATGTACAAGGATGCCAGCTGCCGTTAAACCCCGAAGAAGAAGAAACTGTCCCAGAATTCATAGCGCAGCTCAGCTCAGTTTCCAACAATGGCGGCAGCTAGTTAGTTTTAATGTTACTGTTATTATTCTTTCTGGGTCACAAAATAAACGTTTAACATATTTTCAGGCGAGAATGTAACTGTGTAAACTTCAAATATCTGCTCAGTTTATCAAGACACCACATATTTGCAAAAGCGCTCCGACGTTTTCGGAGACGTCTGTTACCCACTAGCTCCATAGCTAGCCGGGGGCAAGGCTCACTAGAGCCGGTGAGAACACCGGACTCCCGGCAAATCTTTCGCTACTCAGGTTAAACATGATATATAAGCCACTTAGATAACTTAAAAATGTTATTGTTTGGCTTTTTCAGTATTTTATTTGTTCATGAGTAAATCGGTTTGGCTGAAAGTTATAGTTTTTACACAGCTGAATAAACGTCAAGCAGACACCTGATTATCAGAAGTGTGAGATGCTCCAGAATATACTCCGGTGTCCTGTTATATTTTAGATAGCAAGGAGCAGACGGCTGCGTTTATTAAACTCCACCAAAACAATCTGCAAATTTCATTTAAATTTAATAAACTATCATCTTGTCTTCATTTTTAGTTAGCACATACCTTAAACACTTAAAGTTGTAAGCTAATGATAGTTATATAAGAGCAGATGCATGCTGGTGCAATAAGCTGTACGTTTTACGTTCAATGGATGCATGATCTGATTAGTCGACTAATCGCAAAAATAATCGGTGACTAGTCGACTATCAAAATAATCGTTTGTGGCAGCCCTACTGACAACTGTTAATCTATAATAACTGGTACTTTCAGTATCTTTTGTAGCCAGTTTAGTCAAATGTTAAATCATTTTAAAGTATTTTAAACTGTAGTATTTCCGGCTTCATTAAGTAACTGTATTAAATACTTGTTTAAAACATATTATTTTTTACATTTAAAGTCAGCATGGGCTTTAAAATTATTTTAGATTAAGCTGATAAAATTGTAGTTCTCAAATCAATCACCATGAGGGGTGACAAAATGCACAAACTGGCTTACAACCTAGGGGAAAAATTTGGTCAGGGGCCAAAACACACTGGGAACCCCCCACTATGCTCTCCCAGAAACAGAAAGAAGCAAGATCTCACCTTTCCATTGACAAAAACAATCCTTTTTCCAGTGGTGGTGCCATGAGCGAACTCGATCCTATAAACACCGTCGCTCAAAGCCACCTCCCACACGGCCACCACATCTCCGCCTAACATCTCTGCCTGACCTCGGGATCTGGTCCTGGATGTCCAGAAACAGTCACAAAATCAGCTGGAAAACCATCTGTGGAAGTGAGGACCGTCCGTCCCACGCAGCTCTGCCTGCTCGGCTGTGGTGTCGGCTCAGCAGCAGGTGAATTACTGTAAGAGGATTATGGATGTGAGCTCACTCTATACTGCCACAGACAATTAGGACAGGCTCTGGTTTTATCTCAGGCTGGCTTGAGACAGCAGAAATGCTAGCTGGGGCTTTAAAAGTTCAACAATTGTTTCCTGAAGCTGCCCCTTTTAGAAATCCAGCCAATATTCACCTTTAAGAAGCTTGAGCTTGTAATGAGGCATTGACTGTTGCCATTAATTTGTCTGTCATTTAACTGATTAATCCAACAAGCCCTCAAACCTGAATAAGCCTATACTAGATTAGTGGCTACCCTCTACTTAGGAGTTATCAGTCAATTTTGGGGTGGGCTGCATCTTCACACAGACCTCACCTGTAGAACCTGTTTCAGAGCTGTTTCCTCTGGAGTGAGTACAGCAAGCACCATGTTTATTATGACTCAGTGGGAACTGATATAAAGATGCATTTTGACTGCAGGACCATTTTACCTGTAGATGAACTCGATATGTTCTGACTTTTGGAATAGTTCCTAGGAATCAGAGAACTTTAGAGAAAGTGCAGGAACTTTTCCTACAAACTGGAAACCTTTAGAACAGCTTGGATTGTTTTGATTATATGAACCTACCCCAGCAACTAGGAGCCTTTCGAGGAACTCAGTATGTTTGGACTGTAGGACCTTTTGCTAGGAACTAGAAACCTTTAGAGGAACTTGGTATGTTTGATTTTAGGAACCTACGCCACTAACTAGAAACCTTTAGAGGAACCATTTTATTTATTTATCTATTTTTAAATTGTCATAGACAGAGAGGATATCCCTAATGAACATACCGGGTCATATTTAAGATATAAACAGCATGTTCAGCAAAATGTTTTGGTTCTCTTATCAATCCCAAACTCCTCCCTTCTCCGGTTTCAGCATTTTGTTCTCATTCTTTCATTCCATATTTTCATCTTTTTATTATTAGATTCTCTTCCCAAGTCACATTTCACAGGGATTTACAGCACACGGTGTTTGAAATGTTTTGAGCTGCCCAGATTCTACAATTTTATCTGTATTGATTATATGTTTAGACTTTATCTGTATCTGCAGCTCAGACTCCAGTCTCAGAGTTTTAAAGCAGAAAGCAGCTCTGCCGGCTCGTCCTGGCGCTGACTCACACAAAGCTTCTATTGTGTCTTTGTTTTCTGGATCTCTTTGTGCTTTAATGTTTCTCATATCTGAGCCGCAGCCAAAAACACGCTACAGTGAAACTCAGTCACACAGAGGGGAAGGAAGTGATTAAAAACTGATGCATGTGCGAGGACGCCTGTCAGTCACAGCTCTGATTTATTTCACCTCTCTCTCTCAGAGCTCAGGCAGTTTGATGCTCTTTAATATTTCTGTTTTTATCTTGTGTTTAACTTAATTTAAAGACAAGACACGAGGACAAAAAGAAATGAGGACAAAGCACAAAGAAAAACAAAAAAGAAAGGGATGACCTTTGCTCAGATTTAACCCCAAACATTGCCTAGATCTTATCTTTCTATCTAATCTAACCCTGTAAGTGACTCAGAGATGTTTCTGATTGCTTTAAAATGCCACTTCACATGGTAAAAACATTACAAAAAAAATCTGCATGACATATGACAGAGATATTGAAACAGAGATTATATTATGTGATTATATGCAGTGATTATATGCAACTTTTTTTTACATTTAAAATGACTTAAATTAAGTAATTAATTTAATTCAAATCTGCTGATTATATCAAGGTTTTCGTTACTTTTCACCTTCTTAACCCAGATTTAAATATTTTGTGGCTTTGAGCTGTCAAATTAACCTGTCAGATACATGTTATTAACCATTTATAATGATAAGAGTGCATACGACAGGATAAACTGAGGGTTTTCTGTTTTTTTGGAGATGTTCGATGTATGCAGCCTGAATGAGGAAGCTTCTTAACATAACCTGACAACCTGAGCTGCATGAAATGAGCAGAAACAACAAGACAAACGTTAAATAAACCCCAAAGAAAACGAAAGAGGTCAGGGAGCAGAATGACTAATGATGATGATGAGGAGGAGGAGAGTTTCAGGTTGGACGAGTTCGTCCTTCATTGTTGTTGTGCAGCTTTAGTCGGCGCGTGATAAGAGCAGAGATCCAAACTCTTCTGTCAACTATTGTCTTGGTTATTTAAGAATTAAGGTAAAAGTGTTTTAAATGAAGATGAATCTTCAACCAAAAACACCACAAAGAAGGAAACAAGGATCAATCCCACGGTGGGAAAACTACTTTCACTTTTACAAAACGCAAACTAGAGACACGCTGCTGTCAAAGTACCCAGCTTTTAGACGGAGCCACGATTTTGAGCTGTCACAGCGAACCTACAGGAAACAGGTCTGACAGCTGCATTTCACCTGTCAGGTGTCACACGTTTACTTTAAAGGTAAAAAATCTTATCATGATCGTCTTTAACCTAAATTCCTTCATTCATGCGGTGCTACACATGTTGAAATTGTAACACATCTAAACATGTTTTACGACTGTAACAAGTCTTTGTGACTTCAAAGACAAAAAAACTCACTTTAAGCTTTAACTTGGATTTATTTTGGTCATTTAAGACAAAAAATGTTAAAAGCAGAGACTTTTAAACCCGCTTTTATTTATTTTCAGAAGAAGTGTTACGTCCCAGTTCAAACGCCCCAACATAAGGTGAAGAAACGGTTTAATTTTGAAGGATTTAACTGCCTAAGCAAAAGATAAAAGACCACATGACGAGATCCACACTTTGTCAGGTGTAAAGTAGGTGTTGCAGAGGAGCATAACACCTTCCCCTCAAAAAAGGTTCCCCCAGGAGTCCTAAAGAAATGAAGGAAAAGCCACTCTTGAGTCACCTGAAAGAGCAACAGGGACAACATGTTGTAACCCTGGAAAGAAGCCTAAGACACCGAAGCAGGTCATCCTTGAGCATGTCTGAGGAGCACACAGCAAAACCAAGAGTCTCAAACTTCACTAAACATACATGAGGATCACACAATAGTAACCAGTGTTGGGTAAGTTACTTTAAATTAGTAACTTAGTTACATTACTAGTTACTTCTCTAAAAAAGTAACTCAGTTACTTCAAGTTATTCGTTACTTTCAAAGTAACTAGTTACTAGGGAAAGTAACTTTGATTTTACTCAGAATTCTCTTGTTAATGTGTTGCTTCCGTAACTGGATACCCAGCAAGATTGTCAGTCTTCTAGCTTGCTTACTTGCCACAAGTGCACTGTGCCACCTACCAACAGAAAGGAAAAATAATGTGCACATTTCCACGAGAGAAATCACGCCTGGACCGTCGTTGACCGCCGCCATGATTCTAGCCTGCTTTTTACATCCAACACAAAAACTGCAGTCGTGGTGCTTTTGATTGTACTCAGAACTTGGAAATTCTGCCTTCTGAATAGGAAGATGTAGGTAACACCAGACTGCAGATGAGCTGCATCCAGGGCTGGACTGGGACAAAAAAATCCGTCCCGGGCATTTTGACTACAGACCGCCCACCATTATAGGAAAAATCATAAAGCCTTTGAATGAAAACAAACACTGTTGTGACAGTGATGTACACTGTTCTGATGGTATATATGTATCAATTTATCAATTGTTTGTTGTAAGACTCAGATAATTATTTTTTTAAAAGCGAGACATTTTAAATGAGAATAATAAAGAAAAGTATTTCTTTGTGCCCCCTTTCCTGTTAATGCCCTACCTGGCCCCTGGCAACACTTTGCTAGACCCGCCCCTGCACAGTTACCAGCTGTCAGCTACGTAGAAAAGGATGCTGGTGTTATTTGTCTCTCAGAAACAGTTCATAACTTCCTTCAACTCATTCATGTGACCTAAAAGGTAAACCTGTTTCTCCATCACCTGTTCAGCTCTGATGATTCAGTAAGGACATCTCCTGGTTTCATCTGCATGTTTCCCTCTCACCAGATAACCAAACCGATATCATGACCAGCAGCTTTACAGCTGTGGCTCCAGCAAACATCAGCTGATACTAGAAATTAATATTAAATAAATTCTAACAACAGCTGATCAAGCTTAAACGTGCTGCTGTTGTTTAACGCGACATCCGCTGGTTTCCTCTTTCTGGCGCAAAGTGGGCGATAAATAAACAAGAGAGAAAAGCCGATCAGCTAATCATTGATCAGTTTCATGATTGAAGTAGAAACGGGAGAGAATGAGAGAAGAAGAGGCAGCTGTGCAGCTTCAGCTTTGTGTCTTTTTCATTGTAGCTGAAGTCCGGGACAAACTGTGTTCCTTTTCACCTCAGTACGAAACGCGTAATATTTTCTCTGAATACGAGACAATTCTGTTTTTTACGGGACGGTTGGCAACTCTAATAATTAACCGTATGAACAAAATAAAGTTCAACATCAGTAACATAGCACCCACCCACCTGTATAGAAACTCCGTCATGCTAGCTAGCACGCAGTACGAAAATGTCAGCATACCGAAAACAAACTCCACCTAAACTTGGTTTATATCTGACCCAGATAGACTGCAGGTCATAACTTCTTACCTGAAGTTCAGTTCACCTGACACGCGGACCAGCGGCCGCTTCGGGTCTCTCCTCTTGCCTCCCTTTTCCTTCATCCACCTGCTGGCCTCCACCACTTGCTAATGTTACTGAATCTGTGGAAGCTCCGCGATATCCACCACACGAAGTAACGAGTAACGAGCCTATCTAAATCCCAGTAACGAGTAACGCGTTCCTGGTTTTGGCATAATAACTAGTTACCGTGCTCGTTACCACAATAATAACGTAGTTACTGTAACGCGTTACTTAATAACGCGTTAGTCCCAACACTGATAGTAACAGTAGTCACCCATTGTCCTGTACCGCAACAAGTTACCATATCAACAAAATTCAGTGACGCAAATGTCCTAGTGGCCAACCACAAAATGTGGAACCATGCCCATTCAATGGTCTTCACAAGTGTGACTCAGCGCACACAAAGCACAGTTACTGCCATCACCCAGGCAGCAAGTGGAGCAGGAGCAGCATCAGGAGTCACCAACCTCTCCTAAACACTAAAGATTGTGGTACAAAAACACTCACCTCACCACAAAGCTGTAACTAAAGCCCACTTTAGTTCAGCTGAAGGTCTCCCTGATGCAACCACAAGACCATAACTATCAAATGATCTCAAACTGCTCTCAGAATTTCCAATAAAATTCAGTATCACTGCTTTAACTTTGAGCAAATCTCAACCCAAGACACCTAAAAACAGTTAAACTAACTTCATTTACCCAGTCCTCAGTGGTGTACCAGGCTTAAAAACTGAACTTGTGAGCTGTAGTTTATTGTGAAAGTTTACCTCCACCCAAGATAGCCAAACCCATGAACTAAAACAACAACACAAGACAAACAAGTGCTTCAATGGAGATCAAATGAACCTCAAATAAACTTCTCACTAAAAGAGTCCAAAACAACCCGGACGAGCCCCCAGTTATGTTATAACCTCGATCAAAAGCACCATCAAAAATTTAAGACTGATACCAAAGTTTACAGAAATGTTGGTTTAATTCTGAACTACTCAATAACCTCAGTAAAAATGACAACCTAGAGAGTCTGAAGGCAACAAGCAGTCGGGACAATGAAAACGACTCAAAGCTTCAACATGATTCAAAAGCTGTGGTTGGACACTAAGAGACTTGTGAACATTTTTTCTCTGCTAAATTTTACACTTTTTAAAAATTTATGATTGTATTTTTACTTAGTTTAAAATGTATCTTATTAACCTACTTTTTGTGTTTTTTGGAGGGAGCATTTTTAAGAGGAAAAAAAATCTGGCTTTAAGCATCTTTAACAAATTTAAACTAAACTTATTTGTTCAAATTCAGTTAAATAAATTTGATAAATGTAATGTTATTTAAACCACATTTATTCCTGATTTTTCCTTCTTCTGAAACCTGAATATCTTTTCTGTATTAGGAATCACCCTCTGATTTCATGTAGTCTTTGCTCAAATGAAGCAAAAATATTGAAATACGCAAATTCTTTAAAATAATTTTATTGCTTATTTTCCTTAATTAAAAAGAATATCTAATTAATTTGCACTGGATTTTAAGAGCCATCCTCTGATTTCATGATCTGAAGAATTTACAGAGAAATAATCTTAATTAATGTCCACTTCAATGTTCTTCAAAGAGGCTGGTGTTCTCTGCTGTTTCTAAATGCATCAGTCAGATGTAAAAAAGGTGTAAAACAAGAAGCCTGCACTAAGTGCAAGTGACTCTCTTATGAGTTTAAAAGGTCTGAGCGAGGCTCAGTCAGATCATAAAGTGACTGAAAATCACCAAAATTGTTTATAATTTTAACCTGCTGAAGATTTGAGGACAGAAACGTGGTGACTAAAGGCAGCACTTTAAATAAATGCCTGGGCAGTCACAATATGTCTATTTGCTTTCAACACAAAACAAACACGATTTTTATCCTGAAACCAGAAATCTATCACCAGAAAATCTTTAATATCATGAGGTAGATGGTTACTCCTTTCTGTTCTTTCACTTTAAGAGCAAAGGGACGTTTAAAGCTGATTTCTGAGCCTTTGTCCACTTTTATTTTCAACACGTTAGACTCCAGTTAGAATGAAGATGATGCTTTTTTTTTTTCTTTTTTGCTTCAGATTGTTGTGTTGATCAAAAAATGACGTCAGGGTGCCATCTAGTGGCTGAACATTGAAACTACAGAAGCTAACTGGCTCTCTCACCTCCAGGATAAGATAAGATAAGATAAGATAAGATAAGATAAGATAAGATGAAAAGAATAAAATAGAATAACATACTATACAACAAGAATAAAATACTATATACAATAGAATAAAGTACTATACAAAAAAGAACAAAATACTGTACAAAACAGAATGAAATGCTTTGTTATAGTAGGAAAGAATTGCACTTGGTAATATTGCACATCAATGAGGCAGTTACAGTTGTGTATGGGATGTGTGTGTCTGTCTGCACGTGTGTGGTCATCTGCTGAAACCATATTGTAGAGTCTGACAGCATTTGGAAGAAAGACCTGTGAAATCTCTCCGTCCCACATCATGGGTGCCACAGCCTGCCACTGAAGGAGCTGCTCAGTGCTGTCAGAGTCTCCTGCATGGGGTGGGAGATGTTGTCCAACAGGGATGACAGCTTAGCCACCATTCTCCTGTCACTCACCACCTCCATTGGGTCCAGAGGGCATCCCAGAACAGTCCCACCGGATCAGCCTGTTCAGTCTCTTCCTGTCCCCAGCAGAGATGCTGCCACCCCAGCAGACCACACCGTAAAAGATGGCTGAGGCCACCACAGAGTCATAGAAGGTCTTCAGGAGTGGGCCCTCCACTCCAAAAGACCTGAGTTTCCACATCAGGTACAGTCTGCTCTGCACTTTCCTGTAGAGAACATCTGAATTGTGAGTCCAGTCCAGTTTATTGTTCAGATGAACACCAAGGTATCTGTAGCTGTCCACGGCCTAATGTAAATCACATTAATCTTAATGTTATTGAGACTTCTGTTTAAGATTTTTTCCCACTGACCAAGACGCCACGCCTTGTATGTATGCCATGATGCATATATTCATCTGGACGTAGCGTTTTGTGAACAGATTCAATTTTTGGAGATTTACTTTCCTGGATGATTGAGAATGCATCAAGACATGATGCATATACTTTGGCTTTTTGACAAACTTCCCATATGTGAATCTACAGCTGAGCCGCTCTGTCTTCACTTAAATGACTGTGAGCAATGAAGTAGATTTAATTTAATTAACAAGAATGCGGTGCGCATAGACGCAGCGGCTCACTGTTTCGGACGTACGCCACTCTAAAACATATATACACACCTTTCAGCATTGATGGTGCCTTTCCAGATGAGCAACCTGCCAGTTCCATAAGCACTGATGCACCTTCATATAGAGATGTAGGCTTTGAACTAAGTGTTAATAACAAGCCTAATGATGCTATCCTCTTCAGTCCAAAGTGTGTCTAAACATTCGATTTGTTTTCTATGTTTTAATGTGAACAACATAAAAACAGAGCTTTCTAGATCCTTTCATTCTGTTTATACATTCATTTTACACGGTCACAGTTCAGTTTCCCTCAACTCAAGCACTTCAGAACATTGTGGAGAATGTAAAAGTCATTAGTGAGGGCAGTGCAACCTTTCTAAATCTTATCTTCCTCTTCTTTCACTGCACTCACTGTTACCAACAGTTGGGTGTCACTCCTATATGCTTCAACCTTGATCACATTAACCACACACTGCCTAGATTATCTTAAAAAGTCAACGTCACAGCTTGACTCTTATGTTTTCAGGTCCAAATGCTCCTTCAGTTTCCAAAATCAAACAAACACTGAGAGGCAAAACCTGTCCAGACTCATTCAGCTCGAATGAAATGACCGATGTGGTCATTCTCCCCGGTGTTACAATAAAGTTTAACATCCAGGTATCCATGAAATACCTGATTACTAACTGATTGAGATGAAAATATTTCTATTTATTTTCTATTCTGACTTAAGCATTTCTTTAAAAGAAACAAACAAGCAAAGTTGTACAGTTCTGCTACCATTTTGGACAGAAACAAAGACTGAAAACTAAATATCAGTGACTTTTGACATATAACCGTGTGCTACACGTGGAGCTATGATTATGCTAATCTCTTTTTTTAATAAAGGAAACACTGTAAATTTTATTATTTGTTTTATTATCACATTAAGAAGAGTTTATCTACAAGCCGACAGCAACAAACACATTCCAGCTTTAATCGAGCTAAACGTGTAATTAATTAGAGTATATGCAGATGATACAATGATTTAAAGAGCTGATTCCCTTTGAAACTTTGATTATAAATTATGACTTTATTCATAAAGGAAGTGAAAGCTTATTACAAAAGGAGTGTCTGGAAGTGGTATAATCAGATATGAGGAATGTCTGATACTGTAATACTGAAAACAGACATACAAAGGAGCTAAATAACGAGAAAAATTAGGTTTTAAAACAAGTGGGAGTACAGAACACAGTTTAAGTAACAAAATTCAGATTTGAGAGAAAGAACAGCACTCTGAAGTGTACGGACCTGTTTGTTCTCCACATAAAAAGACTGTGTGCTTCCTGTGAACTCCAGTTTTACAAACAATTGACGGACCTGCTTCTGTTATTGAAAAAAAAAAAAAAAATACTTGTGGTCTTCTACATGTGCCATATGTTTGTGGACACAGCTGGCAGTGAGGAGATTTAAAGTAATCTGATTGTTGTGTAGATAAAGCACGATTTCAATCTGCCCCACAGCCCTCGGATGCTGACATTAGCAGCACGTTAATGCCCGACATATAGCAGACGTGTCCACATACTTTGGGCCATTTACAGCTGTGCACAAAGAGTAAGTAGTATCATGTGGAGAACAAGCAGACGCCAAAGAAGAAGAGAAATAAGAGTGTTGTGCTCTGTGTTTGGCAAGTGAGGAGTGAACGCATCGAGTGCCTTTGCAGCTGCTCATCTGAAGCTGCTTCAGTCTCTCTCAGAGAATTTTTCCTTTTCTTTGGTTTTTGGCACACCGTCGCTTTGCCGCTGAGCTCAGAGTACGCAGCAGTGCTTCTTCTTCTTCTTGCCACTCGGCCCATTGTCTTTGCTCTCAGACATTTTCTTCTTGCGGACCTCCCTCATGAGGTCAAAGAACACCTGCAGACAGATTACATGGATTAACTGTTGGTCAAAGCACTGTCTCAAAGGCCAGAGCTCGTTTTGTTTCTTTTCTTCTCTACCTTGTCCACATTGGCTCTCGTCTTGGCTGAGGTCTCCACATATTGGACGCCCCACTCGCTTGCCTTTGCCGTGGCCTCTTCAGCAGAAACCTGCCGCCGATCCTCCAGATCTGACTTGTTCCCCACCAGAAGGAGAGGGATGGCCTCCTCTTCTTTCACCCGCAGGATCTGCTCCCTGAAAATACCAGAGAGATTTTCACTCTACATTAATGCTCCTCAAAGACTATTAAATATTGATGCCCTCATTAGTCTGTTTAAGTAAATATTCTCATTTTATCGGTGGTAGAAAATGAAGCTGCAGTTCTTAGAATGTCAACAAGAGGCTGGGTCCAACAGTGAGTCAATCTCCACTAGAGATGCGCAGTAACGCATTACAAGTAACACGTTAGTGTAATCTAATTACTTTTTTCAAGTAACGAGTAATACAAAAGATTACTATTGCAAAAAAGTAGTTAGATTACTGTTACTTTCCAGTAAGCAAGCTGCGTTACCGCGTTACTAAACTGTCGCGCTTACGTCATTAAGCGCGTGCGACGCCCATGGCAGTGAAAAATTAAACTTTTTAAAAATTAAAATTAAACAAATCTGAGCGAGCCGCCACAGGAATGTGAAATTCACAGAGAAAGCCCCGGATCCCCCTGCTGACATGACCACTGCGGCACCATGCCACCCTCCACCCGCCCCACTCCTGCTAAACAGGCGACAATAGATTTAAGAGCGACAGGACTTAGTGCCGCTGAATCTTTCATTTTATTTATTTTTTGCTGTGTTTTACGTGCGTCTATTTGAAAGAGTGTAAACACAAAACATTATTTTATTTTACACGCTGGAATTTGCAGAAAATAGTTTTAAATGTTAAACAAATGTCTTCAAGTCAAAGACTGTTGCATATAATTTAATTTTTGCTTGAAGCAATGTGTATAAAGTTAAAAGATTAAAACAAGTTTTAAAGAGAGGCTTTTTCATTTGATTAGATTTTATATGATGGATTATGCAGAAAAAGTAGAATTGTGCTGAAAGGTCTGTTGCTTTATTACGTATTCAGGTTGTAAATCATGTTTTTGAAAAGTAACTAAGTAACTAATTACTTTTGAAAATAAGTAATCAGTAAAGTTACGGGATTACTGTTTTGGAAATGTAATCAGTAATTAGTAACTAGTTACTTTTTTCAAGTAACTTGACCAACACTGATCTCCACAGATTCCCACGTTAAAATGTCTGAATTTACAACAGAAATAAACATGTTTACAGCTTTCTCCAAAAAAAGCAAGCAAGCAAAACAACAAACACCTTTTGTTCTCTCATTTCCCCGTCACAACAGCTGTACAGCAGTGATTTCCTCTTTTTTAATCACTCACCTGTTTAAACTTGTATTACGACTTAAAGTTTGCCTTTCTAGTTTTTATTGAAAGCTGTCAACAGTTCTTTACTGTAGCTGCTAGCTGTCTGCTGCGCTTAATCTAAAGTCCAGCCTTTATGGGAAGGAATGGGAGGAATTTGTTGACTTAAAAGCGATCTGTGTGTGGTTCCTTTGAGTTTAACAGCTCAGTTTTCGTGTCAACATGTAAATGTGAATGATTTTTTTTTTCCCAAGGCTGAATTTTTAAAAATGTTTTAAACAGTAATTTTCACTGCCTTGTTGTGTATTATTGTGGAGATTTTACTCGACATAAAACTATTAAAATGTACCTCTGCTTTTAAAAGCCCGTGGCTAGACTTGTTAAGAAGACTCACACACTGACCTGAACTCCGACGTTGCTGTGAATGACTCGTGCTCTGTGATGGAGAAGACGAGCAGGAAGCCCTCGCCACTGCGGAAATAGTTATCCCTGATGGCTGCGTAGTCTTCTTGACCCGCCGTGTCCAAAATGTCAATCTGCACGTCCTCGCCGTCCAGCACCACCTTCTTCCTGTAGCTGTCGGCTTTGGTGGGCTCGTAGTCCTCCACGAACTGCGAGCAAAAACAAGGGTCGAGTGACTGAGGAGAAGAAACAGCACAGAGGGAAGGGCTGATGGAAAATGTAGTTCTAGTCTCACCTCGTCATACATGAACTGCAGGGTTAGGGCTGACTTCCCTACACCGCCGCTGCCCACCATGATCACCTTGTGGAGAACCAGAGAGCTCTGGTTTTTGTTCTTACCAGAGGCCATGACTCTGGTCTAGGTCAGGTGGCTCACAGCTCTGCTCTTGAGTTCTGATGACCTGTAGAGACCAGCAGAGGTCAGCAGGAAAGGACATGAAAAGATTCACACATTCATTTTGGGACTTACAAAAACCCCCCCATGTTTGGTTCGGCACAGTGTTTTATGCTGGATGCCCTTCCTGACACAATCGTCACAGCGCTTTGCGTCTCCTCCTGAACTTGAACTGGGAATCTCTCATGTGTCAGGCAAACTTGTTAACCACAACACTATAAGCCACTATATGATGTACACCTTCCTAGATATGCAACTACACGCTGACACAAATATAAATGCAAAGATGATGTTGGCCACGTGCACAGGCAGCATCACAGGATCTACATAGATTCAATACAAAAGTATAATTAAGGTGTGACGCGGTCTTGAGATTCTTTACCAGGTGATTCAACTACCACTCACGCCTTAGTAACTCATATGATGACAACAGGATGGGTCAACAACTCATAGGACAACCTCCAAGATGACTCCACTGTAGGGTGAACACCTGGAACTCCCAATCAGCTTTTAAAGCAGATGAAACCTCTCAATGAGATGAAAACCATGTTCAAGAACCTTAAAAAAAAGAAGCCAAGTTCTCTTCAGCACAAATGCCTAAGACTACCAGGAACCTACTATTTCTAAGACCTGGACACGGTGCTTAAATAATTATTTTGGCAAATATTGGGATCATGATTTAATATGATTTATCAGGAAAGACTTGGCAAAAAGTCAAAAGAAAGTATATTTTTAATAAAGGGGATTTCCTGGAATCTTCAAATATAATTCAGATAAAAAAAAATTAAAGAAATTAATCACTGTGAAGTTGTGATTTCAACCTTTTAAGGATGGGGAAGTAATGAAATGTGCATAAAGGCAAAAATGAGAGCATTATTGCTTTAATTACAGTCCTGCTCTACATGTGAACGTTTAAGGCTTCTCCACTGTGACCTGCAGACTGTAATAAATGTATAATAACAGTACAAAGTCATGAATATGTAGACATGTTGTTGAAGATTGAGCTTAGTTTTAGTTTATACTGTTCATCATCTGTTTTATGACAAACTCACTTATAAAATCAGCTTTAACAGCTTTAAAGCAGTGGCATAAACCAGTATATTTTACTTTGTTATTATCAGAATCAGAATGTGTCTTACAGTTGCTCCAAGTCAGTAACAGTAACAGACTAATCTCCAAAAGTTGAATCTGTTCATCTGGACGTAGCGTTTTGTGGGAGAAATGTTTGCGTCACTCATCCAAGTGACTGAAGTCACTTGGATGAGTGACGCAAACGCTTCTCCCACAAAACGCCACGTCCAGATGAACAGATTCAACTTTTGGAGGTTTACTTTCCTGGATGATTGAGAATGCATCAAGAAGTAACAGACTAAACTATTTAAATAATACAATATGTTACAGATTTTACAAATTTATGAAATAGCACTAATATACATAAATCACTCAATTAAAAATATCAAGGATTAACATATATAACATATATTAACATATAGATTAACATATATATCAAGAATATCAAGAATATTGACAAGAATATTACAGAGTAGAAAAGAGCGTGTGCAAAAAGGGTGTAACTATTGCAGTGTTTACACGTTTGAACATGGAAAGATTTTGAGGTTTTCCCTTTAAATGCAGGTTGTTACGCAGTGGTTTCACTGGTCTAGCCCACTTTAGGTCAAATTGGGCTGTTTGTGGACCAGGATCTATGGTTAATTTGACGCCTCTGCTCTAGAGGATTCAGAAAAATTCAAACACAGAGCTGAGTTTTTATGCTTTCCTCTAAGATCCAAAGATAAACTGGTACAGAGTGACTCCGCTTTTCTGTTTCATATCCTCACAGACGGACAGTCTGTGGTTTAAGTCAGCAGTTTGAAGGCTTTACATGTTAGCTTGCTACAAACACGAGGCGTATATTTTCTCAAGGTTAATTTAATGCTTATCCTCTGTTGGTTTTATACAGAGGTTAATGCTTTTATTTTGAAAATTAAAGTCTGGGTGCTTCTGTGTGTGCTTAGACACATATGTGATAAATGTACTTCGATCACTATGTGAGCTGAAGCTGCATTTACACCTAATTTAGTGAAGACTACAGATTTGGTGTGGCGGGGCGGTAATATCTGAATATTTTGCCATTTGGTTTGTTGTGATTATGGAGCTACGTCTTCTAACAAAGTGTCTTCTAAAAATAAGAACCTTACTGTGAGTAATGCGAGTTTTTCAGGTGCCAAACAAATGAGCAGACAGAGGAAACAACAGGATGCTTTCCATTCTTCAGCTGATTGAGATAATCACATATTTATCTTTCTGAGAGATATTGGCCTTGCTGCGTTCCTCTTGTGCTTCAGTTTACGTTCGAGGCACTGACACAAAGACGATATGGTTTGGTAGCAATGAAGACGTTTCAAGAACTCTTCAATAAGAAAAATCTCCTGGTTTGTTCATGCTACAGTTTTCACAGACATTTTAACATCGAGGTCCTCGTCTTCGCAGTTAAGTGCGAGGATCCATGCAGAGGTCCTCGTACAATCCTGTTTTTAGTCACCATGTGGACTCATCGATGAAGACCTTACATTAGAATGCACCCACAACACATCGGCACCGGGCGATGGACTTCAAACCATTGGGTCTCCAGGTATCCATGTCAGAAATGTCAGAGTCTAAATCGATTGAAATGCAAACTGCCGTTAGTCTGCACCTCATACAGCACATGTGAACCCGGCTTTAAATACGCAGTGTCTATTGTTTCACATATTCTCGCTCTTTTTCTGACGCAAAACTCCTGGTCATCAATCAGAAATGACCCAAGATATCTGCGCATATAGCCAACAACAACATACTCATGGGTTAGTTTTAAATTAATCAAGGAGACCCCCAATCAATCAGTGGTCTCCTTCGCCTTTACTGGTAGCGGCTTGAGTGGACGCAGCTTAACATCGAACGCGCGTTCTTCTAGACCAGGAATGTCAAACTCATTTTTACAGTGGCTCTTAAGTGTGCCGGCTCAGAGAAACTCCCCCTTTTTGTCAGTTTAAATAAGCTGAAGCACACATTTAATCCTAGAGATATCTTAATTTAAGAAACAAGAAGTGCAATTTCAACAACATGTCTCAGTTTTTCTACATAAAGAAGTGTTGAAAGAAATCTGAAATTCTGACATTTAACTGTTTATTTGTAACTTATTTACTCTGGTGTCACGTGAATGGCTACGAGGAGGTCTTTATCAGTGGGAAAAGCTGTAAAACCTGTGAAAATACAGGTACAAGTCCAACATTTATGCCCTTCTTCACTTGTTCCAAAAGATGTTCAGTGGGGCTGAATTAGAGCCTTTGCCAGGCCAATTCTAGCCCTCAGTGCCTTATGTTTGACACCCCTATACAAAGCTCTGCTTCTTACAAAGTCTGCTGTTCACACTGTGACAGCTTTGTGGTGTTGTAAACACAGAAAAATCGCAGAACTGAACTCAACAGATCGACTGATTGTCACCGATATGAGATCCAAGTTTCTGATTCAGGATTGGACAAATAAGTGATCAACATTTGTGATCGGTGACAACGTCACATCAGCTCTAACATCAGACAGAAAGTAGAGCCCCCTTAAGCACACCGAGGGCTAAAAATCCAGCCCTGAAAGTGTCTGCACTGCTGGAAAGTACTAGGAGGAGAGCAGGGCCAGTTCCTTAGAAGTTCATGGGGAAAGTTCCTGCAGTGGAAAAGGGTCGTTAGCTTCAGGTGTGAGTGATACAGGTCTGTACACCCTGCGTGAGTGATAAGTATGGGAGGTATGTGGAAAAACCCTCTCGCCAGTGACCTTTCCAGTTGCTCGACATGCGGGCAGAGATAAGCTGGAGCTGTAAATAAGATCCGAAATTAGCCATAGATTAATAACACGGCTGGCTGAGCTCAAAGAGGAACTATGTGTGCTCCTGTCAACACTCAACTTCAGCTTCCTCTCTGCCCTAAACAGCTGGAAACAAGTCTAAACAAGACACTAAACAGACACTTCTGCTCTTCCCGATTTCTGCCCCCGGCCCTCAAACGTCATCTCTGATTGGCCTCAGGCGCGGCCAGGCCTCTTGTGATTGGTCGGTCGCGCTGCCACTCACTGCTGCCCGTAAAGCAGCGACAGATAACGATTTCTGTTCCTCCACAGGGGGAAGCTGAGCGAGAATCCGCCTTTAAAACGCTGCCTGCGGGGCAGAGGCGGACCGTGGCGGGGTTAACAGCACGGTCGGACTCCACTCACTCACCTGCTTAGGTGTTTTCCTGCCGTTCACTCAGAAATCCGCTTCACGCACAACTTTTACAAGTTCTCCAGCAGAGTGTGCGCCCCACCTTGTACACGGACTCGGCGAAGATCGTCTGTGTTCACGAGGACGACCCACTCTTTCAGCTAAACGCAGGCGGCCGCTCAGCGCACGCGCAAATATTACCAGGGCGACTGATTCACCACTGTACCCGCTAAACAAACACCAACACATGTTATTAATCATCTTTGAAGGTTATACGATTCAAAGAATGTCCACAAAATGTCTGTCCCTGTTATTTCTAGCAGAGAAACCCGGAAACAGACACAGAGTGACACCTCCTACCTTTACCCTCCTGTCCTCTACAGGATGTGACGTCACGGAATTCCCTGTCTTTATTGATACTGAAAGAAAAAAGGAATCCACAAAAGTTCATTCAGTAACATTTTTATAGGCCACTTTGACACTTCACTTTATTTACTACTATATGTACATATATGTATATATATATATATATATATATATATATATATATACTATATTATTTAGGTTTTGTGTTTGCTATTACTTAAATGTCATATATCATATTTAACTTTTTTTTAACCTTTTTTTGTGATTTACTGCCTTTGAGCTACTTTACATTTTCCTTCATTTTATTTTATTTATTTTTTTTAAAATTTCATTAATTTTGTTCTACATACAGTTGACTAAAATTTGTGACCTTTGAACTTGAAGAAAGGGGCGACAGAAATTTAAAAAGGCAAATAAATATGATGACTGTTTTGTTCCCTTCTTAGATCACTGCAGTGAACTAACTGATCCATACGGGAGGGGAACAAATGATGAAATTAGAATAATTTTAAAAATAGAAAATAAATAAATAAATAAAAACAATCTAGTAATCATTAAGCTGGATAACCTCACATTTTTTTCTTTTGGGACCATGTCCACAACTCATGAAGAAAAGCTGCTTTCTTTCAGTTCCCTTCACCTCTGATGACTTTATATTTTATATTTTTCAAATCTCCCAACACCCCTTGACCTACAGGGACAAATATGATGTGAAGGTCTTTACAGCAGTGTGGAGTTTGTTTCTAAACCAAAAAAAGAAGAACAATGAGCAGCCCAGACAGGACTAACAATTCTGACTATTCTGTAAACTAAGAGGACTGTGGCCTGCTTTGCTTCAGGATTTTAGTTTATGCTTATGATACCATCAGACGTCTCCTGCAGAGGAAAAACAGAATAGATTTAAAATCAGTGACCCCGGTTTTAAACTAAAAAAAGTTCAGTTTCTGAATTTCTCCTAGTGTGTGCCATGGCCCTCTGCTGGACTGTGGAGGTACTGCAACGATCAATTATCGCAAGCAGAAAGCTACTTTCAGCTGCTCCCTGATTCACACGGGCCACAGTAGGTTTTATGTCGGATGCTCTTCCTGTTTCAGCCCCTTCCAGGGGATTTATGTCTCCTCCCAGCACTGAATCACTACACTATGAGGGCAAAAAATTTTTTAACAATATGTTACAAAATAAAACCAACAGGAATATAACGTTTTAAAAGTCACATCTTTAAAACTTTTATATGATTTAATGCTGCAGCATTAACTTGTAGCATCAGATGCAGTTTTATAGGCTAAGCCAAATGATCACCCATCCACCAATCAATCTTCAGGACCAAAGCAGAATCCATTTGGTTAAACTCTGTAGGATAAAGTCCTTTGGAAAGGTTATAGAAACACATTTTTCTCTAAAAATGTTCTTTGTTTCTTGGATTAGCTTGGAGACCTGTCCAGGTGTGCTCCATCTTCAGACAGTAACAGCTGGGATAGACTCCATCTGGAAAGTAAAGCTGCAGACAAACAATCAGAAAAGCAAAATGAAAACACAAAGGAAACATAAATTTTTTTCCTGTGTGATGATCAGAGGTTTGGCCTATGTTTGATTTTCACATGTCAAACCAGAACCAGAAGCACAATGAGGAGTCTGTGAGTCTGTGAATCAGTCTGTGAACAAAGAGAATAATTTCCTTCACAGCCTCATCAATTTTATGTTAACTGTTTAACTTTTGTCCTCTTTTCACTAGAGTAGAGGTTTCTGCTGCAAAATTTCAAAATCATACCCACGTGGAAAGCTTGAACATTTTCTTGCGGTGCAAAACTATAGAATGATTGAAAGATTTTATACATGATGTAGTTTCAGTGTTTGGAACAAAGATGGCGCCATTTCATTACTTTCCTCACCCATGACAAGGAGGAGCGGAGATCAGTGACTTAAGTGCCAACCTTTATTAAACTGGTCCTTTATGGAGCTCCAAAGTTTAGTAAAACCTGTTTTTAACCTTTTATTTGATCATATTTATGATATATAAAATAGAATACATTTAAGAGTTCATATTAATTAGAAATTATGATCCATGCGGTCATTATCTGTGAGGATAAAAAGGGAAAAGCAGATTGGACCTGTGTCTGCTCTTCAGGTTGTTTTGCCTCGTGATAATCACCAGCTGAAAGGTCAAAGGTCACTGAGCCCAGCCTCTCTGCCTATCTCGCTGGTGCTGGCTGTAAAGGGGTGTGACGAGCTCATTTGGTTCTCAGTTTTACTAACAAATGTTGTTGTCCGGACTTCCTGCCGTGTCATTAGGACGAGCTGTTGCGGATCATGTTCCATTTGACTACAAAGAGCGAGGCGCTCAGATTATTTGAATGTTCTTTTAGGGCTTATCGAAATGAGCTTGGCTGAAAATGTAACGCTGTGGTTTGAGCTCCCATGGTGCTTCAGGGCGTTCACGTCAAAGTTTATCCACTTGCAATAACCCCAGGTGTTTATTTTAATACATGTGGCAACATTTGTTTGAATTTCCAAAAGTATGTGGTCACATCTTAGTTTGAAACAATAACACATGAAGAATAAAATCAGTCTTTTTCTATACAACTGAGAGGAAATATCAGGGTAAGTCAACATTTTTCCATCTATGTTGTTTTTTGCCTGCTGGTCACTGACTCAACTTGAAAATCAACCGTTTTAAAGAAGCTAAAGGACACAAAACAACAAAGTGTCTACAAAGTCACTTTTATGGACCATTAACATTTAATAAATTCCTACTTGAGTAGGAATTTATTTGGTGTACATTAAAAGGTAATCCAGGCTTTATATTAAAGCTACAACATATGGTACGACTGAAATGGTGGTATTTCCATACTTTTGGTCACATTTTTCTATCCAGTTGTAAGGTAATGTTATATAAACTGATTACCATATTACATATCTGTGTTATGTTGTCTTTCTGAAGGCTGAGCATTGATTCAAGTTCAGCTTATAACAAACTTCCTTTGGAAAAGGCCAGATTTAAGGATCTTAAAGGATATAAAACAAAAGCAAAGACTACAAATTTCCTTTTATGCACCAGAAAAACTTTAAAAGTTAGTATGAGAGTATTAAACACAGGCTTCTGTCACTCTTATTAAGATTACAGTTTAATCCAGACTTTATGTTTTGCTGGGTCTTGATGTTTTATGTGATTTTCCCTTGTTTTTCCTCTTCCTTGTACTCTTCTGACTGCAAACACCCTCCCCAAAGTTAAAGTGTTTTCCCTGTTTTATTTATTTTAAAGTGTGCTCCTGGATGATTAAACCAAACTGTAGTCGTGTTTTAGCGGAATCTTCTGTGATGTGACGTCTTAAAAGTCCACGTGAGGTGAAGCACTACCGGACTACAGGATGCATAGACAAATAAACAAAAGCATTACAAGTGGTATTAGAAGAGAGGAAAGGGTAACACCGAAGTCCACTGAATGTTCTTACTCTTCAAACAACAAGTATTTTATATGTAAACAAAGGTACGTCAAAGTACTTGAGTACTTTGACGTACTTTCATTTTGAGTATTTCCATTTTCTGAGTCCACTACATTGCAGAATAAATATTGCAGCTGTTACTCAATCAGTCATACTGCACATCTAAACTCTACATGAGCATGCAAAAAAGTTGTTTTATTTATAAATTTAGCAGTGGAATGTTTTCAGAACTGAAATAATATGACTACATGCAATAAATAACATTTGATTACAATTAAAGTACTGACAGATGCTATTGTTCCTGCACCAGAACATAAAGAGGAGGTTATCAATAACAAGAAAATTCTCCAAGTAAGTAGATCCTTTTTACCAAATCCAGCTAAGTAACCAATTTGAACATTTGTGTTTAAAGTAGTAAATAAATGAGCTGAACTCAAGCAGATCAAATACAATTTGTGATGATCATTGAAAAATAAATCACTCAAAAAGAGAGAAAGTGACACATGGCGACTGAAACAAAGTACAACTTTCATAAAATAAAATAAAAGTTTTAACTATTTAATCCAAATAACTACTTACTAATATGGTCCCTTCTTTAATTAAATTAGGGCATTTAACTTAATTCATTTTGATCTCCAGTTCCTGAAGTTCACTTTCTTATTAATTTATCTATACTTTTTATCTGCATACACAGTTTTAAATACTTGAGAAATGGCAAAGACCACCAATGTGCAACTTTATAACCTTAATTTAGCAATTCTGTGCTAATTATTTCAGGTATATTGTGTTTGGACTTTTAGAAGTGTGGCTGTGTAAAGATTTAGATATAATAAGGCCACCAAGCCTCCTGCAGTCCCATTCATGTTCCTGTAAATGTGTGGCGTATGGGCCACGCGAAGGTGACAAAATAGATTTTTTAAACACATAATATAAATATCAAAAATGTTCTAAAAATAGAATAGAAATAATCGATGTTTATAAAACATAAAAGTGGCTAAACTGAGTGTAGCTGAGATTTTCTTTTGCTCTACTGTAACTTGATGTGATATCTCCTCATTAAGCAAATTTACTGTAACTCACCTTTTGTAAGGTGCAATAAGTTTATTATACATCATTTACATTTTTGTTACATTTTATTACATTTACATCAAATAAAGTGAGCACCATAAACTTCAGCTGCTTTTTTTTTTTTTTTTTTTTTTTTTTTTTAGTTTTTGGCATATGTAGAGCACATTTCTTCAGAATTCTGCACAATTCAGCCCTTCCCACAGCTGTTTCAGGTAATCAGATTACTTCAGCAACCGAGGAATCCTGTGGCTTTCTGTGGGCGGAGGAGGGCAGAGGGGTGGTGTAAACCTGTAAACAGCTCGGGTTTTTAGAGTCTGCCTCCCTTTAGGGCTAATTTCCCCACAGGGAGTTTTTCAGCAGTGAGCACCCCTGGCGCTTCTCTGACTCCTCATTAGCCCCGCCCACACGATCCCCCATCCCAACCCCCTCTCCTGTATATAAGAACTTTTGGGTGACTGCAAGCTCACACGGCAGAATGGAAACGCTGCTCGGTGCGCTCACTGGCACGCCTCACTCTCATCTTCCTCTTCCTCTTTTTAATCTTCTTAATTGCGCGTCGGCACTCCGGCAGCAGCAGCACAGCGGGGGTCACGAGCAGGGCTGCATGTAGACAGTGAGGATGATGATGATGGTGATGCTGACGGACTGAACTTTGAAGATGCTCGTGGAGGACTCTGCGCGTCTTCTCCGCTCTCTGTGGAATACGTGGAACTTCCTGCGGGGCTGATGCTGATTACCGTGATGCTTTTCGGGTGAAGCTCCAAAAAAACAAACAAACAAACAAACAAACAAAAAAACTGCCCCAAATAAACGGATTACCGAGGACTGAGCTCCGCACTGATGACAGGCTGCTGGTAGCGATGTGATAGAAAGGTCTCCTGCGCACACACCTCCCAGTGATCAGAGCCGAGCGGGCTGCCGTTACGCGCGGAGGCTGCTCTGCGCTTAAGGAGCGCGTTTCAGTCTTCCTTTTTGAACTTTATGATCTGAACTGTGACAAAAAAAAAGAGGGAGAAAAGTTTTTTCTGCTCCTCCTCAGACAGAAAATGAGTAGCTGTCTCCTCAGACTGGCACTCCTCGTGGCTTGCGTCCTCTCCATCCGCTGCACCGCTGCGCCTGGGACTGAGGCGGAGGCGCGCACGGCGTCCCGGGACACCTGCGCGTCCTGCGGCGCCGGCGCTCGGCCGGAGGAGCCGGAGTCCGGGCGGCTCGACGGGGACTTCTTAGAGGCGGTGAAGAGGCACATCTTAAGCAGGTTGCAGATGCGGGAGAGGCCCAACATCACGCACCCGGTCCCCAAGGCGGCCATGGTGACAGCCCTGCGGAAGCTGCACGCCGGGAAGCTGCGAGAGGACGGGAGGGTGGAGATCCCCAACCTGGACGGGCATCCGATGAGCAACGAGGTGCTGGAGGAGAGCTCGGAGATCATCAGCTTCGCGGAGAAAGGTGAGGAGTCACTCACGCCTCACTGTTCTCATCATAAAGTCTTTTTTTTTGCTTTTTTAAATTTTTTTTTTTAATTGAAACTAATTAAAACCAATTAGATCACCTGTTTTATTTAGTTATGAAAAAAGAGAACACTTTGATTTTTCTCTCCGAGGTGGATCTGTGCTTTTGTTTCTATGCAGAAAATAAGTTCAAGGTGAAATCCAACACGTTTTTTTTTTAAAGATGACACAAAACGTGATTTTAACCCTAAAACTAAAACATTTCCCTATAAAAACTAACTCTTTTTAACACTTTTTAAAAGTACGCAGGTGTGAAAATAGCAGAAATTTATCAACAAAAAGCACCAAGTTTTAAAAACCTTTAAAAAATAGATTTTGATGAACCTTTATGGCTGCAGGTTTATATAAAGGAGGCAGGACACTTGTTCTCCTAAAATTCAGGATGTGAGCTGATATTTGATGTATGCAGAGAGGATCAGGAGACACACACACACACACACACACTGAACTTCCTCCAACTCTGCTGCTCTGTGTGTGTGTTTAAAGTGTGCGTGTGTCTTTATATACTGACTGAGTGAGAAACAACCCAGAGAACATGCTGATGTTGAACAGATGTTGGTGCTAGGACCTGAAAACCCCGCCAAAATAAAAGCAGAGGGGCCAGCTGTAGCTGCTACCTGAAGTTGTTCTGTGAATCGGGAAGCTTGATTTCTTTCTAGAATCAACCCCTGGGGATAGTTTGGGACTGTTTTTGACCCCAGTTAAGCTGTCATCACATGTTGGCTGTTTCCACTGTAGACAGTCTCAAAGTAAACCAAAAGAAATGCTGGTTTTGCCAGATCTAAAAACTCATTTCATGCATTTTCTGCACACTTTAAGTAAAGTTTTGTGATTCTTTAGGCAGATAAATTACAAATCAGGCACATTTTGAATGGAGTTTGGTGGCTGTTGCGTTCATGTGAGTGACAGAAAGTGGGGACAATCCAAATCTGAGTGCTGTATTCACTTCCCTGTAAAAAATAAACCAAGTGTAAACTCTGCTCGGTGTCGGCGGAGGTTTCACTCCCCGCTGAGAGGCTTTTATGCTCTCAGATGTTTCTCTCTGTGGCCGCTGTGTTGCAGACCTTCCACCTCGGCGTCACCCGCTTGCCAGTTGGCTGGCATTGAGCGGCGCTGAGCGGCTGCCAGCGGGGAAATGGCACGACGACAAGGCCCACAGGAACAGTTTTGCTTTATTTGAAAGGAGCAGGGCTGAAAATGATCAACGACACCACCTGCTTCGCCCACGTGTGTCTCTCAGCGCGCTCGCCATCGCTTCTCCAAAACATCTGCTTTCTACATCAACAAGTCACCACTCAGAGTGTCTCTGTGTTTGTGTGCATGTGTCTGTGTGTGTGTGTGTGTGTATTGATTATATCATGTGTTTGAGTGTCATTTATCCCTGCCTGTTTTGGAGGATTTGAGCTTTTGTCCAGCTTTTCTGTGAGTGCCTGCATGCACATGTGTCTGCATCCAGGATACTGTGTGTTTATATGTGTGTGTGTGTGACACAGCAGGCCTGTGTTGAATCAGTCTTCTCAGTATAAGGTCAGAGCTTTTGTGCTGGTTGTCGTGCAGCCTGAATGCAGATTGACGGGCTGAATCCTGCAGCCTGGCACCCCATTAAAAATCATTCCGTGTGTGTGTGTGTGTGTGTGTGAGATCTAACTGCAGCCTCTAAAAACACAGGGACCCGAGTGCATGGTGCTGGTTTGTTAGCTGCTGCGTCACAGTGACACACAGTTTGGATTCTGACTTTCAGGCTAACTTTCTGTGAGTGTGAGCTCGGTTAGTGGCGATGCCTTCACTTGCTGCTGTATTTATGAGCTCACTGCTGACATTTGGGTCACTCTCAGAAACAAGGGGTCCTGTAAAAATCAATAGCTGCCCCTGCAGGTGCACCAATGTACCTCTTAAGCTTGATGGTTGGATCTCGGGGCAACTTTGTAGTACAGATTTGCACTTCTTTATGTCCACCAGGTCACTGGGGTAAAGGTAAAGGTTAATATTCACCCAAATAAAAAAGCTTTTAACAGAAAAACACCAAAAAGACTTTGTTTGAAGTTCAACATCTTCTACTTTATGGAAGTTTTAAAGTTTTTCTTCTGCATGTGTATAAAATAAAAAACAAACTCAGCTCCTACTCTTGCAACCTAGTCACTGTTAACCTCTTAACATCCAACCAGAGGAGGGGTTGGCGACTCTAGAAGGTCATATTGACTTAGAAAAAGCAAAAGACCAAATAGTTGTTCACTGCACAAGCAAATAACGCTAACAAAAACATTCTCCAAAATGCTGCATGAGCATTTAAATTATCTCACATATTGCCATTTGGATGACGTGCATGACTGAACAGGTTAGTGATAAAACAGGCTGGACTGGAATCAAGTCCTGTTTTCCTCCCCTCACCTCCACCTGGTCGTGGGAGACGGCTGCCCCTCCCTGAGCCTGGAAATCCCATAAGGGGAGTTTTTCCTTCCCACTGTCACCAAGTGTTTCTTCTCTGTGGGTCGTCACATTGTTGGGGTTTCTCTACAATACTGTAGAGCCTTTACCTTACAATATAAAATGCCTTAAAGTGACTGCTGCTGCGATTTTGTTCTATATGAATAAATCTGGTTTGAATTGAACTGAAGTAAATGGCAGTTGAGACTCTGCAGTCATTTGCTTTAAGATTCTTTGGCACAATGCTGTCTGTGGTTGGTTTTTCATGGGTTGTTTTCAGGACATTGTTGGTAGATTTAGATGGTCTGTGGGCCGGTTCTAGTCCTCAGGCTGGTGGCAGACATAGAGTTGCATTTCTAACCACATGCTACAAAATACAAGATGTTACCTTCCCATCTACTCAATTCAATTCTGACACATTTAGCACCAAAAAGTCTTGCCTGATGGTCATTTTAGTACATTATGAGGACCTGTGGATCATATCAAATGACCTCCATAAAATAGCAATGTGTAAAATAGTGTTTATTTGACAGTTTTTCCCCTCAAACATGAATAAAATTGCTGTACTGGATGGTCCATTTTTGCCCATGTTTTTCTCATTTTTACATATTTGGAGTAAAATATTTTGTAATCAACCTTCAACATCTTATTTTGTGTAATTTTGTTAAAGCACAAACTTCATGTTGCTGAAACACACGAGTTTCCAGAAAAAGCACAAGCTCAAAATTTCTACTTTAGGATCTGGATCATTTAGTATTTTTATATAATAAATCACAAAGGGTCATTCATTGTTTTAAAAAAAGGAGAAGTAACTGAGTTTTAACAGACCTCTGTTGTTTGACCACTTTGACGCCAAGAATATGATTTACTTATCTTCCTCTTTTCATTTTGGCGCCACTGATCTCATAACCACAAGCGGGTCAGCATTTCTTGTAGCCGCAGATTTCAAATGAAAGACCATTCAGAAAATGTCCAGTGTCAACAAATGTTTGACAGGAAAACAGCAGATAAGTGAATTCAAATGAAAGTGGTTACATGCCGTCACGTCGGCTTATTTTAGCTTGAATTGAAGTTTTAGTTACCGCATTAGAAATTCTTTTTGGAAATTTGCACAGTTGGGCCACTGCCACATCACAGCATGGTTTATTCATCTGTCTCTTAATCCTGACTAAACATTTGTGGCTCTGACCACAGAGAAAGTAAGATAAATAAATGATAAATATTTGCCAGATGTAACACCGAGCCAGTTGCCGTCTTTCTTTTCCAGCGCATGATGAGCAGTTTATTAAAATAAGTCTGTTTGGACACTTTCAAAGCATTTACCATCAAGCCGAGCTTGGTATTGATACCAGAGTCCTTTAATCTCTGGGTTTATCTTGTCCAGAAGAATCCACGACTTCCTCGGTCCCATCAAAGACAACGCAGCTGGCTCATCTAACAATGCTTGTAGATCTCATCCCCAAACCAACGCCAGCCCCTTCAGACCCCTCCTGCCACTGAGTGCTTGTTTATATCTGCATCACAGGCATTTTAGCTGTCGCTTTGATCTCTACAGTTTAGAATAAGTGAGCAAGCCGAGGGTTTTAGCATCTTGATAGAATATGTGGTGACAGATGAACATGCACCACCTGTGAAATCTGCGCCTGGAGCTCAACTTAACCTTTGTTATCCTTTTGTAGAAACTTCACTTTATCATCCTTGATTTTTATGGTGACAGCAGCAGTCTAATCTGCGGGCAGTGTTTGATGTAACAGCCAAGTTGCTGACTCAGAGATATCCTTGCCTCAAGATGGATGAGGCGAAGCTTGTAGAGTTAGAACATCTTTGACACTGTTTCAGATTTATGTTTTGTGTACCCACAAGCCTTGTATCCAGTTCAGGGAAGCTTTCATGGTATTTGGTTGGTCTTCTATTTTTTTCTGGTTAAAGCTCTCGAGGTTCATTCACTGAAGTCTGTGGCCTCCTAAATGCTGTCAGTCTCAATTCATCCTGGTCAGCTGCACTCAGAGTTCAGGAGGTTCAGACCTGATTAATGGCACTAAGCTTCTTCACCTGACATCCGTCAATCAGCTTCTCATTGGGGCATTTAAAATAAAAGCAAAGCTGCAAGTTCTAGGTTTGAAACAGCCACTGAAAGCTTCATAAGCATCTCAAGATAAATGACCCAAAAATGTAAAACACAGTAGATTGATTAGACCGTTTCTTCTAGTCGTGAGAGTGTGGAGTACTGTTTCACTCCACCATCAATTACTCAAGAGTACTTAAAGGATATTTACACGTCTCTGCTCCAGATCAAAACTTTATCCTTCGTTAATGGGCAAACTTGCTTGCAGAATAAATCCCACAAGAGAAATAAATGAGATGGATTGCAATCCATACAAAGCAGCCCAGACCAAACAATCTTGGCATTTTGTTGTAGTTTAAGTACTTGGAATACTTCTAAGGGCAACACGGTGGTATTAATCTGTCTAGAGGTATCACTGGGTTTGAGGGGATTTGAGGATTTGTATTTCTCAGTCGCAGTTCTTCAAATGAGCTAATAGTCCTTAAACCTGTGTCCATGTGCAGTGTCTGCACAGTCTCTGAGAATAAGCTAATGCCATGGAGATAGTCTTTCTTGTGTCTCCTGAGGCTTCATAGACGTGTATTGCTCTCTCAGGCCTCATTGTAAGGACAGTCAGGCTTCATATGATTTTATTTTCTAAATTAGTAACATATGATTTTATTTTCAGCCTTTGCTTTTGTGAGGTGCTTTTTTAGGTCCCAAACTAACTTATCCCTCTCCTTTCTATATCTAGACCATTCCAGTCACAGTCCGAATTATCTGTGCTACTTACCCTAACTCTTTTCCCCTTGGATAATACTTGTTATCCAGGGGAAACACTTGTTTCTCTTTTCTGAACTGAGCAGCTTCTGTCATCTTCAGGACTGCTTCAGAAGTTTATCAGAAGTTATCTGCCTATACAGCTTACTAGGGCTAACCTTGGAAAAACCCAGAACCTATTCTCGTGCTTCTTTATTGATATATACTGAAGTGTCAAAACTGATCATTAAGGGTACAAGGGAGGTCATCAGATGTTGCCTTTATGGGGCAAAAGAGTTATATCTTAATATAAACATTTACCCATGAGCTGGTTGTCACTTTATTTTCAGTCGTCAGTGGTCTTTCCAGATGGCGTATTCTGAACAGTTACTTGACATCATTGTTAATACCTCTGATGTGTTTTTGCTCCTTAGATGATCTGGTGACATCCCAGTCCAGCCTGTTTTTCCTGATCTCCAGCGAGGGGAACCAGAACCTGTATGTGGCGCAAGCCACCCTATGGCTCTACTTTAAGGTGCTGCCGGCACCTTTGGAGGTGCGTGCCAGGCGGAAGGTTACGGTGAAGGTGTACTACCAGGAGCCTGGCCTTGGCAGCAAATGGAACCTGGTGGAAAAACGAGTGGAGCTGAAACGCAGTGGCTGGCACACCTTTATGCTGACTGATGCTGTCCGGTTGGTGTTCGAGAAAGGTGACAGGCGACAGAACCTGGATATCCGCTGTGAGGGCTGTGAGGCAGAGGGTGTCTTGCCCATTTTGCTCAATGTCAATGATGAGTCCCACCGGCCCTTCCTGGTGGTACAGGCGAGGCAGGCTGACAGCAAACACCGGATCCGGAAGCGAGGTCTGGAGTGTGACGGCAGCAGCAACCTGTGCTGCCGGCAGCAATTCTACATAGACTTCCGACTCATCGGTTGGAGCGACTGGATCATTGCACCGTCAGGCTACTACGGGAACTACTGTGAGGGGAATTGTCCGGCTTACATGGCCGGTGTCCCCGGTTCAGCTTCATCCTTTCACACAGCAGTGGTGAACCAGTACCGCTTGCGGGGGATGAGTCCGGGCTCCATGAATTCCTGCTGCATCCCCACAAAGCTTAGTACCATGTCCATGCTCTACTTTGACGACGAATACAACATCGTCAAGCGCGACGTTCCAAACATGATCGTGGACGAGTGTGGCTGTGCTTGAGTATGTTTTTTCCTGTTTACTTAAAGTGGAACTGAAGAACTAAACAGATTCACAATATTACAAAAAAATTAAATATAAGAATATTTATGGACGACGGAAAAAACGTGCACGCACAACCTCATCCACACATATCTACACACCCTCATATATTCCTGCACAAAAACTTGTATATATATTTATGTTTGTTGATATATTCATAATATGTGGTTGAAGACTTAGTCTCCTGCAGACAGAAATGAAGAGTTCTCTTCCAAATCTTTAAAAATCCACTTGGAAAACAATCAATATCGGAAGTTCTTCATTAATTATCTCTAAGATAATGAGGATCTGGTTTGCTAAATTGTGCAAGACTTACTTAACCTACTAGCCTTTACAAAGCAGCATCATCTGATGTCATTTTCTGCTATCACTCAAGTATTTAGCGTAGGTGCCACTTGAAACTCTTCATGAGTAGAACATAAACCCAACCTTGAATGTTAAAATGCTGTCTCCAGAGGAGGTAAAAGGAGCTTTACATGAGTAACAATGAAGGTTGGGGGGTGATTCTGCTATGCCTCTTTCAAGAATACTTTGGACAAACACTGAAAATGTCTTCACACCACTCAAGCTACACCAACATACAGCACTTCTGGCTTGGACCGTACAGCACTTCTGGCACTTCTGGCCTTGATAAAAGTTTGTTCCACAATAAGACTCGCAAATTCCAGAAACAGATTTTTGAAATGAATGGAAACATATTCTATATTCCAGTAACCTTTTTAACAAAGTTTTTATTACTCCAAAACCATTCAATAATTATCCAAAATAAAGGTAGAACTCTTGTGAGATGTCACAACTGATATTCAATGGAATATCTGTTTAGAGGCCATGTTTCTGATATGCATTTCTTCGCAGTTTTCCATCATCTTTAGTGCTGATCAAACATTTTGATTTGAAAATTATTTTACCCAGTAGAATCTGTAGATAAAAAAGAAATGGGTTAGTAGCTTGTCTAATTAATGTTTATACTTAATTAGCACTTAAGTAACACTCAAAGTGTCATACGTTTATGCAAACTTAATTTTTGACCTCTTCTAAAGACTTTGATTGAGTCAACCAAATGCCTTCCCTTTCTTTTTGGGTTTTGAAGCTCTGAACTTAAAAAATACATTCTGTAGTTGAAATTTTCATCACCAGCAGAATCTGTACAACATAAACTAGCAGCTCAACCAAATTCTACTCTTTTTTGGGGGAATATGTACCGTTAAAGGTAATAAACCCCATCTTTCAGGAATCCACCTTAAATTCTCATCAAAGTATGGGTCACATTTTGCCCCAATAAAAATATTTATATCTGACACTTGGGCAATAGCCCATCCAGTCAATGTATAATGAGATCCCATTTACCAACTAAAGTTCCAGAGATTCTATGATATAATATTTGGTTTTCCCAGAGGTTTTGGCTTAGTCAACCAAGCTTCTATGCTTCCTTCTTAAAATTTGTACTACTGAAAGTAATAAACCCATCTTTAAGGAGACTATCTTACTTTTGCACTCAGGAATGTGCCAAACTATTGCCTCCAGAGAAATCTGTCGATCAGAAGGTCAGTAACTATGAGCTTTGATTTACCATCTGAAGCTTCAGAAATTCCACGTTAGTTTGTTTTGTGACCTATTCAAGATATTCCTGTTAGGGTGAAAACGTCGACCCTTTCTTCTTGGTATTTGTATCACTGAAGTAAAAGAAAATCCTTTTAGTTGACTAACCAACCTTCTCATTAAGGTGCCAGTCAAACAAATATTCCTTTCCAGCATATAATCAACAATGAAGATGATGGGATGAATATCAGGAATGACCTCACAAGCAAGATATTTCCTTCACTTTCCTGCAGCTTCTCCTTGAAATGGAAGGTTTGACCCCTTCCTTATTAAAATACATTTAATGTAACTCTTATTTACGTCAGTGAAAGTGAAAAGTTGCCATATTGCTCAGTTAAGAGAAGGTGCAACTTTGCACTTCCTGACGCACACTTTGATAGCACTTGCAGATTCAAATGCCTTTAATGAGCCCTACGTGGCACATCAACGCCCACAGTCCTTCTAAAATAAATAAGTGCCGCATGAGCTATGCAATGTATAGTATTTACCCATATATCAGACAAGATGAACTTAAGCTCTAGTGACAAACTATCACCAATACTTGAAGTAAGCGTGGCAGGCAGTTGGGCTTCAGGTGGGAGGCTCTGATGAAAAAAAATTCCTTCTCTTTTGAGAAGGAAACACTATTTATTTTTCTTTGATTTATAGTTAAAGAAACAACAACAACAACAACAAAAGCAGGGCAACAGTTTGACTTATTCAGTATACTCAAACCTAAAAATGCACACACCAAATCTCTGTGTATTTGTTTTTGTCTGGAAACTCCTTCAACATGACCGGGAGGTGAGCAACCAAACTTTGTACACTGATATAGCTTAGATGCCTGAAGGTCCATATATGTATATATATATACACAGATATTATGATGTTATTATGTTGCCTAGCAACAACCTATCAACATGTGAAAATGCCCAATTTTTAGAATATATGCACCTATAAATGCTTTTAAAAGCATTGCATATTTTTATTTCTCAACATTAACATAATTTGTAGCCACAAAACTTCAACATTTTAATGACTCTGTCATGCTGCCCGGCAACCACCTACCTAAAATGACACTTATATAGCAGCGAAGGACCTGAGCGTTACAGAGTACCCACAAAAATAGGCTAATTACTGTATGTTAATACATTTTCTCAGAGTGATGAAGTGTATCACTTTGCCAACAGCAAGAACAGACCAAACAATAATGTAGCATGGGCACTAGTCAGCTGTTGCTGACTGCTTTGTGGTGTGTGTATCGAGTAAAACCAATGTTTGGAATTTTATTTTAATAAATGTATTTACTCTTGCAATTTTTTGAGATTTGGTTGGCTAAATATTGAATATGTTGCACAGTAAAATTGAACCAACACAGCAGCTTAAGCTAATATATCTTCAAGTCCAGGGGTTCTTACGATGGAGAAAACTGTCCAAGGACCCCCTGGTACTCCTTCCACCAATATAACTTTTTAGAGTTTGGTGTCAATTGATGTGTTGCTGTTGGCTCAAAAATAATATTGGAAGGGAGTAATGGGCACATTAATCTTGTTGTATTGACGTAAAAGGTCCACTTCTGCATAGATGCAGGTTTTACTGATACAGCACACTGTTTATTTTGCATGTAAAATATGAATCAGTGGTTCCAAACAGCACCAACATTCGTTCTACAACTGCACATATAATGTACAAGTTTGTTTCAATGTCATCCGTACATTGCTATACCAGCTCAATTCAATAATCTGTTGGAGTTTTTTCTTCTCTTTAATCTAAAAAGGTTTTACTTGCATTAGAAAAATAATCATCTGAAATGTAAAAAGAGGCTAACTGGGGCTAACTTTGACCCAAATGCGATGCACGAATAGTGATTTTTAAATGAATGCATCCCAGCGGAGTTCCCATCGCGGCCTGTTTGGCACCATAACACACTTTGAGACACACTTTCAGGCCTCAGTCACTTTGATATTTTCAGGTTAAATGCTTCAGCGACCTGTTATTTCACAAGCTCGTTACACATTTTTCTCTTATTCGCTGGGTAAAGAGAAATACCTGAGACTTGATACTGCTCATTATCTCGTGTTTTCTCCAGCCTCCTGCCTGATGCCCAACCCCAGGCTCACCTGCCACTGTAATCTTTTGCTTATTCTTCAAAGCGAATGGTTCTTAGAGTATTTGCACTGAGGAGTTGTGTGACTAGTCATAAAAAAATGAATAGTAACTGACATTGAAAAAATAAAAGTTATTTTTATAGAAGCAAAATTGAATTCTGTTCAAATGTATTATACCTAATCATGGAACCAAAGAGGCCAAGAGGTTTAGCTATTGAAAGATGGCAATGTTGTCATGTTTTGTTTGTAAATGATGTTGTGACAGTTAAGAGGCCTAAACACTGTATCAGGGTATAGTATCAGTCCATAATCTGCTTAATCCTTTTTCTATTTTGTACCTAGACATGGAATATTTCATATTTTTTCATCAGATGACTTAAATATTCCTAGTTTCCTCGTTTTGTTAGCATCCTTCCATTTAGAGTAAAGCCCACACCATCCAGTCTCTGTACAGTCGATGTAACATATGAATATGCTTTTGAAATATTTCGTTCTTTGTTATTGTTGAAAAATAAAGTTCTTATTACAGATTGTTTGGGTTTGTTGTTGTGAGCACTTCCAGGTATTTAACATTGACGGCTGACGTGACATCTTCTTCTGAAAAACCTCAAGGTGCAATTAAGTTGGATGGTTGCCATGTTTGCCCCTATGTAATGACACATATCTGCCTTCCGTGATGTGGGAGGTGCCCCTAAATGTCTCACAAAAATTCCCATACTTGTCATTATAAGGAGAGATGATGATGCCTGAGGGGTTTTCCCAGCTGACTGCCAATCATCTCATGTAATACTTAATAAATATTAAACCGTTGTTGGGCACAAGGTGAAACTGTTCTTACCTAAATATTTACCCATCGCAAATATGACCTGTATGAGAGAGTTTCAGCTATTTGTTGGAGTAATGTGCCAAACTTCCTTATATAATGATCTATAATGGATAGATGTAATTAACTTAAATTAAAAAATAGGAAAAAACTGGGCTATAATTTAGAGTAAGTTTCCTCTTAGTCTTTTAGATTGAGTTACACTTACATTTTTTATTTAAAAAACAGTAATTTTTATAAAATGTAGAAGGATATTAAGATTATTCAATTTAAAGCTACAAATTATTAATCCCCACCTACTCTAACACAGTTATGGATTCTAACATTGAGTCAACATCATGTTTTCTTGGTCAAATTTGCCAGTTTTGATATTTTACATGCTGCTAGTATGTTTTGACATGAAACTTTTGACTAAAATGAGAACAAAAACATCCAATATCCAGACATCCAATAGTGTATTAATATTTATAAGTATATAAGGCTCCACTTTGGGAAAACAAATACATTATTACATTTAATTAAAAACAAAAAACAAATACAAACTTCTTAAATTGATTTTAAGACTTCCTAAAGCTAGAAAGCCTCAGTCACACAGCCCTAAAGATGTGGTAAAGTCTAAATGTGTATGAGTGGTTGCTGAAATCAGTTACATAGAGGTACACAGTGCTGAATCAAAAATCTACTTGTGATTGTTTTGTTCAGGTTATTGTGGCCTACTCTGTTTGGTATGGAAGACGCTGACTTTTCTGCAAATAGTTGATATTTTAAAGTTATAAACATTGTGCAAGTACTTAGACTTTGAAATGTGTTGTTGCAGACTCTGTTTCTAGGTTGCATTGCACTTTTTAATGTTTTAGTACCTCTCAGAGAGTTGATGAGTTACTGTAGAGTAGTTAGGGTCTCAGCTGATGGTTACCATGAAATCACCGACTGGTCTCTGGGCCATGTGACTGAACGTTTTATGCACTTGGCTAAGTTGTTTATTGCAAGTAAAAAACCTCCAAAACAAAACAGCCTCCAAAATCTTGCCACAGATAATGGCACTGGGCTACCCCATGTTGTAATTTTCTTTCCTAACAGGTAAACTTCGTTTTAAGGCATTTGTTAGCTAATCCTATCTGTTATGTTAGCATCACTGACTTTGCTAACTAAACTTATCAGTTAGCAACGCAGCGAGCAGTCCATTTAGGCTGAAACCAGCACAAACATCCATGTCAAAAGTAGGAAACTAACGTTTTCTTACCTGGAAATAATAAATAAAGGCACTTGAAAGTCTTTGTGCTCTTAAAAGTTATTCTGTCTGTCGCTTTTTATTGTTCCATCTTTGCAATCTATTCTTGTGTGGACCCCTCTTTAGACACTGATTGTAGTGAACTAGCTAACACTAGTTAGAGCCTAGCTAGCATTGTTCTTGGCACCTCTATAATTTATTGGAATGCAAAAAATAAGCTTAAGGCATAATTTATATACCAGATAAACTAAGACCTTACTTCTGAACAAGATGAAGTAGCATCCGCCTGGACCTCAAAGTCACCACACTGTCTCTAATTTGGATAGACTAGTTTTTGGAGCCAGCCTCAAGTGGATGCTCATGGAACTGCAGCTTTTTAAACCTTCTCTGTGTGTGTGTGTGTGTGTGTGTGTGTGTGTGAGTTTCACCACTAGGACCAACACAGTATATACAGTGCTGGTTGTCCTTGAAAATGCTCTCTAGCACTGGGAGTAAGAACAGACCACTGCAGAGCTCTCTGCACCCACCCAGGCGTACAAAGGCTCCAAACAACCCTAATTATATCGAAGCAAATCTCAGCAGGACTTCAGGGGTTAAGTGTTTGACCTTTAGGGTCACATACTACATGACTGGGAGGAGGCACACAATCACCTACTGCTGGTGTTGGATTGACGGTAAAAACATGATCTTATGCACTTTCTGTGCCTCCGAAGGCACTTGCATACAGAAGAGGTAAACATCAGGAAGAATAAGAACCACATAGAGGTAAACAGCGTGACACGCAGGTATCAATCATGGTGTAACTACCCCTAAAAATAATCTGCAAAGTGTCAGCTGAAGATGCTTAAATGAGAAATGTTTTTGTTAAGTGGTGTGAAATGATATGTTTCAGTGGGAACACAGTTGACTCTTACTTTGACAGGTGATGAACTGACGAGTCGACTCTGATATTATCTACCACCGCTACTCAGCCATGAGAAAAGCGAGACAAAAACAAAAACGGAAAGGCATGAGGCAAAGAAAACCAGAAAGTCAGGGAGATGCCTGTCAGAGGCTTCAAACTGAAACTCTGGGAAACAGAAAAAAGAGGGTAATGAGTCAGATAATGTCGGATTGTCGCTCACTGTCTCTCCTGTTAATGATTATCTGCATTTCTCTGATGGATATCACAGTAAACTCAACATGTTTTGGCTCTACACTTAGGACGTAAAGAAAATGTGAACATTTAATCCAATGTAGAAGTTAATAAAGCCAAACATTGATCAATAATGACAATAACTGTTATGACAAACACTTCACTCACATCAGTATGAGCAGCTGTTTTTGTACCACTAATATTAAGGATTGTATGACCTGAAATTGCAAAGCATTTAATGACTAAAATATATCATGACAGTGCTAAAGTTTGCCTCGCTAGGCCTGAAAAGGACAGAAGTGGCCGCAATGACGAGATTTGTGTCCCAACAACAGCGGCTCAGACTTTGTAGGGCTGACAGTTTGATTACCAAAGTTTAAATATTTTAACACTTTTATTCGCTACACATCACAAACTTAAACATTTGTTTATTTGGTGTTGTAAAAATAAAATGTGAATTAACTACCCAACAAGGTAATTTTTGGACGCATACTTCTGAGTATTCCTGGAGGCCCCATCTAGTGGTCTGTAGAGGAAACGTAGCTGGAAGCACCAAACGGTTCAGTTGAGGTTGTAGTTTCATGAAAAACATTTAAAGGCTTCTTCAGAATCAAAACAGCCACAAAGTCCAGAGATTCTTCAGACTAGGAGGGGTACGAGGCATTTATGGGATGTTTTTAGCTCCACGGTGGCGGCGTGTGGAGGGATTAAGACGAGTCAATTATAGAGTACAGTTTGTGGCCTAGTCAGGTGACACGCGAGAGCTGTTTTATCATGTTGAGCAGCATTAGCTGGTCCGCCACAAAACACAGGAATGTTAATGAATGGAGCCCCGGGGCGCGCTGCACGGCAGGCACTAACCTCAGGTAAATATGCTGCTGTAACATTTGGCAGGTCTGACAGGTGAGGAGCTTTGATAGGCACGACCAGCGCTGAGTGTGTTTTTTTTCTGCTGATTTATGATGAATGAGGAGCAGATGTAATTTGTTTTGGGAGAGGGCGAGGTCATGAATCATCAGTCATACATTTACAGTATGTGACATGTTGGTATTACCTGTCGCCTATAAAAAGGGAGCTCACGTCTCTTCAAACTGTAACTCCAACATCTCAGATCAGGTCTTCATTGCACGCGTTCAGCAGAAATGGCTGAACATGAAAGAAATAAAAAAGAAAAACACATTCTGTGCCATGTGAACAGTCAGATGATCAAAGAGCTGGTAGAGTGGCATATGGTAAATGGTAAATGGTCTGCATTTGTATAGCGCTTTACTCAGTCCCTAAGGACCCCAAAGCGCTTTACACTACATTCAGTCATTCACCCATTCACGCACACATTCACACACTGGTGATGGCAAGCTACATTGTAGCCACAGCTGCCCTGGGGCGCACTGACAGAGGCGAGGCTGCCGGACACTGGCGCCACCGGGCCCTCTGACCACCACCAGACAGTATACCCAAATATTAAGTTACAATGCCATTTAATGAACCTCAGCCAACTCCCGTTACATAACCTGGCATACAACAAACTTTTGCAAGGAAGAAATGAGCACCAAAGGCCTCAGTCACGCAGGCCTAGAGTTGCCGGGAACCTCCTGGCAGCCTGCAGTTGGTAAGTATAAATGTGTATTCCTCAGCTGGTTGGTGTAAACTTGCTTTGATTGTTAGCAGATTTTCACAATCAGCTGTAGTTTGCATGAACTGGTCAAGGAACATTTTATCCTAGTGACCAGGGGCTTGCTAACAGCTGTCTAGGCCATTGTCTTTGGGTTGGATAAAGCAGCAGAAAACTAAGGACTTAACTATCTGCTTGGCTTCCTTTTGCAGTAATGTGGACTTGGATGTATTTTTACTGGGCAGTTTAGTCTAAGGTGCTTTGTGAGGCAGTGGAAAAAACCATTTCAGTGACCTAAAACTTCTTAGAAAACCTTTGGCCGGGGCACAACAATGCTTTACTGTCAGCTGCATGCTGAATAGATGAGTCCTCTCGGTCCATTTTGGGTTGATGTTCCATCAGAATATTGACGGGGTTTTCCATCAGAAAGAAATTCTGGGGGAAGCTGATGCACTCTCACAGGAAACTGTGGTGTTTCAAGGCCATGCGCAGGTAGATGATATCAAAAAGTCATTTTCATGCATTGAGTAGATTTCAAGATGTGGAAAAAGCAGGGGTTTCAATTTATTTTCCAATAAGCCTGCATGGGAAAGAAGCATTCCTAGAAGTTAATCTCTAAAAGACTTTTTTCCTGTTTAGTAAATCACTTTGTTTCTTTCTCAGGTGTCAAAAAAGTGCTGTGGTTTAACGGATTTGAGCCCTGGTGTGCGGTGTTTCCTGAACAAAGTGTTTGTATTCACAGGTGCATTAGTGGTTGGTTAAAAGTGCCACAGGGTAATAACAGAGACAAAACATCCCACGCTGACCTCCACATGGAGGCTTCATTAACATGGGTGTGGAGATCTTAGTACACCAATCTGTTATTACCTTTTGTTTGGAAGTGTTATTTATTCACATGACTCCAGACTATGTGGTGACAGACAGATTTTTATTGCATTAGTCCTCGTACTAAATTAGTAACAATGTTCTTCGTACTGGATATGTATGAGTACCTGCATGGATACTAGTGGAGTCTATAAATGCTGATTATTATTTCATATTTCATGTAAAATTATGGCTTTATGGCATTTTGTATCTGGTCTTTACACCCCTTTGGGACGCGGTCTGGGTATCCTTAGGGATACTATATACAACTTCAGGTGTGGTACATTAGTTCAGGGTGCACTCTGCCATTTGCTCTATGACAGATATACCCCCAGCCTTCCTACATCCCTGAGTTGGATAAGCAGTTAAGATGTTTGTATCTGACATTTTTGTCTAAACTGAGCTGTTCTTATATTCTTTTTCTCTGATGACTAAACAACAAAATGTAAAAATGTTTGTAGTTTGATTAAACTTTGGCCATTTTATTCAGAAAACAAACAAGTACCCTTAGAAAAATCATGTTTAAACTCTGTAATAAAAAGTTTTGTCTGTGAGTCAATAAGTGCTTGAAATTCATTCCAATTCGTTTTCCAGTATCAAACCTCAGAAGGTCGGGTGAGGGAGAAAAGCACCAGACAAAGGCAGAGCGAAAACAGCAGCGCAAAGAGTTCAAGGGAGAGGAACAAAACTGTTTAAGAGTTTGTTTTGTTATGTGGTGGTAAGCCAAAAATGTTTTATTAATTTACTTTATAGCTTAATTATTATTTTTTACATTAACGTGAGAACTGTTAAAACTTTGATGTTGTTTTTATCCAACATGGTTGCGAAAGGCACCGGGTCTCACCAGCACAGCCAAACTACATAACAGAGTAAAGGTTTTAGATCCATCAGAACCTGAAATAAAGTATAACAGGAGGACAAGAAACTACTTTTTTGAGGAGGTCTACCAGTACAGAAAATATGACTATAACACAGTGATTCACAATTTGCTGTGAATCACTAACAAAAAGTGTATTTACTCATTTCAGTATCATAGTAGGTTACAAAGTGAGTGTCTGTGAGCAGTTTTATCTGAGCAGATATGGAAGATAAAGCCAGAAACTATACCCGAGAAGAGCAAGAACAACTTGCATGCCGAAACCAGAAGCAAGGGGAAAACATACAAACAGACATATAGATGATTCTCAGGAGGAGCACGTCAAGGCACACATCAGTTCTTTTGCAGTTGTTGAGTCTCGTTATTATTGTGCCACAACAAACAGGCAGCGCCTTGAGCCAAAACTCAGTGTTTCAAGACTGTACGATGTCTACAGACCTGTTAAAGAATCTTATTACAGATGCATATTTAAAAGAGATAAGCTTTCACGCCTGTGAAAAAGCTGAAGCATATGACACTACCAGAGAGAATAAAGATACCCCAGCAGTCTGTTTTCACTTACAGAAAGCCATTTCATGTCCATGAGATTAAATCAGCTCATTTTCTACAGACATAAAGTTATAATCTTACTGCTCACAGGTCACAAACTAAGAAGGGCTATTGTGCTTTGTGGACAGAGGCAATGTCAGCTAACGACATTGCAAGCGCAGTGATGAAAATACTTGTTGTGCATGATCACCCAGAAGGCATTGAGATTGCAACATGGACCGACACCCGTGTGCCACAGAATCGATACTCCACAATGTCTTTGCCACAGCAGACTTCTTGACCAGGTATCCTCAAATGAAGAAGTTTACACTGAAGTACTCCAGTCCAGGGCACTCTGCAGTACAGGAGGTAGAAAACATGCACAGTCATATTAAAAAGTCAGTGGCAGTGAATTCTTCTCACCACTGTTCTTTGTAGGTGTTTTTTCTCAAGGTGAACAGGAACAGATATGGAGTCATACAGACTTACAGGCCTGTGCCAAGGTGTTTCTGTACAAACAGGCACTATGTGTCTGAGCTTCTGTTTGGTCAAAGTCCGTATTTTCTCCATTGCATTTAGTTGCTGAGAAAACGTCACTCTGTGACATCTACATCCATCTTACCCTCCATTTGGGTAAGATCAATCAATCAATTCAATCAATCAATTTATTTATAAGCACATTTAAAAACAACACAGGTTGACCAAAGTGCTGTCCATAGTAAAAACGTAGATCAAACACACACAAAAAACAGAACAAAATTCAGTGACAATTAAAAGCTAGAGAGTAAAAATGTGTTTTCAAAGGGCTTTCAAAAATGTCAAGTGTTGGAAAGATCCTAATTTCAAGAGGCAGACTGTTCCAAAGTTTGGGCGCAGCAATCACAAAGGCCTAATCTCCGCTGTTTTTTAGCCTGTTTCTAGGGACAACTAGAAGCGACTGATCAGCTGATCTGAGAGTTCTATTAGGATTATTTTTAGTTAACAGATCAGAGAGGTATGACAGAGCTAATCCATTTAGAGATTTAAAAACAAGCAATAAAATCTTAAAATCAATTCTACAACATACTGGAAGCCAGTGTAAACGAGCCAAGACTGGGGAAATATGGTCATATTTACGAGTGCCTGTCAAGAGTCGGGCTGCAGCATTCTGAGCTAGCTGAAGACGAGAGAGCAGAGCCTGGATGATACCAAAATAAAGCCTGTTACAGTAGTCAAGCCTGGATGAAATAAATGCATGTATCACTTTCAAAGTCAGCAAATGACAAAATGTTCTTAGTTTTTGCACGGGCCCTGAGCTGGAAGAAGCTGGCTTTTACAACAGAATTTATTAGTTTCTCAAATGAAAAGCTGCTATCAAAGAACACCCCCAGATTCTTAGCACAGGGAGTTCTGGACTCTAGTCTTGCCAAGTGGTTGCTCGTAGGGGATCATCTGATCGTTTTTTCTTTATTACTGTAGGGTCTTCACTTTACTATATAAAGTTGGGTCATTGATTGGTTGTTTTGTTGGGTGGCTCAATCTTTGGATTAATAGTTGGGTGGTTTGATAGCTGGTTGGTTTCTGGCGGTCCAACTGATTGGTCCATACCAAAACAATTTGGCATCTGCTGGTTTGTTGGATAAACTTGTGAAGACTTTAAAGACGCTCAGAGGATGATGCACTCTTAAAATAAGCTCACCATCTAATTGCAGGACTTTACTTTGTAATTTAGTATTTTTCCATTGCAGTGTTGCTAAATTTAGACCAAATATTTGGGTTGTTTTTCCACTGCTGGTTTGTTGTAATGTGGGTGAAAAACAGCTCGCTGAGCCACTAAACAGAAACACAAACACATTAAAGTGCCTCTCAACATTTCAGACAAGTGGAAACTTTCTCCATCGAGGCCCTTTATGGTGACCTTCAGTGAGTAGGAGGGAGAAATGATAAGACAGCAGGTCTGAATGAGAAGCTGTGATAGAGAGAGCTGCAGGGGAAGAGAAGAAGAGGGTCTCTCTGTGAAGGGCGTCGCTGCTGCTCGCTCTCAGGAGTTTATGGTGGAGAATGACTGGAATGTTCCACTGCACTTATCAAAAATATGCACCGTACATCTTCAGGTTTTCTTTCACCCGGGGCTTCAGCAGCTTCTTCCTCAGCTTATCAGCCGTCTGCGGTTTCTTTAACACGCTGTAAAATTAAAGTGGAGGTTGGAGCCGACAACTCACCGCTGATACAAGCAGTCCTCGAGGGGATGGTACAATGATTGATTGAGCTAAGACTCATCAGAAATGAGGGGCAGTAGCACTTTCACATGCTGATACCTCTACAGGTAAAATAGCTTTTTGAGTGCTTTTAAACCGAGTGATCGTTTTATGACATGGAGCTCCAGGTGAAATAAGATCTCGTGATGGCAACCACCGAAATAAACAAAGTGAGACTCTCACTGCAAGGAAGGATGTATCTGCTAGAAAAAGGCAAATAAGGGCCTCTATCAGCCACATCTGTGGGAGTGATAACAGCTGAGGAAAAACATTTAAATTGTAAAGGACATTCAAAACAGTTTAACTTATATCTTAATTTAATTTTCAATACAACTATTGTGATTTTTACTCAATTTCCTATACTTTTTACATCATCAATTTGTGACATGTGGCATAATTGGCTTTCCATAAACTGCATTGAGCGAAAAATGACAGCACATTTAATAAAATGATGCCTCAGACAAAACACAGGCCCCCCTAATGCCCTAACAAACGAGCAAAACACGATGGAAAAAAAACAACAGAAGAAAACTTAATCAAATTTGGAGAAAAGGAATGTTTTCAGGCTTTAATTTAGATGTAGCGAGGACTATAAAGCCCACAAATAACAACAGAATCTAAGGAAGGAAATGAAAACATAAAAGCAAGAAGTATAAATCAAAATGAAAAGAAACCAAATTAAAAGCACAACTGGCTTTTGTTTGGCCTAAAATCCTCAGCCGGCATGCTAATCGGGTCATTTTTAGGTTCACCCAAGTGTTGCATCCTCTTTAGGAGGGATTCAGGTGTGACTTCACGCCTCTGAGTGTGTTCTGTGGACTGTGACTCGTGGCCAGTGGCTGGTTTCCGACTCACGCCTCAGGCCTTCCACTTCAGCCACAGCGTCTCAGGTCTCTGAGACCCTGAACACTCATGGATGCTTTCGTGACTCACGGGCTGCATGTGGCAAAAGAAACCACAATCACAACAACAGCAGCAGCTCCTCCCTGATTAGTCAAGAGGGCACACAAGACTCCTGCTGACCCCTAACAAGGTGTAATGGCAATTATCACAAACAGATGGTAAACAAAGTCATTTTAACCCTAAACTGGCACCAAAGCCACAAAGTCTTAAACATATCCAGTTTTATCATTCCTGCTGTGGGCATGTGTTACTTACCTTCTCCACATAAGACTGAAAATATATACAAATTCAAATGACTGATTTCAAACAAAGGATTATAAACAATCTAAATACTTCTGGTGTTTTTTTTCTGAACGTCTTTGGCTTTGTAGGTCTACCCTGTCCTTAAATTTTGACCTACATGTAAAATATGGGAAAGAGCAATTTTCTTTAACCAATTTTGTTCCGGCTATCGATCCACTTTGAGACCATCCTCAAGCACTTCTAGGTGTTCCCGAGCTGAGAGACATGATCTCTCCAGTCTGTCCTGGGGTCTGCTCCCAAAACACCTCACCTAGCACAGGAGGGGCTCATCATCTGGGCTTGTCCTCCTCTGTAGATCCACAATAACAGTAAATTGATAATTTTGGTAATTAAATTCGCAGCCAAGTGCAAAGCAGTTTCAGCTCCTCTAAGTCAGACACCTTGGATCTTAGATGGAAAATTGTGGAGTTGCTGCCCCACATTGAGTTCAGGAATAAAGGAGTTTTGTTTATGAATGAGATGAGAGTGGAGCCGGAGATTGACAGATGGGTTGGTGGAGTGTTTGCAAACATGTGGACGCTGAACTGGACCTGGGGCCTGTTCTTCGTACCTCGCTAAGTAAGTTAGCCGGATTTGAATGTTGACGATTTCGCGTGATCTTGGATCGTTCGGTTCTCCGAAGCTCATCTGGGACTTGCTGTCATAGCAACAGATCCGTAAGCGTAAACCTGCTCGGGAGCAGGTTTACTTTATGTAAACAGGATTAGATCGCGGCCTCTCAGGTATGTCCGCTGCAGTTATATGAAAGCAAGAGCGATATTTCGCCACTGTTTTACCATAAATAAATATTAGCAATGTAACTAAAGATAATGTATTTGATTCTTTTATTGATTTCATACAGATACATACAGGTCATTTCCGAAAAAAAGGGAAATGTACTATTAATCATTCTATTACATGTAGTAGATCATGTCAGATGTAATTCATATTTTAGAGTAGTAATAGTAAATTACTACGTGCAATCAAGATGAGAGACCACGGCTAAAAAGCGAAGGTGGATTTGGGAAGTCTGTCGCAGCCATGTCCTGTCCGTTTGTACGCGAGCAAGGAAGGTGCAAGATTGATAAGGAGAGTTTACAGAATTTAGCGTATATTGCGGGATAGACAGGATCCTTTAGCTCGGCGCGACGGTGTGCTCATAGAGAGATATCGATTCTCCGTGAGGGTATTATTTACTTTCTCTCTCTCTCTCTCTCTCTCTCTCTCTCTCTCTCTCTCTCTATATATATATACTTACTGTACTGTATATACTTACTCCCGACTTACTGTGCATGCTTCAGTCACCCCTTGCATGGGAACAGGTAAAAGTGATGGAGTGTTATGTCAAACTACACACAAAAACCCCACAATGTCAATAAATGTCACAGTACAAAAAGGGTGTGACGAGGGGTGCAGGACCACCACCTGTCTTTATTTGCTCTGCCCTTTTCTTGGTTGCTGTTATAAACAAACAAACAGATTATTCCCAGGGTCTCTTGTCATAGACTAAAAGCAATATAAGTGATAAATATTACCATTCTGTGGAATATTTTATATTTCACTTTTACTTTTCCCATGTTCTAGTGGGTCCTGTTGTGGCTCTAATGTGAAAGAGGATCTGATGTAATATAATATAATGTGGAATAAAATAATATCACATGATATAATGTAATATCATGGATCACTTACGAGTTTAATTTGTCAGCAACTTTCTGCCAGCCCTCTCTCCTTGCTTTTGCAGCCTTTGCAGTGTTCCCCTGCGCTTTAATTAAACTCTGAAACTCCTGATATCCCTCAATCAAGAGTTCTTGGTCTGCTGCCGTGAAATACTGTGCGCACTCCTTCGACATCTTTGCCGACCAATCACAGGGTTGCCGATCAATGTTTCTACTATCGATGCGTAGCCCCTTTTAAGCCACCCAGTGATCTCAGATTACTTCATCCAGCTATACTAATCGTCAACAACAGGTGTGTTCGGAGAACCGGATTAGCGAGCTCAAAGTTAGCGCGATGATTTGATCTTGGATGTGTCATTTGATCTTGGATGTAGTAAGCGAGGTACGAAGAACAGGCCCCTGGTTGGGATGAAGACAGAGCTGAATGTGAAAAGTAAAACTTTAGATTTATTGGTCACTCAGACGTCGTCAGTCACGTTCCAGTTGGCCAAAGAGAGATAAAGAATGAAGGCTTCAGGAAAATGGTTGACTTACTGGACAAAAGATGTTATTTCCTTGTGCAGTTATTTTTTCCAAGTCAGCAAAACTCACAAAGACTAATAAAATAGTATTTTTGTATCAACAAGATGTTTCCCAATGAGCCATTAGCTGAAAACTTGGCATATCTCAGCATGGTGTGCAGTGTGTAGTTAAAAAATTTGAGGAAGTTGGACTAGTCGAGGACAAAGAAGTTTCATGCCTAAAAAACTACCTACAGCAGAAGAACAGTGTCTGTCCTTAAGATATACACAGGCTCTGATTTCTTAGTGTTTTTTATTTTTGTGTCTCAGAAGAAGATTTGGTTTGAGGAGCAAACAGGTGATCTTTGACATGTTTCTCTTCCACCTGATTTGTTTTCTCAGGACTCCTTCCATTTCCATCACCGACACTCTTTCCAAGCCGGACTATAAGCTTAGCACATACAGTCCTTGACAGAAAAGGTTATGTGACCGCGATAATGGCATTTCAAGGTTTATTTTGCTCTGACAGCTGCATTGAAATGTTAATGAGGCGTGAAGAAAGTGTCTTTATTTCCTGCAGGCATTTTTCCAGTGAAGCGGTTGAGATTTTAGCGGGAACTCATGGTTAATCAACTAAACCCCCATTTACAGTACAGCTTACCCCCCCCCCGGCACAAACACATCCTCCAACCACACACACCCATATTTTGTCTTCAAATTCCATTGCAGTTTATTCCACACCTCAAACCTTTTGTAAACAATTAAACAAATTAAAGTTAACTGCAATAAATTACAGGTTGTAAATAAACAAACTTCTTTTAAATAACTGAAAAACAGACCATCTTTATGGTGTAATTAATTTACGTATAGTTGTTTCTGTTCTTTGTTTTTTTTCTTACTGTGCAATAATATTCAACATTGCTATCAATACATTTTTAAATGCCTCTCTGTGCAAAATAGGTTTAAAAACATAAACAACTGTTTGTCCATGATTTGAACCGGGGGAACAAACTGTGGCAGGATCAGTGTTGTGCCAAGGCAGGTATCACCGACAAAATCTGTTCCCCCTGCATCGCGAGCATTCGCTGGGCACAGAGTGCTGATCCAGTTTACACCGCCTCCATTACAATTAGATGTGGAAGTAGTGACGTAGTGAAAAAGTGAAAAGTGAGTGTCGTTACATTACCATTCAGTTTGAGGGTTACTTCTCACGTGGTATCGGATGGGTTTATTTTAACAAACGAAGGACATTTTGGCCGATCATTATTTTTATCCTCCTGTAACTTTACTGTGTAAAGAGCTAAAACCTCCAAAGTTTCAGGAGGATAAAAATAATCGTTGTTATAAGAAGTGTTTGTGAACTAAAAATCAAGAAAGTGGGATACTGTTCATCTGTGATTTGGACAGGCCAGCGTGTGCTCCTGATGCAGGGGAAACAAATTCTGTCGGGGAGACCTACCTGGCACGACAGCTGCTGTGCAGGTGAAGCCAGAGGCAAGATATGCTTCATCATATGTTCTGGGCTTGGAAGCATATTTGGCGATGCTTCAACCTCTGCTTTGCATTTGTGTGTGAGCCCCATCAAAAAAACCTGTTCATTATGCTCACAGTGTCCAGGCATTCTTTTTTAATTTTTTTAATTCATACCGCGCCCCCCCCCCCTGCAATGGCACTGCACTCCTGATGAGTTTATGATCTCAGTTAGTAGTTTCTTTGTAAATTGTGGTCATTATTACAGTCAGAAAGGAGAATAAAGCAGATAAACAACTTATCGCAGGACATGAACCAATGAAAGTGGAGTAAATGCAAAGGCTGAGCACAGACACCCTTCAGAGGAAACAATCAGTGAAAATGTGATTCCTAATAAAAGTGATTGGGATCATTCTCAGAGGATGAAGAGGTTCGTCATTTAAGAGGAATTCAGAGTGGAGTGATCACATTGCAAACAGCCAGTTGAATATTAAATGAATTTGAAAATTGAATCTTAAATCAGTATGGCTCTGAATATGAGCAGGATGCCTCTTGAATGCCTCCTAGATGAGGTGTTTTGAGCATGCCCTACTGGGAGAAGGCCCAGAACATAACAGAAAGATCTGTTTCTTGGCTAGCTTGGTGTGCACCTACCAATAAAAGTTGGAGGAAGTTGGAGAGACAGAGGTCTGGACATCTCTGCTTAAACTGGTGACTCTATGATAAGGACCTGGACAAGTGTCAGAAAGTGGACGGACGGAGTGTCCTTGATTTTACAGTCAGCTAGCTTTCTGTAACCTAGCTATATTGGTAGCTACAACATGCCCAAGTCAGCTGTATTGTCATTATGCTGATACTCAGGTAAGCATTATATACAGTGCTTCCATACATCAGTACAGGAAAGTTTTGTGTTTTGTCATGACTAATTTAGCGGATGCTAGCTCACTAACGGACCGTGACCACAAAATGGGAACAAACATGAGCATGAATTAATTGAACACCTATTTGTTTAAAAAAACAACAACCCGAAAACAGTGATCTTCTGTTTTTTTGGAGTGGTGGGGGGTGTAGTTAAATTCTCTCAAATTTGTAATGACAATAATAAAAATAAAGTTGATTTGTATAACAGTTATCAAAAGCGATGTTACAAAAGTGTTTCTCAGAAACACAGAAATTCAATAACACAATAGTAGGAAATTATAATAGAATTTACAAATTAATTACAAGAGCACTCAGAGAGCACGACTCCTCCTGAAGGGCAAGCGTGATGGTAAAACCTTGATGTTTTATGCTGATGTCAGCATTGGTAATTTGGAAATACCCAATAATGACATCTGCAAAGTTTTCACAGATCATTTGTGCTGATGTCAGCCTTGTCTAGTGTAATGTATCAATCTTTTTGTGTCAGTGTAAAGTCATATGATATATTGAAAAAATAATGTTTAAAGAGCTCAAACAAAGAAAGTGCTCATATCCCCAATGACTAATACATTGCTTTAAAATTTGGAGATGATCCAATGAATCTAAAGCTTTTTCCTTATTCACATGACCCTGACCTTTGACCTATGACCTTGAAGCATTACATATTATTTATTATAATTACGCATATGACTGGAGCAGAATTGGCTGAAATCTTTGGCTTTTATAAGGTGTAAAATCTTGAAATTTTAACATACAGTGTGAGGTTTATGGCATCAGTGTAAAGTTATATAAGTCACATTAAGAAAATTTAAAGTGTGTTGTACAGCTCTCTCCATGCCCTTTCAAATGATCTATTACTTGATATGGTTTCTTAAATTTTTTTTCAAGGTCAACTTTGACCTTGAGCGCTAACGATGAAGGTCAACCAATATTTAGTGTTGTTTTAAAAGAAGAAATCAATGAGTTGAGCTGGGAAGGTCATTCCACAAACTGAGGAGCTCTGATAGAAAATGCTTGATGCCTTTTTGCCTTTAGGTGTGAGGCAGGAACAGCTAACAGGTTTCTGCCCTCAGGATTCTCGCTCCAGTCGCTACGAGAACAGCAGTGAAAGGCTTTAAAGGTAATAAGTAAAATCTTAAAAGCCAGTGCGGCATCATTAAGGCAGGAGAAATATGATCAATTTTCTTGGTCTGGCCGCTGCCTTTTGCAACACCTGAAGTCGATTTACTGTTTTCTGATTGATAGTTGTTAAAAAGATGATTACAGTAAACTAATCAAGAGGAAACGAGAGCATGAATGATGGTGGGAGTGTCACTAAAACTGCTTTGATTGTATTCTTGTGCTATTCCTTTGGTGGCAGCAGCACAGCTGCCTCACCTTGTTAGAGTCAAACAGCCAACTCAACATCTGCATTGAAGATTCTAAAACTCCTGATTGATCAAAAACTGAAAGTGCTGCATCACTAAACGCCACATTTTTTGATTGGGAACATTCAGACACTCTTTGGGCCCCGTACTCTGAGGAAGCCGGTGTGTAAAGATGGAGCTAATGCCTGGGAAGGGGCCGCTTTGATCAGCTGACTCAGCTTCCATTGAGGAGAAATTGAGCGACGGCGTCCTTTCACGGGAGTTTAAGCACGCTGCTTCTCAGTGATGTAATTCATGTTGTACTTTATTTTATGCCGGTGGCTTGCTGGGGTGCGGTAACATTGTGCTCCCTAAACGCTCCAGATGGTTGGTTAAGCCGGAGCTGCTGCTGGATCACTGCGTCCGACTAACCCGCGCGGTGCGAGCATCCTCCCTCCCATCATGAATATTCATGGGCTACAGAAAAAGAAGAAGAAGAAGAAGCTGGCTGTGGAGAGAAAACGGGCCGGGCCTCATTAGAATATTCATACCACAGAGAGCAGGTTCACCAGAATGATGTGCCGGCCTTATGACTATTCATGAGATGGCTCTAATCTAATGGTCACGAAGGGTTTCCAGCCCCCACCTCCAGTAATGAGAGCCTCATTCATAAGTGTACAGTGAGCAAGCTGCCATTTTTGTTGCCTGATTAAGCCTGATGCTTATCCCTGTTTCTAGGTCAGGGAGAGGCATACCAAAAGCATTAGAGCATCAAGAATCAGGCGGATGGTTCAGTTAAGAAAACACGCCGGGGCTTTATTTAAGCCGAGCAGCTTCCTGCAAATGCAAGCTTCCAGGATTCATACCTGTTTGTTTTCAGGGTTAACACACACACACACACACACACACACACACACACACACACACACACACACACACACACACACACACACACACACACAGCCTCTGTCTCTTTTTCTTTTTTGGTATTTTCATTGTTGCACCCAGCACCGGAGAAAGTAGGACAGAGCAAGTTGCAAAAGGCACAATGGGGGACAGTTTGCTTTTCTTGGTAACTCCCAATTAGGCATTGTTCTCACTCCAAATGTTTCGTTTGAATAATTGACAGTAATTTAACTAAAAAAAAGAAAGAAAGAAAAGCTACATCCATTATCTAAATCAGGCCGTGTGTCTCTCCCGAGCTCTCCCTCGGTGCCCTCGACTGGTATTTTTGTAAACGTAGTGTCCAGTTAAAGGGTCTCTGAGTTAAAGGGTTAAAGGCGTTACGGCAGCGGCTTTTGCCTTGATTTACTTTTTCTTGTTCCTTCTTCCTCCTCCTTCTCTCTAAGGGTGCTGGGTCCCTGTGCTGCCGCTCGCGCTCTCTAGGGTGCATACTTGTGGGGCACATATATTCTCTCTCATTAGTTCTGCAGCTTTGGGGCCCTCGGGGTACTCCTGTGCACATGTGCTAGGAGTGCGGTTCCCACTGTGCTCCGCGGCTCTGATTGAGTCCCTGATTGCCTCCACATTAAGGGGGCTGCAATTCTTGTGTCGTGCCCGGCCTGATGAATTGGCGGTGCAGGAAGGGGAGGCAAGGGGGAGGTGGGGGTCGCGGCACACTGAGCTGTTGTTGTCGATCTCGCCGGCCGCTGTTCGCCAGCCCCCTGAGTGACTGAAGGAATTTTTCTGTCCAACACCTGATGGGAGAAGGCCACGAGATCGTGATCAGCACTCATCAGCCAGACCGAAGAGGCGGATATGTGCCGCTGCGAGGCAGCTTTTGAGTTTTATTTCTTCAGTTAACCATCTATTCCTTTTTTCTAACCATCCTCAAAGGTAACTTAAGAAAACCGTGCAAAATTTTAGCCTATATGCTCTGAATGCTTTCCAATATTTTCAGATTTGGTCCTTTTTAATTTATTTTTCCACAACACCTTCATGAATAGAATAGAAGAAATATTAGCTCTAAATCCTCTCCAAGTGTCACAATTCAAAGCCAACTGTGAGGATCAGTATCATGAGTATGAATAAATATGAGGAGCAGAAGCATCGGTATCCTGGATGTTTGATCTGTTGTCTGATTCTTCCCTGAAGAAAACTTCCAAAACTGCACTTTTTGGGTAAACTTTAAAGGGTCATATAACTGTGTGGGATAGATGGCTCTTCGAAGCAAGTCACCGTATCTGAAAAGTGTCCTTTTTCAATGCGAGGCTCATCTTCTAGCTACAAATCCTTCAGAAATGTTAATAATCATCTCCATCTTATGCCAAAGAGCCCGTCCAATCAAAAGATCATTAATAAAGTGTAGAATATGACACTGATTATTCTTGCCAAGCACCAGATGTCCACAGACTGTTTTTTCTGGCCTAAATCTGGTGGGTCTGAAAACAGACATCCCTCTTAAAGGCCATGACTTTCCAATGTCCCTTTATGTCTAAATTTGCCTGAAAAGTGAGAGGAAAGAGTGTGGTTTCAGGCAGGCATTTAACTTCATTTGAACCACAAATTCATCCACAGAGAACTTTTTTTGATCAGAGCTCCAAAAAACATCCAAACACTTCATTTTTTGTGGAATAAATTTGGTTTAAAAGTGAAATTTTAGACATTGTTTGACATTTTAGTTGGTTTGTAGATGCATGCAAGCCTGTCTTTGTGGTTTTGTATTTAAGTATGGGTAAATGTATATGACCTCAGACAAGCTGTGGGTAGGACGGGGTTCTAAGTAAGCGTGGGAAGCAGACAATACTTGATATGCCAAGACAATCGTTATTAGACATCAATAAAGTGATTAAATACAAGAATTAAACCCTAGGGTCAATAAAATGATGTCAAACACCAAACTGAGTGCAGGCTGGACTTGAACTGAAAGTTTAAAGCTACTTTCAGCCACAGCAGGCTGCTTGATTTGCAAGAGTTTCTTTCCACCAGACGGCCTTTGTGTGTTTGGTGATTGTATCAACCAGGATGGATCCACTAAAAAAGACACTTTAAAGGCTTGAAATTAAGATCCAAAGCTAAGCCTAGCTTTATCATTCACAAAACAGACTGTATGAGGACAGCCTATCCGGGTACATGAGGCTATGATTAACCGATTGCATGTTACTCTTAATCGCAATAACAGATATTATTATTGTGGGAGTTGTGCAGATTAATGGCCTGGGCAGATGGAGGATAAGGAGTGGATGATAAATGTTGCAGGGATGAGTAAAATAATTAGGAAAAAACTACTTAGAATGAACCTAATGAATGTCAGCACCATCACAAGCAGATGTGGTTGAGTAGTAGGTTTGTTCAGAGCCAACAGATGCTGTCAGTTAGGAAGCTGGTTTAAATCTCAGGACTGGGGTTTGTTTCACGTGTAGTACCATTGTTTTAGTTCTGTTTTGGGGAAAAAACAACAAGTAAGTGTAGTGTTAACTTTTGATTATACATGACATAAACTTTATGATCACACGATGAGTGCAAAGATCTGTGTGGATGTCTGCACGCCTGCCTTTTTGGTGTCAGAATTTATAATATACCAACTATGAACCCTAGGTGGTGAACTTCAAGTAGACTTCAGGAACCACTGAGTCTTCATCCGTTCGTGTCCACATGTCTAGATGATATCTATGTTGGGTTACCAGTAACCCCTCTTAACCCTGCACCGTAACCTTCTACACCTTCCATGCCAACCAGAGTCATTGCGGGCTGCGCTGACCTGACGTGTAGTTACATTTCCTGTCAGATTACTTTGTCGAACAAAGTTTATACCAAAGTGAAGATAGGATCGCTGTTTTGGCTTTGACCTTTGACCCAGGAAATGTTAATTCAACATGGAGAACATGACTCCTGAGAACAGCAGTCTCTTTTGCAAGAGTGTCCTGGCTGAGACAGACAATTAGTCCACCCACAAATTAGAGATGGACCGATCCGATATTACGTATCGGTATTGGTCCGATACTGACCTAAATTACTGGATCGGATATCGGCGAGAAATAAAAAATGTACTCCGATCCATTAAATATCAAAAAAAGCATCTCACAAAACTTGCAACACGGCGTAACTCGGCTCATAACCGTAGCACGTTGCAGCAGTATGCCTCATGTGATAGAGCGGCTGTGTGTATTTGTAGCCTAGCTACCAAACCAGCATTTCATCTCTGAGGAAGTTATCCCAGAGAGAAGTAAAGCAAGTGTGTAAATTCATCTCTGAATGTTTGTAAAGCGTTCCCATATTAAGCTTAACAACCGATATATGGAGCGACTGCCTCTCTCTCTCCCTCACCTTCCTGCGGCTACTTCAATCGTGAAACTGCTTAACGATCAGCTGATCGGCTTTTCTGTTGCGAGTCCGTCTCTCTTCTTTGTTTTTGGTCCACTTTGCACCAGAAAGAGGAAACCAGCGGCTGAACAACAGCAGCACGTTTAAGCTTGATAAGCTGTTGTTAGAATTTATTTAATATTACTTTCTACACCAGGATCCTTTTCTACGTAGCTGACGGCTGGTAACTGTGCAGGGGCGGATCTAGCAAAGTGCAGCCAGGGGGGCCGATAGGGCATTAACAGGGAAAAGGGGGCACAAAGACATACTTTTCTTTCTTATTCTCATTTAAAATGCCTAGCTTTTAATAAATAATTATCTGAATCTTACACCCAAAGTTTTAATCTGATGTAAAATGTATAGAAGTCCATTACTGTATATAGTAACTCTTAAGTCTAATATACCCTAGTAAGCTATATAGTTTTTTCCTTTGGGAAGGTACCGTCTGTGAATTCTGCAATTCTGTTGAAGAAAGATGTTGAATCTATTTAATTATTCTTGAAAAATAATTTGTTTCTGTGCATTTTTTTTCACCCTGCATCAAATTAAAGTTGATTACATCGATTAAGCATCATGAGGTGGAGGGTGGGGGGTGGTTCCCTATTTTTTTTTTTTTGCTGGGAGTTTGCAACCCTATTAGTTAGGTTGCTTAATATTTCTGCTAAGTACTCTTTAAAATACCAGAATAGGGAGGCTGGAGTAGGAGTAGTTTAAGTTTATTAGATTGATCAGTGTTGCTGAACTATGAAATATTTTGGGTGCAGTGTATTTTTTACACACAGGTATAACAGAATAGCTTTAGTGTTGTTGTTTATTTAAACTTGAGTATGAACTTATACAAAATGCAGCAAGATATTAAAAAAAACAGTTTTATTGATTAAAAAACACAATATCGGATTCATATCGGTATCGGCAGATATCCAAATTTATGATATCGGTATCGGTATCGGACATAAAAAAGTGGTATCGTGCCATCTCTACCACAAATACACACTAAGATAAGTATACACCAATGGCAGCTGGTCCACTGAGGTAGAGGAGGTTGCTCCTCGTCTAATTTTTGAGAGACACAAAGGAGTTTAAAATACAGGAAACAATGCTGCTGTTTAAGTTTACTCTGTCCATAACAAAGTGGACAGAAGCAGGCAAATAATGTAAAATAACACTACATGGTGAGTTCATTTTTCTTCAAACTGGTTCATGTTTGAGTCAGGAGCTGCTACTGAAACAAAAACCTCCAAAATGATGAACTTCAAAGGTAAGAAAATTTTTAAAAATCAGATTAAATCAGTGTCACAGTTATTTTAGGCCAAACAGAGGCTGTAATGTTCATGGACAGCATCTGCAGCCTGAAGTAAATTTGTCCAGATCACCCAAACTCACCAAGTGAGACCAGCTCTCTCATATTTAAGCGATTAGAGTGCTTTTTTTTCCAAATCTAGTCTGAGTTTTAGGCACAGACAGAAGGAAAAGAGGTAATTTCTCATATTTCTATGATTGTCTGTCACAACCTGACAGCTGTGGAATAACATAGAGCTACCAGAGGTAGCTGAATGTGCAAAAACACTGATACTTGAGCTCACGCCCTCACTGACCCCCTGAAGCCGAAGACTCTGGAGTTCAAGGTGAATCTTTGGGCCCACCCGCTGCCTTCCCTCGCTGCTCTGAGTCCCACTTGTTTCTCGTCAGTCCTCCTCCTGTCAGCCTGTCAAACCGGGGAAACATAACTCTGCCGCTGCTCCGTGCACACCATGTACTTTCTGCATTTTTAATCATTACTTTGCTCATTTTGCCGAGCTCCTCTTTGTTTTTCTGCCCAACACCTGATGTGGATTTGGGCCCACTTCACCTACCTCACATCATGGGTCAGCAGCAGCCCTGCCCGCTGGAGGTCGAGGCCTCCCAGCCGGCTAATCTCCTGGTATGAGTGACTTCATCAGTTAAGAAGGCGCTTGCCAAAAGAATGTACAACTCATGTAATTAAGAGGCTTAGATGAATTTGTGCGGGAGTACAAAACGCCATTATCGTCTTAACGGGGATTTTGGTGCAGAATTATTTTCCTCACGGCCGCACACTTGGAAGATTATTTTTCTGAATAGCTGTGAGGCCGCGCGGTGGATGTGTGAGCTCGCCTCAGAGCTCTGGGCTGTAAGAACAAGAGCTGAAAGATTAATGAGCACAGTTGTTTTTCCAGGAATCACAAGAGTCGTGATGTTTAGATGTGCAAAATACATGAAGCGGACTGGCTGCGCCGCTCGTGGTCGAGTTTACCCAAAACTCAGAGATTATGTCCTTACAATGAAATAACAGCTGCAGGGGTTTAGAGGTTTGAATCCACAAGACCGAATACTTACCAGGAGCTGGTTATTAGCACATACTGGAAAGATCAGTGAGGCTGCAGCTCTGATTGGACGGAAAACACTCCCAACGACGATTTAAGAGAATTAACTGAGACTTAAACGTCCTTAATTAGACTTTTATCAGAGTCTGGTCTTAATTTCAATGAAAAAAAAAAACTGAACTGGGGTTGAATTTATTTATAATTGACCCTTTTGAACTGCATTTTCATTATTAGGGGTGTGGCCTCTGACTGGTGTGCAATTAAGCTCTTGCTAAGATGTGAATTATATGTTTTGCATATAACAAACACCATCGGCAAAATAAACTTGAGGTTTTCCTGGTTCCTGTATCTGGGAGTTAGTGCAATCTGTCGTACAACATCATGAACGAATTGTCTTTTTTCTGACATTCCCACATATAAAAATGTCCACTGTGGCTAGCTGGTTAATAAAATGGTAAAACTGGGTTTAGCTGTGTCACACAAGAAAATAATATAAGTTTACATGAGGAGATGTCGATGAAGCTGGTTTTGGTTCTAAATCCTGAAATTGTTGTTTACTTCAAGCATGACATGCACATATCGTCCAAATTACGATGTAGCACATTAGCTTTTCCTGTGATATCAGTTTTTAAACGGTAGGTCTTTAATGCTTTTTCAGTTTTTATCTTCAAATGAGATAAAATTTTAATATTGATATTTGTACTGTGTCTGCACACTGGAGTGTGACAAGATTTACACAATCTGCAGCCATTTTTCCACAAATCGACACTATCTAGTTTTTTTCCCAGAATTTTTTGATGATTCATGTATTTCTTTATAAATATATGGTTTGTAATTACTGAGGAAATGTTATTTAGAGGATACGTGTGTTAACATTTTCTTTATGCTGTGTGTGAAGAAGAAGAAATTGCTGTGTTTATAACTTCTGTGTTTCTTTTTTATATGATAAGTTTTGTTCTAGGATTGTGGGAAAAGTTGTGTGCTGCATGATGCAGACTGTAAATGACATAAACCACATTAATATGTATAAATGAGAAACTAAATGTTTAACTCAGTTATAAATGTCAGGTTTAACATACATGATTTTAAAAGAACAAATAAATTGATATTGATCGAACTTTAACTTATTAGTGTGTTCTTGTTTTCAGTGTTACAGATTTTAAACAACCAAATTGTTACTGTTTTACTTAAAATTTATGTGTGTATGAAAAAGCCTTACAGGGTAAAGTGAAACAGCTGGTAATTGTAACACTTTTCTTTAGTGTCCGTAACTGGAAATAAAGTCAGTGCTAATCTTCAAAGCTGCGTATCTTGTTTTTTTTCACAGGACGGCAGGTTACAGACAGAATTTTGCAGGGATACTGCACAGCTTTTGGCTGTTTGTGGCTGACCTGCTGGGTAAAGGAAATTAACTTTAAGAAAATTAGCTAAAGAGATAATTATTTCATCATAGAGTGCTGGCGATTTCCATGGCGAGCAGTGCCAAAATAGCTTCCCTCAGTACAGCTGTCAGTTTCACATCTTGATGATGACATGACAGGTTATGGCTTCATGAAACCCACAAAATGAAGTTCAGAGCAGGATCTAACTTACATAATCAGAGTGACAAAGCAAAAAACGCACCAAGCAGGGCTCCGTCGACGTATTTGCATAAAGAATCATCGCCAAAAAAGCATCTGAGCCAACTTGCAAGTGAACTAATTTAACCTCTCTTTGTTTCGGGGGTATTTTTGATTACTGGCTGACCCGATAATAGCACGTGTGAACATGTGTGAAAATAAAGACACACACACACACATACACAGAGTCGCTGTATTCTCCAAGAGAGGTGGCAACCATTCAAGAAGGCAGCTATTAAGAGAGCTTACTCCTTTCTGAATGTGAAGCAGCGCTCAATGAGTGACATCACTCGCAGCTTGTGTTCATACAAATCTCCAGATCTCACTGGAGGCAGCTTGAACAAATATTGGCAGCGAGGACGGAGCTTTAACTCGCAGCTTTCCTCACACACACACACACACACACACACACACACACACACACACACACACACACACACACACACACACACACCCTGTTTGGCTCCAATCACCATCACAGCCGAACGCGCAGCCATAATTTATGGTAATATATGGTCGGGGTGTATATTTACTTTAAAGGCAGCCTGATAAGGATCATGTGGCATGTTTCTGGTGAGCGTTGGGGAACACAATTGGGAGATTTGTTGCGGGGCTCTGGAGGCCCCCGCTGACCCCCCGTGGGGCCTGAACACTGAGGCAGTGTCTCCGCCTCGGGCCCCGTCCATCACTCAAAGGCCGTCCATCAGAGCACCGAGTCCCCCGGGTGAACGAATGAATGAATGAACGAGAGGGTTCATCCTCACACGTGATTCGTCAGCTTCTCTCAGCTGTTTGAGATCTGAACTTGGGCGAAGTCTTTTGCTTTTTATTCAGCAATTCATTTATCCATCTCGGTGCGAGTAAAACTCTTAAAGAGATGGTCCGGTTTTCGGGTACAGGAGACTGATCGGCCTTTTCATGGAGGTGCTGGCAGGCCTGAAGTTTTCGTTGGCCTGTTGTGAGCTTTTGCAGTCGTGGGCTGCTGTCAAAAGATCCATTTTTAAGCTGCAGCAGGTTTGTTTTAATATTACCAGAGCAGTTTTCCTCCTGTTATGACAGCTGGAGAGGACTGCAGGGTAATAAAGCAGACAGATGAAACTGAATCGATCAACATTTCCGTAGGCAGAGCTGTGTTATCTGGATGAAACTCTGCACAGAAGACGTGTGATTGCTTGTGCAGACGTCCTCCAAAAGCTTTAAAAACAATCCGTGAAAGCAATCAATATGAGCTTTTTTCCTCTCCTGCCACCTGTTGCCTTTTTACCACATTAAATGTGGTAAAAATACAAAAAAAATACAAAAATACATACAAAGACGAACTCAGGCTCAGACGAGGTTCAGGCTGGAAAAGTGGAAAAAAGAAGAAGACTCTTTTACTGTCTTTATTTCTTTAAATAACCCCAGTTTGTGCCACCACATGTGGAGACTGCCTCCTGTTTTCATCCAGGTATGATTTATTTTTTCACAGAAAAGTTGTCGGCGTGTGGAGACCTGAGCGTGTCAGTCCATCAGCCAGAGACGAGCCCAGATTACCGACTAGCACAGAGGAGCTTTGTCAGGTCTTCAGAGGAATCACAACATCTGAACAGCAGCAACTTTGTTATGCCTACGGTGTTGTTTTAGCAGCTAGCGAACTATCAATCACTAAACATCAAATGAAGTCATGTCAGGAGGCCTGGCTCGAGTGTGACTTTTTCTTACAACTTACACGGAAACTGTAAAAGTACAATTGAGTAATATTTAAACATAGTACAACTGATTTACCTGGAATTTTCTGCCATCATGAGAAAACACCAACCAAAGCAGTCAGTTAAATTATACAGAAACTACCAAATGTTCTGAAATGTTCTGTGTCACAGTGGAGCAGAACCGAAGGAAGAACCCAAGAAATTCCGGATATAAAATCCAGCCAATCGTGATATAACTCAGACTGTAATATCAGATAAATTAGCGCAGGTTTCGAAATAATCGCAAATAATCTT